>NC_138777.1:216486195-216943695 GCF_965119305.1 Pelophylax lessonae | reverse complement strand
GAGGAGACTGCTGCCACTTCCCAGGAGGAAAAGCCGGACTTTTCTACAGAAAGACAGAGAATACCTCATGTGATACGTCTATTCCCACAAACAGGAGAAATGTGAACCTTCCAGTATAGATTCTGCATCACTCAGCACAAGGCCTTCCCACACAGCAGCCTATTATCATTCAGAAACTTCAGATGTAAACATTACTGTGATGTATGAGGCGGCCATTTTGTGACCCTGCCTCATAATAACTCTGTATTAACCACTTCAGCTCTGGAGGATTTACCCCCTTCCCCCCCCCCCCCTAAATGACCAGGTCATTTTTTGCAATACGGCACTGTGCCACTTTAACTGACAATTGTGCATTCGTGTGAAACTGTACCTAAATAAATGTCCTTTGTTTCCCACAAATAGAGCTTTCTTTTGGTGGTATTTGATCACCTCTGCAGTTTTTATTTTTTATGCTATAAACAAAAAAAGCCTGACAATTTAAAAAAAAAAAAAAAAGAACAATATTTTTTACTTTCTGCAATAAAACATATCCAATAAACAACATGTAAAAACATCTAATTTCTTCATAAATTTAGGCCAATTTTTATTCTGCTACATATTTTTGGTAAATAAATTCCCAATAAGCATATATTGATTGGTTTGTGCAAAAGTTACAGTGTCTACAAAGTACGGGATATTTTTATGGTTTTTTTTGTTATTTATTTATTTTTTTACTAGTATTGTCGGCGATCAGCGACTTGTAGTTGGCTTGCTACATTGTGGCGGACAAATCGGACACTGACTTAGGCTCGGTTCACATTTGTGCAATGCGGGAACGCTGCGAATATGCAGCATGATCCCACATTGCATCCGCACATCTGGCAGTTCACACTGCCATATGCGATACGCAGGGGGTGTCAATTAAATGTTAACGACACCCCCAGTTTGATTGCAAATCGCAGTGCGATCTGCAAGTTCGCACAGAATCGGATCGCACAAGTGTGAACCACTGTGCAATCCGATTCTGAGGCGGCTCAAAAAATGTCTCATGTGCGAGTTTGCTGCGGATGCGCTGCGAATTCAGCCATACAAAGTGTATGGCTGAACTCGCATCTGCACAGGAGATCGCATGTAATGAAGGAGCAGTGCGCTCCGAATTACATGCGATCAGTGCATCCGCACAAGTGTGAACCGACACTAACTCTTTTGACACTTTCGCGGACCAGTGACACTAATACAGTGACCAGTGCTAAAAATATGCACTGTCACTGTACTAATGACAGTGTCTGGGAAGGGGGTTGAAATCAGGGGCGATTAAAGGGTTAAATGTGTGCCTAAAATGTGTTTGGTTACTGTGTGGGAGGGGCTTGTACTATGGGAAGGCAGAGATCTGTGTCCCTGCTCTGCAGAAACACAGGATCACTACCTTCCCTACTGACAGAACTGCAATCTATGTTGTTTACATGGGCAGACTGCTTCTGTCCTGAACGATCAGCAGGTCCCGACGGACATCGAGTCCACCAGACTGTGCAATCACAGCGAAAGCAGGTCACCAGCAACGTGCGTGCCCCAGACCCAGAAGTACAGGATCACGTACTTAAACTCATGTCTGCTCGTACATAAATATGTATGTAAACGCACATGACGTGGAGGTCCTACATACGAAAATGTTGATTGCACTATTTGTGTTACATATTGATTGGCATGTCGAAGTGTAAGCAAAAATTCTGGGCCCATTTGGTACAGTTAACTAGTTTAAAATGATGACCTGTATGGGCTAGACATGTTGGGTATCCATCTACTTAGCGTAACCTCATCTTTTATATTTTACCAAACCATTGTGTATTATATTGTGTTTGTGTGCCCTTAAATTAACATGTTTTTAACAAAAAAATTGCACTTAATAAACTAATATTGCATGATTGGAACTATCACATTTTATTCTCAAGGGTCTCTGCTTTTAAAAAATGTATACTATTTTTGACTAATCTTCAAGCCTTAAATGATTTTTTTAAACGTGTGCAAAAAAAATAAAAATGAAATGCAAAAACAGCTCTGGCAGCAGAAGGATTAGTCCCGGTTCACACTACCGCGACTTGTCAGGCGACTGGTCAGATTGACAAATCGCGGTCCATTCTGTGCTACGGGAACCGTTCTAATAGGAGCGACTCAAGCCGCTCCGACTTAGAAAGTAGTTCCTGCACTACTTCGGGGCGACATCGGAGCGACTTGCATTGACTTCTATTATGTGAAGTCCGTGCAAGTCGCGCCGAAGTCGCGGTGCATGCGACTTCACAGGTCGCCCCCGAAGTCGGATCACCATAGTGTGAACCGACACTTATAGTGCATATGTACTAATACAGAAAGTATGGAAAAAAAGCTAAGTACCTTCAAGGAGTGATGGGTATTACAGAGTTTAGTCCCATTTAGTCAAACAATACCGATCTTGTGTTAGCCAAACTACAGCATGGTGCAATATGGAAGAGGCATGGTGTTGAGTATTGGAGGCAAATCTTTCTCAATAGAGTGCTGCTCCCATTTTATACATTACGGGAGACATATGGCCTGCCGCCTTTTATGCACTTCTACTACGCGCAATTAAGGCATGCCATAGTGGCCCAGGGTAGAACCTCGGAATGGTCTAGGTCTCCAGTAACTTTATTTACTTTGGTTAAGGAGGCAGAGACCTCCAAGGGTTTCATATCCCAGGGATATTCTATGCTACTTTTGAAAAAACATTCCCTACAAGTGCGGGCTAAGTGGGAGGACGACATTGGGCAGCTAGATGGGGATCAATGGGAGGAAGCTCTACAAACGGTCGGTGACCACTTGTTCCTTGAATGTGTCCCAAAGTCTAACACAGCTCTATATTCTTTTGAGAGTGTACTAAACCCCCACAGATTACGCACTATGGGACTGCTGTCTACACCAATTTGCACTAGGTGTAGACGGAATGAAGGGGATTTAAGCCACCAATTATGGAGGTGCCCCAAAATTGCACCTATATTGGAGGGGGTTGGTGGACACCCTGAACAGGGTATTTCAAGCGTCATTTCCTTTGGACCCCAAATCTTGTTTGCTTAACCTACTAGACAAGTTTGAATGGGAGAATCATACTATTGAGGCTATTACTAGGACCTTATTTCTAGCTCGTAAAATGATAATGGTACATTGGAAATCGGAGAATCCTCCCAAGCTTAAAGAGTTGGTGGCTGCTGTGGGAAAGACCATTTGAATGGAAAGGCTAATTTACCAGTATAGCGCAAGTATGAAAAACTCTGGGATCCATAGTTAGATGTACCTGGGCTTGCCCCGGTGGATCTTGCCATGGACAGGCTTCTTGGATTCAATGCTCGCTGATTATTCAATTTGAATTCAGTATGGGAATAGTGTGGACAAGTTCACTTTCTTTATGTAACCTGCATTGTATTTGGGTTGTTTGCTTTTTGATGCCTACATTTTGTGGTCATTGTCTGCATTAATCTGATATATATTTGTATAATATATACAGTATATGTAGTTGGCCATGTTTCTTTTGGCTGTATGTGACCAATAAAATATTTTTTTTTGTCGGATAAAAAAAAGTGCATATGTCCAAAACTTTGGATTTCAGCTTCATAAAGGTACTTTATGAAGTCATGGAAACTGAGAGATGTCACTTAAGACAAAACACACACGGATCTGAGGCAATACCTGTCCAAGGTTTTCTCAGGATTTATCTGATGCTTCGGCACAATGTACAAGGGATGATCACTGATGGTTTGTACACACATTTTACAATGCTGATAAACAGGTGCCAGGATATCTGCAGTGTGCAATCAGATGAGAAGTAACTGCTTGGGAGTGGAAAAAAAGTCCCGAGTGATCATAGAACGGAAAATTGCTATGAAGTGGATAGAGTCATTGTAGCAACTGTTGAAAAACTAAAAACTAAAAAAAAAAACCCTGCAAAAGATAAGCTAAGTTGGCTGAATCATCTTCTAGGTGTATCAAATGCTTGGCCCCCTGCCAGTACTGTGTCTTGTAAATAGCTTCATATTGGCCTGTAAACATAGTTGTGTTTTTCTGGGTTTTTTTTTTTTTTTTAGGTGCTTAAAAGGTAACTCCACTTTCCTGCTTGTATGATTGGCTCACCAATTTTCCCAGAAATCTGCACTAAGATACAAGTCCGATTTCAGGCATCCACTGCAACAAAAATGTCATTTTTGGTGAGATCCTCCCAAAAGGAAGACATCTAAAGGGATGCAGGCCCAGCAGATTTCCTCATCAGTGCCCTGCAGCTGCACAGCTGATTGATAATTATGAAACCACTCCCATTAGACCAACTCAGCACAGAGGAACAAAGAGAGATTTCTTCAGAATAACAATAAGGTAGGAATCTGAAACAAATGCAATGCAATATGGCTACCTGGAGGTGTTCTTTACAAAGAATGTGTACAGAACGCCCCACAGAAACATAATTTCCTGCTTGTATGATTGGCTCACCAATTTTCCCAGAAGTCTGCACTAAGACACAAGTCCGATTTCAGGCATCCACTGCAACAAAAAATTCATTTTTGGTGAGATACTCCCAAAAGGAACATGTCTAAAGGATGCAGGCCCTGAAGATTTCCTCATTAGTGCCCTGCAGCTGCACAGCTGATTGATAATTATGAAACCACTCCCATTAGACCCACTCAGCTCAGAGGAACAAACAGTGATTTCTTCAGAATAACAAAAGTTAGGAATCTGCAACAAATGCAATGAAAATGCAAGGCAATATGGCTACCTGGAGGTGTTCTGTACAAAGAATGTGTATAAAATGCCCCCCAGAAACACCATTTCTTGCTTGTGTGATTGGCTCACCCATTTTCCCAGAAGTCTGCCTAACATACAAGTCAGATTTCAGGCATCCAGTGCAACAAAAATATGAATTTTTCCTACAGCTTACCTGTAAAATCAATTTCTTGGAGTACATCACGGGACACAGAGCAGCCATATTTATTACTATATGGGTTATACGCCACCTATAGGTGAATGGACAGTGGCAAACCAATCAGAAAGGAAGTCCCCCATATAACCCCTCCCATACAGGAAGTACCCCAGGTTTTGTAGCAAACAATAAACATTCCAGACATGAGGGATAGGGACCTCTTTGTCCTTTGATGTACTCCAAGAAATGGATTTTACAGGTAAGCTGTAGGAAAAATCCCTATTTCTTTATCGTACATCACGGGACACAGAGCAGCCATATTCATTACTATATGGTACGTCCCAAAGCAATGCACTTGAGGGGAGGGGGGACATCCTAAATACCGCCATCAGACCACAGAAGATCTACATAGCTGCCTGCAGAACACTGCAGCCAAATGCAGTCTCCTCCTGGGTCCTAATATTCACTTGATAGAACCTAGTGAACGTATGCACTGACGACCAAGTCACGGCTCTGCAAATCTGAGCCATAGAAGCTTGATGGCGAACTGCCCAAGAGGCACCTACTCTTCTGATAGAGTGTGCCTCTACCAGAGAAGGTTGAACCTTCCCTTTTTTACCGTACGCCTGGGTAATAACCTGGGGAATCCATTGAGAGATAGTAGATTTAGAAGCTGCCTTCCCTTTCCTGGGCCCTTCAGGCAGCATAAACAAAAGGTCAGTCTAACAAATCTGAGCTGACCTTTTCAAATAAATTTTGAATGCATGTACTACATCAAGAGAATGTAATAACTTTTCCTCTGCTGTTTGAGAATTTGGAAAGAAGGAAGGCAGTATAATGTGGGGTAAACATTAGTAGAAAATCTGCCGAAAATTCCCGTCCGAGGTAAAATCGTACGACTTTCGGCTAGTGTGTACACAACTTTCAGCAGCCGATGCCGACATTTTCAACGAAAAAAAACGGAGGGACAAACACCAAAATTTTTATCGTCCGTCCCCAGACGACCAATTTTTGTTTAAAGTGGAGTTCCAGCCTATTTCGCAACTTTAGTGATTCCTGGAGTGCTCGCTATGCTGATCAACAATTGGGCATTTTCAATTTTTTTCGGGGGTCCCTAACCTTATTTTCAGGGCATTTTTGATTGTACTTTCTCCTTCTCCCCCCTCTGTGGCCACAGCCACTGACATCACTTCATCCTTTGCATTGCATCCTGGGAGCTGTTTGTCATCACTCCCAGGAGGCTAGAATCAGGAAGAACTCCCAGAACACTCCCTGGAATCAGGAAGAAGGACACAGCAGATTACACTGTGGCTTCAGATGCCCACATCCAAGATGGCCGCGCTCAGACAGCGTTTTTAAAAGTAAGATTTTGACTAAAATCCAATACTGTACACCTTGTAAGTATGAGAATAGCGGTTCTGTAAAGGGCAATGGATTGGTATTATAGGGGTATTTTTAGTTAAAAAAGGTATTTGAGGCCGGAACTCCACTTTAATGTGTATGCAGTACGTCCATGAAAAATCGGATACGAAAGACTGCGCATGATCTGAAGTTGCTGACGACCTGGAAGTCTAGGAACAAATGTCCCAAAAAAAAAAAAATCGGACGAGAAATTTCAACTAAAAACAGTTATGACCGCTGAGCATGAGAGAGAAAAATCTGAGGACACCAACTTGAGCAAAAATTCTGGGTGTGGACGTAGAATCCCCCTATCTTGATGCAATATCAAGAATGGCTCTTTATAAGAAAGAGCTGCTTATTCTGATACTCTTCTGGCTGAAGGTACTGCAACCAAAAAGACCAATTTTCTGGTCAACAGAACCAGAGGGATATGCCACATGGGCTCAAAAGGCTGTTTTTGTAAAACTGCCAGCACCAAATTTAGATCCCAAGGACACAACGGTGGCTTCACTGGTGGAAGCATATGTAGCAACCCTTGAATGAAGGCTTGGACTAAGGAATGCGAAGCAATCGGTCTCTGGAAAAAAAACAGGCTGAAATTTGACCCTTAATAGTACCTAAGGCTGATTTCATATCTACCCCTACTTGCAAGAAGGCTAGAATTCTCCCGATCATATATTTGCGGGCCTCACACCAGAAAATGTAAGATTTCCAGACTGTAATAAATGCCTCTAGAGACTGTTTTTCTAGCATTTATCATGGTAGATACTGCAGGGCCAGATATACTCCGCTCTTTCAAGATCAAGGCTTCAAAAGCAAGCCATCAAATTTAGAGACTACAAACCAGAGTGGAATATTGGACCTTGAGAGGGCAGGTCTGGACGTAGTGGAAGATCCCAAGGCTTTGCCACTGCCAATTTTAAGTTTGTGCATACCAAAAACTCCTGGGCCATGCTGGAGCCACCAGGATTACTGGTTTCCCCTCTACCTGGATTCTGCGCAGAAGACGTTACAGCAGCTGCAATGGAGGAAAGGCATAGTTCAGGGAAAACTCCTCCCACTAAGTCACCAATGCATCCACTCCGACTGCAAGTGGATCCCTGGTCCTGGAAACAAATGTTGTCAACTTGTTGTTGAACCTGCATGCCAACAGATCTACATCTGGGATCCCCCAGATTTGGCAGATCAATGCAAAGATCTCAGGGTGTAAGGACCATTCCCCCGGAAACATCTGTGGACGACTTAGAAAGTTTTCTATTCCTGGAATAATAACCACTGATAGGCATGGAACAAATTTCTCTGTCCAGGATAGGATGAGATCCCCCTCCTTCTGGGCTGACTGACTTTTGGTGCCTCCCTGATGGTTGATATAAGCCACAGGCGCTGCATTTTTGGATTGTACCCTGACAGGGTAACCCGAAGTCTGGGCATCCAGTACTTTAAAGCCTCGTACACACACACCGAATTCCCACTGACCGGTCGTCCGTCTTTTGTCCAGAGTGGTGTCTGTTGGTTGGAATGTGCTCTAAACTGCACACGAATTTTCCCGCACGACAGAATTCTACTTCAGAGGTGATGTCATGTGTTGGATTGCTTTCTTTGTGTTCTTTCATCTCTGAGCATGCCCAGTCTTGCTCATAAGATTTTTCCCCATCGAAATCTGTACTAATGAGACGAAAATCGGACGTGTTTTGACGGTCGACAAAAATTTTATAGCCTGCACACCAGGATTTTTTCGGCTGAAAAGTCGGAGTTGGTTGTCGGAAGCATCATACTAACAAGCCGAAAATCGGCAGATCGGTCGTCGGACGAAAATTCCCGGCCGAATTTCCACTCGTGTGTACGGGCTTTAAAGCCCGACAAACTGCTCAGACTTCCAACATATTGATGGGAAGACTCTTTACTACACAAGATCATTTTCCCTGGACAGTGGCTTCCTCCAGAACTGCTCCCCAGTCAGAGAGACTGGCATCTGTAGTCATTACTTTCCAGACTACTGGAAGAAAGGATTCCCTTTTTCCAAATTTCTGGTTAACAACCACAAACTTAGACTCTGATGTACTCTTGGTAACAGAGACATGCACCCATCTAGGGACTGGACCTTTTTGGTCCATGCTGACAGAATGTTGTTCTCTAAAGGTCTGGCATTGAATTGAGCATAGGGACGCCATCTTCCCTAATAACCTCACGCAAAAACGTACTATACTTTTTCCTTCTTACGGATAGAACCAAATCCTTCAGGTCAGGGACACGACTCCGGAGGGCGAGAAAATAGAATGGGCAGACACATGAAATTAACTCCCGCCGTGACACTGACAGCCACACTGCACAGATGATGATGACCCCTAACCAGTGACACACGACCCCTCCTAAGTCACAGTGACAGTCTCTTTCCATGCCAGGTGGTCCCTTTAATCCACTCCAGTCCAAACAGCACTGACAGTCCCGCTTCCGGCTTGCCTTGCTCCCATCCTGCAGACTCCGGCCGCTACGCTCAGCTCCCTTGCACTGTGACATCACATGACACATGCTCAGGCACCGCCTCCTCCAGACCCGCCCCCTGCTGACTCCGAGCCAACCATCACAGGCTTTTTTTTTTTACTGCCAACTTTTTCCTGTCGCTGGCATTTACTGGCAGGAGGAAAAGTACCCGGTTTTTACTGGCTGTCAGTAAAAATACTGATGTTTGGCAATACTGGAATTATCATGTAATCAGCTGTGTGTTATTCATAAAGTGATTTGTAAATAGCAGCCATTAAAGTCTGCTGGAATGGCTTTAAACATATTGGCTTACATGGTGTAGCTGGTAATGTATGCCGGCACGATACGGGGAACGCGGGTAATCTCATTCTGTAGATAGGACTTTGACAGTGGAAAATACTGGCTTATGTATAAACCAGCTGATCACAAGGTATTCCTGTTACTGCTTGTAAATACTATGCTTTAGATAACACATTAATAGCTGTCAGTGTTTTACCACTCGCTGAATGCGTGTAATGAACCAGTACAGACTCAGAGGGGGGGGGGGGGGATGGGAAAGGATGGTGGTCACACTCACAAGCTTGATGTAGCACCCTCCTAGGTTGGTGCTAGTGAGAAGTATAGTTTTTGGGCTCTTTCTGCTTACCAGAGGAGCAGCAGGTAAATCTATATTATTCTCTTCCTACCAGAGAGCAGGATCTATTAGTGAGGTCTGCTCATTGTGCTCAGTATGCGATTCATTCTGTTTAGAGAGTGTTTCACACTGGTCCAATAAGGGAGGCATGTTGGACAGTGGGAGGAAACCTGACGAATAGGTGTATAGGCTTTTGATACAGTCCCGACGATTGGCAGAGGGCAGGTCGCCTCAGTGCATTCTGGGACACTGTATAAAAGCCAGGAGCACATGTGCGGAGGGGTCTTTCGTTGGAGAGTGGAGTCCCACTCTAATTACTGGGTGGGTTACATTCCAGTGAAGGTTGTAATACCGACTCGCCGTGTTGGTGGTGCGTTCCCCCTTCAAACTCCAGAACAAAATTCACATGAAAAATAGAGGGGAGAGGCCCCAAAAAAAGAAGGTTCTATGTGGAGGAAGGGGACATCGCAGACTGCGGTATGAAACAAAATGAATACTTTATTGTAACAAAACTTCATAAAATGCAACATGTGAAGGGGAGTAGGCCATACCAGATGTGAAGGGGTCTGTGGAGGCAGGTTCATCCAGTCAATCCAAAGAAGTTCAGGAGAAGAGGTAACTTCCCTCCCACCCGCCCTTGGGTTAGCGGTTATTGAAGTATACGGGTGGTGGTAATGGTTTTCTTTTGTTTGGTGTCAGGAACTTGGATGCAATTTATAAAAAAAAAACAGGAAAAATTAAAAAAAAATTTTAAAAAAAGTTTTTTGTTTGATTTGTTTGTTTAACCACTTGCCGACCACCGCGCCCATATACTGCGGCGGTCAGCCTCCTACAGGCAAAGTGACGTATGGGTATGTTGCTCGCCCACGAGCCTGTAGGGGGCGAATGCACACCGCCCGCGGCACGCTCCCGCCCCTGCTCATTCCCTGCCTAGCCCGCGCGTGTGACCGGCGGCTCCGATGTCCGCCGGCCACTCGCGATCTCCCTCAGGAGAGGGAGAAAGACAGACGGCTGATGTAAACACAGCCGTCTGTCATTCTCCCTTAGATCATCACAGAGGCTATGAGATCCTGCTATGTAGGATCATATGTCTCTGTGATGATCTAACAAGCCACGCCTCCTAACAGTTAGAATCACGCCCCTAGGGACACACTTAACCCCTTGATCACCAATAAAGTTAATCCCTTCCCTGCCAGTGTCATTTTTACAGTAACAGTGCATATTTATAGCACTGATTACAGTAGTAATGTAACTGGTACCCCCAAATAAAAATGTAAAAAATGTCAGTCAGGGGTCCGATCTGTCCGCCGCAATGTCGCAGTCCCACAAAAAAAAAAAAATTGCAGATCGCCGCCATTACTAGTTAAAAAAAAAAAACAATAAAAATTACATAAATATCTTTCACGTAGTTAGTAAATGCAATAGATTTAGCGCAAACCAATCAAAATACGCTTATTGCGATTTTTTTTACCAAAAACGTGTAGCAGAAAACAAATTGGCCTAAAATGTTAAAAAATTTAGATTTTTAATTTTTTTTGAGAATTTCATATAAAAAAATTTGAAAAATATTGTTATTTTTTCAAAATTGTCGCCCTTTTTTGGTTTATAGCGCAAAAAATAAAAAATCGCACAGATGATCAAATACCACCAAAATAAATCTCTGTCTGTGGGAAAAAAAGGACGTCAATTTCATTTGGGTACAGCGTCGCACGACCGCGCAATTGTCCGTTAAAGTCACGCAGTGCCGAATTGCAAAATAGGGCCTGGTCATTGAGCAGCCAAATCCTCCGGGGCTTAAATGGTTAAATGATGAAGGTTTTACACACTTTGTCACAGCAGCGGCGGGTCAGGGGGGTCTTTGGGGGGGTCAGTGAGCAAGTAAATTGTTAAAACAATTGTGGGGCCCATCTATGGGATGGTGCTTTCACTTGGTTAACGGTGGTCCTCCCAGGAGCTAGGTCCCCTGGGGGGAAAAATGGAAGTATGTGTGGTGTCGCAATGTCTTCGAGCCAGTTGGGGCGCGGATGGGGACATGGACGATTACAGGTAAAATCGTGCCAAATGACACCCAAAGACCGCTTTTGGTTGAGCATTGTTAGAATTATATTGTTGAATTTGCACTTATTGGTATGTTTTATTGTTATGTTATTTATTTTTTGGTTAATAAAAGTGGCTGCTGTGGCTGTATTAAACCCATGTCACACAGTCCGTGTCGTTATTTTGTAGTATTAAGGACCCAGGTTGACAAATCCTTTAGTCAAGAAAAGGTCCCTTTAATTTGATACGGTTATGTACACACATTGATAATCAGCGTGGCAGAATTGTATGGGAGCACTTCAGGGGGGCACATCTGCCTGACTGCACTGTATGTTGGCTCAGTCATTAAGGCCCCTTTCACACTTGTGCAACTTGTCCTACGATTTGGGACTGCAAAGTCGCATGATAAGTCGTACTCCATGATTTCCAATGAGTACCGTTCATATCTGTAGGACTTCAAGTCGCAATGACTTCAAAGTAGTCCCTGCACTACTTTGGGATGATTTTAATGCGTTTTGAGGTCCAAAGACATAGGCATTGCTTCAGGTCCAGTCAAAATCACGGCAACAAAATCGCACGACTTTAAGGTTGCATAAGTGTGAAAGGGGCCTTATAAAGATTCTATCGTTGAACAATCAAAACTGGAATATAGAGCCAAGTGATATATTCTAGTATGATGTCTTTCTCGGAATACACCCAGACTAACCTAGCTACATAACTGTTGGCAGTTTTCTTCGTGTACCTTTGACCAGCAGGGTATATGCAATACTGCATTTTTATGTCATCATTCTGTGTGAAACTATGATATTGTTTTATTGATCTGTGGGTCTTTTTATGACTTTTGTAATAAAGATTGGCATTTGCCTTTTATTTATTATCCGCTTGACCTCTGGAAGATTTACCCCCTATACGCTGGGGGACAGGTAGTAGGTACAAAGCCCCCTGGGATGAGCAGTCTTTCAGGCACAGATACCAAATCCAGTGAGGTAGTGAAAAACAGTGCGGTGTTTATTGGTGCTATATACATGTCTATATACAAGTGCTGTACAGTGTTTTTAAGGAAAAACAAGCAGGAGAAATAATAACAAAACAAAAAAACCTAGCCGTGTCCCGGTGTAACGTGAGAAAACCATACCTCGTGAAAATTCCATACCCACGTCACTTCCTGTCAGAAACGTAATGGAACAGCTGAGGAGCTCACTAGTGCGCATGCTCGGAGGGTATGGAATTTTCACGGTAGTGTGTGTAACGTTACACCGCCTCAGCTCTTACATTAAAACAGCTCGGCTGCAACATGAATCATCCCCGCTCCTACCCCTGTCACCCCTGTCACTTCCCTGATCTCGGCTACTAAATGTAAAAGCGGCGGCGGGTGTATGAAATCGAAAACACGGAGATCTCGGCTCCGTGATCCGCTTTTACATTTAGTAGCCAAGATCAGGGAAGTGACAGGGGTAGGAGCGGAGATGATTCATGTTGCAGCGGAGATGTTTTAATGTAACCGCCGCAACAGCTGATGCGGTGTAAGGTTATAACACACTACCACGAACATTCCATACCCTCCGAGCATGCGAACTAGTAAGCTCCTCAGCTGTTCACTGACGTAGGTGCTGACGTAGGTGCACCAGAAGTGACGAGGGTATGGAATTTTTATGGGTATGGTTTTTTCACGGACACCGGCACTTACTATACACCATGGGTGTCCAACCTTTTGGCTTCTCTGGGCCACATTGAGTGTAGAGAAATTTTCTCGGGCCGCATATAAAATATATACTATAGTTAAGGTATATAAGTAATAAAACGCTGCCATCCCGCCGCTGCCCCGCGCCCCCCCCAGCACTAATTTAACACTAGTGGATGATCCCCTCCGAGGCAGCCTCTGCCTAAAGTTAGTTGGAAACCTCTGTGGCCGTGCCCCCGACTCGACTTCCTTCCTCCCCAGCAAAAAAGAAAAAACAATTGTCAGGGGGCAGTGGGCCGCATTGCCTGTGGTTCGGGGCCGCATGCAGCCCCCGGGCCGCAGGTTGGACATGCCTGCTATACACAATGCAGGCCCTCACTAACAGGCTGAACAAGCCTACAGCTTGTCAGCTTCCACAGACACAATCTGACAGTTTTACCAACCTTCTGCTCTCATAGACAAACGTTGTCTGATTTCCCAGGCTGAGAGTGTAGTATGGTAAGCAACGGGTTAAGTTGCTGTCTGCAAAATGTTACAATTATGTATATGTCTGGGAGCTGGGTGTGGCTGAAGTTAGTTGCATGCTGATGTGCAGTGAATAAAGAAGCAACCTGTAAGAAGCCTGTCTGTGTTAATACACTACATTTTGGCGACGAGGATGGCTAGCTTTCTGGATTTACCGGCTATCGGACCGTTTGATGTGTCTGGAGACCACACTAGTCTCTCACAGCGCTGGGACAAGTGGAAGAAGGGATTTCAGCTCTATGTTGTAGCCACAGGAGTGACTGCACCTGCTCAGAAGAGAGCCATGCTGCTGCATCTAGCTGGACCTCAAGTTCAGGACATTTTTGAAACCCTGGGAGCAACAGGGGAAGATTCGGAAGATTGAGACAGCCATGAATAGACTGAGTGAGTACTTTGAGCCAAAGAAAAATATTCCCTATGAAAGATATAAGTTTAGACAGGCTGTGCAAGAACTGGGAGAAACCACAGACAGTTATGTGACTAGGCTGAAATATCTGGCAAAGTCTTGTGATTTTGGGACTGTAACTGAGGAGATAATCAGAGATCAGGTCATAGAGAAATGCACATCTGTGCACCTCAGGAGGAGATTATTGAGAGAACCTAGTCTCACACTTACTAGTCTGCAGGAGATTGCAAGAGCCATTGAACTGTCTGAGCTCCAGGCTCTGCATATTGAAACCAAGAACACTGCATCTGTCAATACAGTCTCCAAACCTACCTATAATAATAGGAATATCTGGAGTAGGAAAGAGAGTTTTCCAAAGAGGACTTTACATATCACCTGCAATAAATGTGGCAGGGCGGGACACACAAGTCAGGACTGCACTGTGGTACAGAATAAAATGTGCTATGCTTGTGGAAAGACAGGTCATTTTGCAGCTGTGTGTAGAAGTACAACCAGAGATAACAAAACCAAAGGACAATCTGCACAAGTAAATGTTATAGCTGAGGATAAAGAGAGTGCTCCTGACTGTGAATTTATATTCTCCCTGTGTTCTCTGCAAGCCGGGACATTAACCATTAAGATTGGAAATACAGATGTGTCAGTGTTGATTGACTCTGGAGCTACATGCAATGTTATGGACTTGGCTTCTTGGCACAGTCTTAATGGCAGAGAAAATCACCTTAAATTGTGTAACACCACTAAACAGATTTATACTTATGGCTCCAGTACACCACTGCAACTTAAAGGCAAATTTTATACCTCTGTTCAAACACATGAGACTGGTCCTCCATTGCAGACCGAATTCTATGTTGTAGATGGCACAGGGTCGCCTCTGCTTGGTCGTCAAACCGCAATGGCACTAGGGGTGTTACAGATTGGCCGTGATGTAGGCAGCGCAAGAGTGAATATGGTGTCTCCTGCTATTTCTGCATTGAAAGAGGAATTTAAAGATTGCTTCTCTGGGTTTGGAAAATTAAAGGATTTTCAGTTGGAGCTTCACATTGATCCACATGTAAAGCCTATTGCACAGCCAGTACGCAGACTTCCTTATAGCCTGAGATCACCTGTTGAGCACAAACTGGCAGAGCTGCTAGACCTTGACATTATTGAACCTGTGGAAGGGCCCACTCCGTGGGTATCGCCGTTAGTTGTTGTACCAAAGGGCACAGATATTCGGATTTGTGTGGACATGAGATGTGCTAACCAAGCTGTGCAGAGAGAGAGACATCCAATTCCCACTATTGAAGATGTTCTGCATGCAATGAATGGGGCAAGTGTCTTCAGTAAACTGGATTTGAAATGGGGTTATCATCAGATTGAATTGACCCCAGCATCTAGAGTCATCACTACATTTGCAAGCCATAAAGGTCTTTTTAGATACAAGAGGTTGATGTTTGGCGTATCGTCCGCACCGGAGGCCTATCAACATGTGATTCAGCAAGTGCTACATGGTTGTGAAGGCACGCATAACATTTCTGATGATATAATTGTGTGGGGAACAAACACACAGGAGCACGACGAACGTCTCCGTGCAGTGCTAAATCGCTTGAAGGAGAAAGGGTTAACATTAAATGAGAAGAAATGCACATTTCAAATGAATAAAATGACTTTTATGGGCCATGTGCTGTCTGACAGGGGCATTGGTCCGGAGGACTGTAAAATTAAAGCTGTGTCTGATGCCAGAAATCCTGAAAACCCTGCAGAAGTACGCAGTTTTCTTGGGCTAGTGAATTACTGTGCCAAGTTTATTCCAGATATGGCGACTGTCAGTGAACCTTTGAGAGTGTTGACTCGCAAAGCAGTCCCGTGGAAGTGGGGCTTTTTTGGACAAGGTGCATTTGATGAACTTAAGAGACGGCTGACTTGCGCCACAACTTTGGCTTATTTCAATCCTACTGCACACACCCAAGTTATTGTCGATGCTAGCCCTGTGGGGTTAGGCGCCATCTTGGTTCAGAGACAATGCACAGGCGATTACAGGCCTATTCAGTATGCAAGCAGATCCCTCACTTATGTAGAGAGACGTTATTCTCAGACCGAGAAAGAAGCTTTGGCTGTTGTTTGGGGATGTGAAAGGTTTCACACCTATCTCTACGGCCTTGATTTTGAAATCATCACAGACCACAAGCCTCTGGAAGTGATATATTCGCCACGCTCAAAACCATCCGCCAGAATTGAGAGATGGGTTCTCAGATTGTTACCATATCGCTTTACAGTGCGGTACAGACCTGGACCGACTAATGCGGCAGATGCACTTTCCAGATTGCCTCAGTCTTCTGCACCTGTTCATAACCTGGCAGAAGAGTACATTTGTTTTGTGTCTACTAACGCCATGCCTCAGACATTGACACCGCGGGAGGTTGAAGAATTGTCATCCGTGGATCCGGAAATTGCTCGGTTGAGAAAATGTGTAAGACAAGGGGTTTGGGTGGATTGTGACCCAAGCTATCACAGAATCAAACAAGAGCTGAGTATTGCAGGACAACTAGTTCTACGTGGCAATCGTATTGTGATGCCTAAAGATTTACGGAAACGTACATAACATTTAGCCCATGAGGGCCATCAAGGCATTGTACGCACCAAACAAAGATTACGTGAGAAAGTCTGGTGGCCAGGAATTGACAAGGATGTGGAACGTTTGGTTTCTTCATGTCGAGCATGTCAGTTGGTGGGCAGCAAACCTAAACCAGAACCAGTAACTCACACTGTTCTACCTGAGGGACCATGGGAAGATTTAGCCATTGATCTGTGCGACATTCCATCTGGACACCATCTTTTAGTTGTTGTGGACTATTATTCAAGGTGGCAAGAGGTGGTAGTTCTCACTAAAGCTACATCATCAACTGTAATTGAGGGGTTGGAGAGCATTTTTGCGGGGTTGCCTAAACGGATTGTGAGTGATAATGGTGCCCAATTTACTTCTCAGGAATTTCAGGATTATCTGAAATCAAATGCTATTGAACATCATCGTACAACTCCATACTGGCCACAGGCTAACGGGGAAGTGGAACGCCAGAATCGAACCTTGCTGAAAGCTTTGCGGATTGCTCATTTAGAGAGAAGAGACTGGAAAAAGGAACTGTGGCGTTTTCTTTTGGCTTATCGCACAACTCCGCATACTGTCACTGGCGTTAGTCCTGCGGAACTTCTTTGTGGTCGCAAATTCAGGACAAAATTGCCAGACATTGGGGGTCCTCCTACTAGTCAGAAACCTTTTCGGCATATTGATGAGGAAAGGAAGATCCGGGCTGAACAGTATGCAAACCACCGCCGCCATTGTCAACCTAGTGGCCTTCAACAGGGTGATAAGGTGTTGCTTCAAAGTGATCGGTTTAACAAACTGGCTCCGTCCTTTGAACCTGAGCCTTATGTTGTAAAGGAGAAAAGAGGTACTCAAGTGGTTTTAGAGGATTTAGATGGACACACAAAAGTGCGTAATTCCTCATTTGTGAAGAAATTTATTGAGTCAGAAGGTCAAGTATCGGAAGATGGCGAACAGGCAAAGAGTAGTGATGATACTGCCAGTGATCCAGACTTCAATCCACAACCATCCACATCGGAATGGCCAAGAGAAAAACGAGCAACAAATCCACCGGCCTACCTTAAGGACTATGTGTATAGTCAGGAGTTTATAGGTTAAATTTTTAGTTGTTCATCCATGCATTTTGTTAATCTTATTAATACGTTGTGCATGTTATGTTTTATTCAAAGAGAGGAGGGAATGTAGTATGGTAAGCAACGGGTTAAGTTGCTGTCTGCAAAATGTTACAATTATGTATATGTCTGGGAGCTGGGTGTGGCTGAAGTTAGTTGCATGCTGATGTGCAGTGAATAAAGAAGCAACCTGTAAGAAGCCTGTCTGTGTTAATACACTACAGAGAGCACCCTGGCTTTCTGTCTCAGAGTTTAAATTGGCCTGAGGGGAGAGGACCAAGATCCGAACTGGATCATTGATCAGAGATCCCTAAAGGTGTATGAGAGGTGCCTGGGGTATGTATAAACCCCGAACAGGACTTTTCCTGGCTCTCTCTAGGACGCTCTGCTACATATCCCGCCCCCCCTTGTTTCAACCCCAGGGTTGGAACACCTGTGGCCCAACATACGTGGACACAGGACAGGGCATCTACATTCCCCATCTCAACACCTGGCCTGTGTTTTACAGTGAAGGAGTAATCTTGTAGAGCCAAAAACCACTGGTTCACCCCTCTATTAGTCTCCTTCTTTTGGGCCATCCATTTCAGAGGAGCATGGTCAGTTATCAAATCAAACTGGCGCCCTAACAGATAGTACCTTAGCGTGTCCAAGGCCCACTTTATGGCTAAACATTCCTTTTCAATGACTGCATACTTTCTCTCGTGTTCATTAAGCTTTCTGCTAAGGTACACCAGGGTGTTCTTCCCCATTGTGTACCTGTGACAATACTGCCCCAATACCTACATCAGATGCATCTGTCTGAACCAAGAAATCCTTTGAGAAATCAGGGGAGTACAACACTGGCTGTGCACAAAGAGCCTTCTTTAAGACTTGGAAAGACTCCTCTGCTATTGGGGACCATTTCACCATTACCGATTCTTTCCCTTTCGTAAGGTCAGTCAGTGGGGCAGCTAGAGTTGCAAAATTCGAGATAAACCTCCTATAGTACACTCCAATCCCAAGAAAGGTAAATAATAAAATATATTAAAGTGTACCCGCGCTTAATAACTGTAAGGATAGCTGCAGCTTTGAAGTGAGAACACCAAACAAAAACATAAAGGAAGAAAGCTGCGCTGATGTGAAAAAAACACCTGAAATGTTAATAAATTATATATCAAGGAAATAATGATGAACTGATATCAAGCAAATTGCGGTGAATCACAAAATAACATAAATAGAAACTCAAAAATGTGCCCACACAGTGATGTGAACATATAAATGAAAAGTCCCAATGATGTCAGTCCCAAAGTGATAGGAATTGGTAGAATGGATGAAAAGTAGGAAGCCAATGCCTGCTGTCACCACGGTGCTCCAACCAGTATAACATGCAAATGAGCTTACCAGAATCAGGTATTAAAAGAGCTTGTAAATAAAACAACAGTCTCCTCACAGCCCCACTTCTCCTGAGAAGTCACTTTCTTCAGTAAGCCCAAACAAAAATGGCCAGGAAAGGACTGCACTGATCCAAGTACTAGTCTCAAATGTGGTCTCCAGTGACACCATACAAAGAAATAATAGGCTCCATAGTGTTATACCCCAAAACATAATTTAATAGACAAATAAAAATTACACTCACATGTTCATGAATGGAAAACGCTAAAATCAATTCAAAAGAAGCAGGCCGGCTCTCATATAGCCCGTCCTACCGGGTAGCGTGGCGACGTCAGCACGCTGTTCCCTACGCGCTCGTCAGAGATGACTTCTACTGGGGATGCCAATACCGCCCCAATACCTGCATCAGATGCATCCGTCTGAACCAAGAAATCCTTTGAGAAATCAGGGGAGTACAACACTGGCTGTGCACAAAGAGCCTTCTTTAAGACTTGGAAACACTCCTCTGCTATTGGGCACCATTTCACCATTGGTGATTCTTTCCCTTTCGTAAGGTCAGTCAGTGGGGCAGCTAGAGTTGCAAAATTCGGGATAAACCTCCTATAGTACACTGCAATCCCAAGAAAGGCTCTGACCTGCTTCTTGTTTGCAGGACGTGGCCATTCTTGGATGGCTTCTACAAACCCAATTCCAAAAAAGTTGGGACAAATTGTTAGTAAAAAAGGAATGGACTAATTTACAAATCTCATAAACTTATATTTTATTCACAATACTGTATAATATAGATAACATATCAAATGTTGAAAGTGAGACATTTTGAAATGTCGTGCCAAATATTGGCTCATTTTGGATTTCATGAGAGCTACACATTCCAAAAAAAGTTGGGACAGGTAGCAATAAGAGGCTGGAAAAGTTAAATGTACATATAAGGAACAGCTGGAAGACCAATTTGCAACTTATTCGGTCAATTGGCAACATGACTGGGTATAAAAAGAGCCTCTTAGAGTGGTAGTGTCTCTCAGAAGTCAAGATGGGCAGAGGATCACCATTCCCCCAATGCTGCGGCGAAAAAGCAATATCAGAAAGGAGTTTCTCAGAGAAAAATTGCAAAGAGTTTGAAGTTATCATCATCTACAGTGCATAATATCATCCAAAGATTCAGAGAATCTGGAACAATCTCTGTGCGTAAGGGTTAAGGCCGGAAAACCATACTGGATGGCGGTGATCTTCGGGCCCTTAGACGGCACTGCATCACATACAGGAATGCTACTGTAATGGAAATCACAACATGGGCTCAGGAATACTTCCAGAAAACATTGTCGGTGAACACAATCCACCGTGCCATTCGCCGTTGCCACCTAAAACTCTATAGGCCAAAAAAGAAGCCATATCTAAACATGATCCAGAAGCGCAGGCATTTTCTCTGGGCCAAGGCTCATTTAAAATGGACTGTGGCAAAGTGGAAAACTGTTCTGTGGTCAGACGAATCAAAATTTGAAGTTCTTTTTGGAAAACTGGGACGCCATGTCATCCGGACTAAAGAGGACAAGGACAACCCAAGTTGTTATCAGCGCTCAGTTCAGAAGCCTGCATCTCTGATGGTATGGGGTTGCATGAGTGCATGTGGCATGGGCAGCTTACACATCTGGAAAGGCACCATCAATGCTGAAAGGTATATCCAAGATCTAGAACAACATATGCTCCCATCCAGACGTCATCTCTTTCAGGGAAGACCTTGCATTTTCCAACATGACAATGCCAGACCACATACTGCATCAATTACAAGATCATGGCTGCGTAGAAGAAGGATCCGGGTACTGAAATGGCCAGCCTGCAGTCCAGATCTTTCACCCATAGAAAACATTTGGCACATCATAAAGAGGAAGATGCGACAAAGAAGACCTAAGGCAGTTGAGCAACTAGAAGACTGTATTAGACAAGAATGGAACAACATTTCTATTCCTAAACTTGAGCAACTTGTCTCCTCAGTCCCCAGACATTTGCAGACTGTTATAAAAAGAAGAGGGGAGGCCACACAGTGGTGAACATGGCCTTGTCCCAACTTTTTTGAGATGTGTTGATGCCATGAAATTTAAAATCAACTTATTTTTCCCTTAAAATTATAAATTTTCTCAGTTTAAACATTTGATATGTCATCTATGTTGTATTCTGAAAAAAAATATAGAATTTTTTAACTTCCACATCTTTGCATTCTGTTTTTTTTCACAATTTGTACAGTGTTCCAACTTTTTTGGAATCGGGTTTGTACTTTGTTTAACTGAGGTTTAATGACTTCACGACCAATAGTGTAGCCCAAATACCTGGCTTCCTCTAAACCAATGGCACATTTTTTTGGGTTTGCTGTAAAACCTTCCTTGATGAGGGAATCCAGAACAGCTTGGAAACGGGGCAAGCGAGACTCCCAGTCAGTGCTATGTACCACTATATCATCCAGATAGGCAGCTGCATACTGTCGGTGAGGTCTTAGGGTCCTGTCCATGGCCCTCTGAAATGTCGCAGGGGCATTTTGCAACCCAAAAGGCATTTTTTTGTACTGAAAGGAACCCTCTGGGGGTCACAAATGCAGTCTTTTCTTTGGCGCTACCAGTCAGGGGTATTTGCCAATATCCTTTGGTCAAGTCCAAAGTAGTTAGGTAGCGGGCTTTGCCAAGTCTGTCTATAAGTTTGTCCACCCTGGGCATTGGGTACATGCCAAACTTTGTCACTGCATTAGGCTTTCTGAAGTTGTGGCAAAACCTTGAAGTACCATCCGGTTTTGGGACTAAAACGATGGGGCTAGACCAGTCACTATTGGATTCCTCAATGACATCTAGCTCCAGCATCCTTTTTACTTCATCACTAATGTCCTTTCTCCTAGCTTCGGGAATTCAGGATGGTTTGAGCTTGACACGGACCCCAGGTTCAGTAACAATATCATGCTGAACTGCTGAAGTCGTACCAGGTAACTGAAAATTTCTCTCTATTTCTTATCAGGAACTCTCTAGCTTCTTGTATTTGAGAATAAGAAAGGGTGTCTGGAATCGTGACCTCAGGGAACAGAGGGGACTCAGTACCCCTAGGTGTTACAGAGACAGACCTCAAAGTGAAGGCCAGCCTATCCTTCCAGGGCTTTAACAGATTTAAATGGTATATCTTCTCTGGCTTCCTTTTACCTGGTTGATGCACTTTATAATTGACCTCCCCAACTCTTTCCACTACTTCGAAGGGACCCTGCCACTTAGCCAGGCACTTGCTCTCAACAGTGGGAACTAACACAGGTGTGGGCAGCCAGGCTGCATCAGTGTAAAGGAAGCAGCCATTTTCTGGCCTTGCTGGGTGTTTGGCGCCGTTTTCGGGTGCCATCTTGGATGTGGGCACGCCGTGCTGTATGGGCGGAAGCCATTTTCCCTGTGCTTTCCCTATACTTTATTATGGCACCAGGGACTTCGGCCTCTAGTGATGTTTTGGTCACTTCCTCCCAGTCAGTTTCACTTTCTGCAGACAGCGTGGAGAGCGGTAGCTGTTCGATTTCTATGTTACAGTAAGGGGTCTTTAGTCCTTTTTGGGCACTATCCAGACACATTTTGCTTCTATCAGTTTATCTGCTAGCTAAAGGGGGACTCCAGCGGTAGTGCAGTTTAGCGGTGCGGACCGCAATCACGGATTTAAAGGGCCAGTGTACTTTTTTTTGTAACATTGCCAATATGGAGTCCCAGGATGAAAATTTCCCCACTGATCTTGTTTGTGCATCCGGGTCATCCGGATCGCCTTTCCTAGCCTCCCTGTCTACAGCCATTGAAACTTTGGCGTCCAACGGCCAAGGTGACACCGAGACGCGCCAGGTTTTCCTGCTTGACCTTCTCATACTGTTCTGCATCCACAAACTCCAAATCGTAATAGGCCTTCTGCGCTTCTCCAGTAAGTAAGGGAGCGATCAATTCTGCCCACTGGGTTTTGGGCCAGCCTTCCCTTTCAGCGGTTCTTTCAAAAGCAACCAGAAAGGTCTCTGGGTCATCGTCAGCAGTCATCCTAAAAAGGAAGCGACCCGCATGGATGGCTGAGGAGCTGTCTCCAACCCCTTCGGTTTTAGCCGCAGACTTCCGTGCAAGTGTCTGCACCACCTCAGCCAGTGCCTTTCTGTCTGCTTCTGCAGCACTTGCCAGTTTTTCAAACATCACCTGGGTTTGTTCTTGTACAGCACCAATCTGTTGTTGAAGCAAAAAGTTTGCTTGCTGCTGTGCAGCGTTTGCTTGCTGCTGTGCAGCATTGGATTACACCAACTGTTTGAGAATTTCCTCCATGTTCAGTCACTCCAGGTACTGGCCCTTTAAGTAGTAACTTACTACCACAGGGTGTCAACATACATTAAATGCACGGTACCCGCCGATCGACTCCCGCTGTGTGCATGCGTGTCCCCTACCCGGAAGAGTCACAGAGGTGCCGTCCTGTAGCAGTGAAACTGCTATAGGGCGGACCTTAAAATGTTACTAAACCAAGGAGCCTGCATTCACTATATCTGGTCTTCCACAGTACACAGAACATGGAAATGCAAATATTTTAGTAAATATAAATGGCTAAATACCTTAAACAGCATGCTTGTTATACTCACTGTGGTTAATCCTCTGCATTGTGCATAAAGGCTGTTTGATCCTGTCTTCTCTGATCCTCCTCCTCTTTTACTGACTCCAACCCATCTTGTGATAGAACAGAGCACTAGGACTCAGGCTGCACATGCTTTGTTTGGTTTGTATTGCTAGAGAGTTTTTCTTTTTTTTTGGGGGGGAGTGCATGTGATCAGCACAGGGCCAATTAGCACTGTCTAGACAGAGGGTCAGGGGAGAATGAAAACTTCTCCTACAAGCTTTACTAGGAACTGATACAAGTCACAAGACTGCTATATACCACTGATGGGAAAAGGTATTTAGCAGTTTATATTTACTAAATTAATTGTATTTCCATGTTCTGTGTACTATGGGAGACCAGATATAGTGACTGCAGGCTCCTGGGTTTAGTAACACTAGTGTAGCACCCCCTAGCGTTGCTAGAGTCGGGTTTTTGTGTTAGTGTAGGCTGCCGCGCGTGTGTTTTTTTCCGGGGTTGGGTGAGTTACTCAGAGAGGCTGGTATGACTAACAGGCAGCATCTCTGAGACCTCCCCCTACTTCTAGAAACATGCAGAAGGTTCTAGAAGGATTGGAGGTGAGGAGGAGCTGCCTAGAGTAATCATGAGGGCCCTGACCAATCCCCAACAGATGGGCTGGCAGGTGGAAGGCCCCCTTTAAATACTCAGGCTCAGCCCAGCTGGGGCAGTGGAGTTCAGGTGGAAGCTGGAGATGGAGTGTTAGGCTGTCAGTGGCCTTTACCACTAGTCTGGGGGGGGGGGGGTGGGCATGGGAGCAGGGAGAGGACAGCAGGAGGACGCTGCTGGGCAAATCTTCAGGGAGGAAGACAGCCAGGAGGGCTGGTGAGTGACACACTGTCTGGAGGACTGGGAGGCATGCCTGAGAGGACTGGGAGAGAGCAGTCTGGGATGGATGCAGAGCCAGTCAGGAGGACTGTGGTGGACTGCACAGGAGAAAGGGGCAGCTGCAGCCAGTTAGGCTGGCAGTGCCTGAAGAGGTGGTACTGGGAGCAGAAGCCATAGATAGGACAGCTGTGCACTGAGACTTTCTTTGTTACACCAAAGGAGCCCATAGTCCCTTCCTGTAAAGTGCATTCCCTACTAGTCTAACTGAGCCTTGTGTTAGACTATTCAAACAGTGCCAGCTGGTCCTGGGTTTTGTAGTTCCACAAGTAAGAGTTGTTCTGGAGGAGAAGGAGTAGATCTGCAAGCAAGTTTGTGGAGGAGCCAGAGACGTGTATATACTGGATCAAGCGGGCATCCCATAATCCCCTCAACCCTATCCAAGTTTAATTCCTCTAATAAAAAACAAAGCTGCAAGGACTGACTACAGTGTGTTTGGGCTTGCAGGGTGGGAGATACCCATATTCACCAGCGGCTCCTACAGGGGTTGCGCTACACTAAGTATAACAAATTCTCTGCTTTTCCACTCTGAACTGGACTCAGTTATGTCACAGCGACCCTGACTTCATTCCTCCCGGTAATAAAAACATTTTTATGGCTATCCTAAGCATGCAATTTTCTCTGATTTATGGCTTGGCTTTATGATGAACAGATAAAACCTGAGATTGGTAAACTGCATCGGTTATGTTATCATTTTGAAAAAATGTCATAATATACCACCATGGTTGACTGAAAACCAGATACAAAAGAGACCAGAGAAACTTAATGTAAATAAATCACCATGGCTAGGGTGTCCAAAGTGGTAATTTTTTTTTAAATTCTTACTGAAAATAAAGTGACATTTTCAGAACAATGGAATGGTGTACAGTCTTGTACAATAAAAAACAGAAAACAATAAAATACAAAAATATGAAACTAAACATAAAAAAAGGGAGGCGACCAGAGGTCCCAAGCATAGGTTACATAGGGTTCTATTTGTAGTTTTTAAAGACATCATACTGACTTAAATAGTACCAAATGTGGGACCAAGTTACAAAAAAAGGATTGGGATGTATACCAGGAAACTACAAACCAGTCAGCCTAACATCAATAGTATGTAGGGTATTTGGGGGAATAATAAGGAAATCTATACAGATGTTTGTCTATGATTTGTCTAAGGCGTTTGATACTGTATCTCAAATGTTTAATCTATAGAATAAAGTCTGTTGGAGTTGATGAAACTGTATGTACATGGATAGAAGACTGGTTACATTATTTCATAGTTAAATTCCTTCCTGATTTAATGTCCCGCCATCCCTAGTGTTCAGATACCTGCAGTTCTCTCATGCCTTCAAAGCCCAGTTCCCGCCCGGTGGTGCTCAGCTGGTGCAATCGGACCTGGAACGGGTTCTGCAACATGACTGCTCGGAGCGAGCGGTGTCGGCTCTGTATGCCCACCTTCTCCGAGTCCGCTCTCCGGAGCTCTCTGGCCTCCATGATCGCTGGGCCCGGGATGTTCCGGACTTGGACTCGGAGGATTGGATTAATGTGTGGGAGGTCCCCTTTAAGATGCTGGTCTCTCTCAGGGACAGACTCATCCAATTTAAGATAGTCCATAGAGCCTATCTCACCCCATATCGTCTCCACAAGATGCATGCATCTCACTCCCTGGAGTGCTGGCGGTGTGGCCAGTCTCCGGGAGATTTCTTCCACGTATTCTGGACCTGCCCCCATCTCTCTGACTTTTGGTCCGGGGTGCTTCAATTGATTGAAAAAGTTTCTCAGGTTAAACTTGATCCCAGCCCCAGAGTCTGCATTCTGGGTTTGCTTGATGACCTAGTGCCCCGGGTGGCTGATCGGACGTTGCTGGGTCTTTTGCTTTATTATGCCAGGAAATCTATTGTTTTGCATTGGCGACGGTGATCGCCACCCACGGTACTGCAATGGAAGATACTGGTGAACTCGGTGCTTCCTCTTTACAAGGACACGTATACACATAGAGGCTGCCCGAAGAAGCATGACAGGGTGTGGAAGAAGTGGCTCGCCGATCCCTCTACGGCTGCGAGCGGCTGATGCGGGCCTCGTCCCGTCGCCCTAGGGCGGCCGGGGATGCCCGCGTCGGTCTTATTTAAGGTATTGCCCTCTTGTGCCTATGTCACATGCCTTGTCACGAGATGGCCCCCTGGGCGAAAGTCGGGTTTCATGGGAGGGAAGTGTTTGCCTTTTATGATGTCTTTGCTGCTAATGTTTTTCCATTTGGACCCCTGCGTGGGTACCGTGCCTTAATGCCTGTACTGCCTAGTAGTTCGGGTCAGTGTGGACCCTGGCACCGTAGTTTGTTTTTGTTGTTTTGTTTTATTTTCTCTGTTGAAAACTCAATAAAAAAGATTTTTAAAAAAAAAAAAAATTCCTTCCTGATCCCCCGAGAGGCAATCAGATATTCCCTGGATCAACTTTACCTAAAAAACATTTTAGTACCCATTTATATTATGTACACCTAGGAAAGAATCCAGGCCTTTTTTAAAGCAATCTAGTAAGCTTGCCAGAACCACCTCTGGATGGAGTCTATTCCACATTTTCACAGCTCTTATGGTGAAGAAACCTTTCCGTATTTGGAGACGAAATCTGTTTTCCTCTAGACATAAAGAGTGCCCCCTTGTCCTCTGTGTTGACCTTAAAGTGAACAATTCAAACCCAAGTTCACTATATGGACCCCTTATGTATTTATACATGTTGATCATATCGCCCCTTAATCTCCTCTTCTCAAGAGAGAATAAATTTAGTTCCTCTAATCTTTTCTCATAGCTGAGCTCCTCCATGCCTCTTATCAGTTTGGTTGCCCTTCTCTGCACTTTCTCCAGTTCCCCGATATCCTTTTTAAGAACTGGAGCCCAAAACTGAACTGCATATTCCAGATAAGGTCCTATTTCTAGAGAATAGTGATAAAGTACTCATTCTCCGAATGGTCTAAAGATGTGAGCGGTGGGCCCCAGGGTTCTGTCTTGGAGCCAATGCTAGTGAATTTGTTTATTAGCGCTATAGAGGTTGGAATCAAGAGCTCAAGTTCAGTGTTTGCTGATGATACCAAATTATGCCTGGAAATATCTTCTGCACAGGATGTAGCATCCTCACAGGAAGATCTTAATAAAAAAGGGCAGCTACATGGCAGATGAGGTTCAATTTCGAGAATTGTAAATTTGTGGATTTGGATGCCAAAATCCACATTAGGAGGGGCACCCCTGGAAGAATCAGTGATAAAAACAGATCTGGGGGTGCTTGGAGATTACAGAATTAGCAATAGCATGTAATGCCAAGCTGCAGCTAACACAGCTAGAAAATACTTTCATGCATTAAAAAAGGGAATACATTTCAGAGATAAATCAATAACTCACATTTTACAAAACACTGGTTTACTCTAATCTTGTGCTGTTCAGCCAGGAGGAACGGAGAAGCTCAGCCAGGAGGAACGGAGAAGCGCAGCCAGAAGGAACGGAGAAGCGCAGCCACGAGGAACAGAGAAGCGCAGCCACGAGGAACGGAGAAGGACAGCCACGAGGAACGGAGAAGGGCAGCCACGAGGAACGGAGAAGCGCAGCCACGAGGAACAGAGAAGCGCAGCCACGAGGAACGGAGAAGCGTAGCCACGAGGAACGGAGAAGCGTAGCCACGAGGAACGGAGAAGCGCAGCCACGAGGAACGGAGAAGCGCAGCCACGAGGAACGGAGACGTGCAGCCACGAGGAACGGAGATGCGCAGCCACAAAGAACTGAGAAGCGCAGCCACGAGGAACTGAGAATCGAAGCCACGAGGAACTGAGAAGCGCAGCCACGAGGAACTGAGAAGCGCAGCCACGAGGAACAGAGAAGCGCAGCCACGAGGAACAGAGAAGCGCAGCCACGAGGAACAGAGTAGCACAGCCACGGGGGAACAGAGAAGCACAGCCAGGGGGAACAGAGACGCGCAGCCACGGGGAACAGAGAAGCACAGCCAGGGGGAACAGAGGCCCTCAGCCAGGAGGAACGGAGGCTCTCAGCCAGGAGGAACGGAGGCTCTCAGCCAGGAAGAACGGAGACCCTCAGCCATGAGGATTGGTTACATAGATTACAGTTATTCACCCTGGAGAGGAGGTGCTTAAGAGGGGATAGACAAGAAGGTCTGGCTTGTAGTCTCTGCTCTAATTCATTCCAAAGATGTTCTAATGGGTTGATGTCCGGACTCTGTGCAGGCCAGTTAAGTTCCTCCATCCCAAACTCGCTCATCCATGTCTTTATGAACCTTGCTTTGTGCACTGGTGTGCAGTCATGTTGGAAAAGGAAGGGGCCATCCCCAAACTGTTCCCACAAAGTTGGGAGGCTGAAATTGTCCAAAATTACCTGAAATTGTCGCCCTTAAGAGTTCCCTTCGCTGGAACTAAGGGGCCAAGCCCAACCCCTTCCTGTTCACACATGACTGTGCACCAGTGCACAAAGCAAGGCCCATAAAGACATGGATGAGAGAGTTTGGGGTGGAGGAACATGACTGGCCTGCACAGTCCTGACCTCAACCCGATAGAACACCTTTTAGTATGAATTAGAACAGAGACTGTGAGCCAGGCCTTCTCTCCAACATCATTGCCTGACCTCACAAATGCGCTCCTGGAAGAATGGTCAAACATTCCCATAGACACACTCCTAAACCTTGTGGACAGCCTTCCCAGAAGAGTTGAAGCTGTTATAGCTGCAAAGGGTGGGCCAACTCTATATTGAACCCTACGGACTAAGACTGGGATGCCATTAAAGTTCATGTGTGTGTAAAGGCAGGTGTCCCAATACTTTTGGTGATATAGTGCATCTATATGAATGTGCATGCACTGCACCATGACGCTTTGGCTCAAAGCCGTGCAGGTACCTTTTTTTTTCGTTCAGACTGTTTAAGGCCCATGCAAAAGTAAACGGGCCCGCCTTAAAGTATTACTAAACCCACAACCGTAAAATCAGTCTGTATATGCAGTAAAGCGTGCTTTTTATACTCACTGTGGAACCTAAGGGGTTTATCTTCCACATTGTGTAAAAAGGCTGTTTGATCCTGTCTTCTCTGATCCTCCCCTTCTTTTACTGTTCACAATCCAATTCCTGATAGAAAAAGAGCCTTGAGGACACTCCGCACATGTTCAGTTTGGTGTGTATAGCTAGAGAGTTGTGTATTTTTTTTTGTTTTGTTTGTTTTTTTTAAACTTGGGAGGGTGCAAGTGATCAGCACAGGGCCAATCAGCACTGTCCAGACAGAAAGTCAGGGGGTCATGCAACCTCATAGTACAGTCAGAGGAGAATGAAAACTCCTCCTACAAGCTTTAACCAGACACTGATAGAAGTCACAAGACTGCTTTATACTGCTGATGAGAAAAGGTATTTAGCAGTTTTATATTTACTAAAATAATTGCATTTCCATGTTGCATTTCCTGTGTACTGTGGGAGACCAGATATAGTGACCACAGGCTCCTGGGGAGACCAGATATAGTGACTGCAGGCTCCTGGGGAGACCAGATATAGTGACCACAGGCTCCTGGGGAGACCAGATATAGTGACTGCAGGCTCCTGGGGAGACCAGATATAGTGACTGCAGGCTCCTGGGGAGACCAGATATAGTGACTGCAGGCTCCTGGGTTTAGTAACACTTTAACACACATGCATGGAGAGGCGTGGATGGGCTTCTACATTTTGCCAAATTTTTCAACTTTTTAGAAAAAAAATTACAATGAAATGTGCAAAGAAAAACAAAAATACAGCAGTAAGTAAAGATGTTGAACTGACAAATGAAAGTTACCTTGACCTTTGAACCCGCTTTTATAACTAAGCCAGATTGTGAAATGGTTAAAATAGGGGGAAAAAAGCAGCAAGCCAACCATTTCCAGTCTTTATAAATCTCCCCTGGGACTGTAGAGATGAAAAAAGTCACAGTGCTTCCCCCCGGTGGCAAAGATAGGTAAAATCCTTACTCCTGAAAAAAAAAAAATAATAATTCTTGTGTCACTTTAAAGCAGTGGATGCCAACTTCAGAGCTAAAGGGGGCTTTAAATGCCACTCCTGAGCTGCACATAATGTTCAATATATAGAATATTGGTTGAGGGGACTGTCAGAGAGTGCAGACCTAATAGAGGAAATAAGGGTCAGAGAGAGTGGACAGGATACATTGTTGGCTGGGGATATGCTGCACAGGGGTGGGACAAGGGGCACCCCCTCTTCCCTAATGGGAAGAGGGGGCGCAGTTTGGCATCTTTGCCCTGGGCGCTGGATGACCTTGTCCCGGCACTGATGCCGCAGAAGACAATATGAAACTGGAAGCACATGTGATGTAGTGCTTAATGCTCTTAACCTAATAAAATGTTCCTCCTACAAACTGCTCTCTTGCCTACTGACTATGGTCCCTGGCTTTTAACCTTTTTAGCCCCGGAAGATTTTGCTGCTCAATGACCAGGCCACTTTTTTCAACTTGGCACTGCGTGACTTTAACTGACAATTGCGCGATCATGCGACACTGTACCCAAGCAAAATCTACGTCCTTTTTTTCCCACAAACAGAGCTTTCTTTCGGTGGTATTTGATCACCTCTGCACTTTTTATTTTTTGTGATATTAATAAAAAAAGAGCCAATATTTTGCAAAAAAAATTGACATTTTCTACTTTGACTGCTAAAAAATATCCAATATATTCAATTTTTGTCATATATTTAGGCCAAAACGTATTTCTTTTGGTAGTATTTGATTACCTGTGCGATTTTAAATTTTTGAAAAAAAGAGCGACAATTTTGAAAAAAAAAAAAAAAACAATATTTTTCACATTCTGCTATATAACATTCCCCAAAAAAAAATTAAAAAATCAAATTTTTTTAAACATTTTTAAGCCAATTTGTTTTCTGCTACATATTTTTGGTAAAAAAAAAAAAAAAAAAAAAATCGCAATAGTCGTATTTTGATTGGTTTCCGCGAAAGTTATCACGTCTACTAACTACGGGAAAGATTTATGTCATTTTTATTGTTTTTTTTTTTTTTTTTACTAGTAATGGCGGCGATCTGCGATATTTTGCGGGACTGTGACATTGTGGCGGACAGATCGGACCCCTAACTGACATTTTTGACACTTTTGGGAGGACCAGTGACATTACTAGAGTAATCAGTGCTAAAAATATGCACTGTTACTGTAACTATAATGACACTGGCAGGGAAGGGGTTAACACTATGGGTAATCAAGGGGTTAAATGTGTACCTAGGGGCGTGTGGCTTGTAAAATGACCACAGAGACCTGTGATCCTATATAGAAGGATCACAGGCGCTCTGTGATCATTCCAGGGAGAAGAACGGTCAGCTGTGTGTCAGGTGGCAATCGGAGATGCCTGCCCTGTGCATCGGCTTCCCTGGTGACGAGCGGGGGCGGGAGTGCGCCCCCTAGCTGCCTGCACGCGACCGATGTATAGCTACGTCAGTTCGCCCAGGAGCGGCTGCCTGCTGCAGTATAACTGCGGCGGGCGCTCGTAAAGGGGTTAAAGTTGGTATTAAGCTCACAGCTGCAGCGCTTGAGTTAACCTCTTCTCTACCATGTGGTTTATAAACACTTTGGTAGGAAAGAGGTTAATTCCATGTGGGGTGTTTGTCCTGTCTCCATTGAGAACCTTTTCCATCATTTCCTGCCTTTGAAATACAACAGGAAGTGAGAGGAAATCTCTCCAAAAGGGTTTGGAAGTCTCCCTTTGTCACCATAATAGGCGTTCTTATTTGAAGATTTAACCTCACCTCCCATTCCGGACAATAGAGAGGTGAATCTACCCCCAGCAGGGGCACAGACTGCACATACAGCGCCTTCAAAAAGTATTCATACCCCTTAAAATTTTCTGCATTTTTCATGTTACAACCAAAAACGTAAATGTATTTTATTGGGATTTTATGTGATAGACCGACACAAAGTGGCATATAATTGTGAAGTGGAAGGAAAATGATAAATGGTTTTCAACATTTTTTTACAAATAAATCTGTAAAAAGTGTGGCGTGCATTTGTATTCACCCCCCTTTACTCTGATACTCTTAACTAAAATCTACTGGAACCAATTGCCTTCAGAAGTCACCTAATTAGTAAATAAAGTCCACCTGTGTGTAATATAATCTAAGTATAAATAAAGCTGTTCTGTGAAGCCCTCAGAGGTTTGTTAGAGAATGATCAAACACCTTCATGAAGGCCAAGGAATACACCAGACAGGTCAGGGATAAAGTTGTGGAGAAATGTAAAGCAGGGTTAGGTTATAAAAAAAATATCCCAAGCTTTGAACATCTCACGCAGCGCTGTTCAATCCATCATCCGAAAATGGGAAGAGTATGGCACAACTGCAAACCTACCAAGACATGGCCGTCCACCTAAACTGACAGGCCGGGGAAGGAGAACATTCATCAGAGAAGCAGCCAAGAAGCCCATGGTAACTCTGGAGGAGCTGTAAAGATCCATAGCCCAGGTGATAGAATCTGTCCACAGGACAACTATTAGTCGTGCGCTCCACAAATCTGACCTTTATGGAAGAGTGGCAAGAAGAAAGCCATTGGTGAAAGAAAGCCATAGGAAGTCCTGTTTGCTGTGTCCCCCACATGGCTTCTCCCAAACTGTAAACAGGTGGAAGAAGGTGCTCTGGTCAGATGAGACCAAAATTTAACTTTTTGGCCTCAATGCAAAACGCTATGTGTGGCAGAAAACTAATACTGCATATCACCCTGAACACACCATCCCCACTGTGAAACATGGTGGTGGCATCATCATGTTGTGGGGATTTTTTTCTTCAGCAGGGACAGGGAAGCTGATCAGAGTTGATGAGAAGATGGATGGAGCCAAACACAGGGCAATCATAGAAGAAAACCTGTTAGAATCTGCAAAAGACTTGAGACTGGGGGCAGAGGTTCTCCTTCCAGCAGGACAAGGACCCGAAACATACAGCCAGAGCTACAATGGAATGGTTTAGACCAGGGGTCTTCAAACTATGGCCCTCCAGTTGTTCAGGAACTACAATTCCCATCATGCCTAGCCATGTCTGTGAATGTCAGAGTTTTACAATGCCTCATGGGACGTGTAGTTCCGCAACAGCTGGAGGGCAATAGTTTGAGGATCCCTGGTTTAGACCAAAGCATATTCATGTGTTAGAATGGCCCAGTCAAAGTCTAGACCTAAATCCAATTGAGAATCGGTGGCAAGACTTGAAAATTGCTGTTCACAGACGCTCTCCATCCAATCTGACAGAGCTTGAGATATTTTGTAAAGAAGAATGGGAAAAAATGTCCCTCTCTAGATGTGCAAAGCTGGTAGAGACATCCCCAAAAAGACTTGCAGCTGTAATTGCAGAGAAGGGGTTCTACAATGTATTGACTCAGGGGGGTGAATATAAATGCACCCCACACTTTTCACATATTTATTTGTAAAAAAGTTTGAAAACCATTTATCATTTTCCTTCCACTTCACAATTATGTGCTACTTTGTGTCGGTTTACCACATAAAATCCCAATAAAATACATTTACATTTTTGGTTGTAACATGACAAAATGTGGAAAAATTTCAAGGGGTGTGAATAATTTTTAAAGGCACTGTAGAGGGGTGAATCTACCCCTAGTGGGGGCACAGACTGCAATATAGAGGGGTGAATCTTCCCAGTGGAGCACAGAATAGAATAAATACCTCTCTGAGGATCTAACCTTCCCAGCTCCATCAAAAACTATAGGAAGACAATAAAAGATACACTTGGGTATTGAAACCGCATTTAAAATAACAAGCCCCTTGTTAAACAAAGACCACTAAGCATTGCATTAAATCTGTTTGATGGGTGCAAAAAATACCTGTTGATCCTGCCAAAAATGTTATTGCTGATAACTTCCCGTGCTGACTATTATCAATTACAGATGTTCCTATTTTTCTCTTATTATTTAAAACAGAAAATACCTCTTTTGGCCACTAGATGGCAATAAGTATAAAAGGAATTCCTGGAGTACTTACCGCCATCTAGTGGACAAATGTGGCATTTTCTGTTCTAAATCAAGGAAAAACATGCATCCAGCACAGATATAATAATATCGGTGTTTTTTTGCCTCATTTGCACAGAACAAATGTAATCCCACACTTTCACTGATTCGCTATACGATATGCACCCAATGTGTCACAATTTACATGACTAGCTGCTGCAGAAGTAGCTAGCAGAAGGGTACATTTTAAAAATGTTAAAACAAACTAAATTGTAAAAAACAATTTTTAAAAATTTTAATTTTTAGAAATTGTAAATTCTTAGAAAATAGTGCATAGGTAGAAGGGAAGGATAGGGGAGGGGTTTTACTCTGCCCAGAGATGGGTAGTAAAGTGGACCTAAATCAAACTACAATTTAACAAGGCATCTGCCTAAAGCTTACCATACATGTTACTATCTGACTATACAATCTCCATTAGATCTGACAGCAATTATGTAGTGTGAGTGCCTGCCTTCCTGGATATAGATTGATTGTATAGTTCATGCTGGCATTCATTTTACATAATCATGGTAAAAAATGGGCCATCAAAGTTTTGTTCTGGGGGGCCATGATTTATAGTTACACCCCTCAACCATGGTAATTATTACTTGGGGATGATTTACTAAAACTGGTGCAGCTCTGCATAGTAACCAATCAGCTTCCAGGTTTTATTGTGAAAGCTTAATTGAACAAGCTGAAGTATGAAGCAGATTGGTTACTATGCACAGCTGCACCAGATTCTGTGTGCGCCACTTTTTGTAAATCTCTCCCCCCTATGAGACATACAACAAAGAAGCTCACCAAGAGCAGGAATCTGACTCCCAGAAATTCACCTGCAGATAAATGTCCCCGGAGACAATGATTAGACTGAAAGAGGAAGAGGAGACAATGATCCCACTGTTAAGAGGAATAACCCAAGTCCAGGAGGAAATGAGTGTATCCTATCACCTTGGCTCCAGATTATAAAAAGGTGACTACAAGGAGCGGATACATTTTGATGATTGAAGATATCATAACACTCACACTAAACTTCGGCTATTGGTGTGTCTGTAGGCAGACCTGGTGCTGCGCAGGTGAAGGCGGACAATGCGTAGGTGAAGACTGACAATGTGCAGGTGAAGGCTGCAGGTAAAGGCCGACAATGCGCAGGTGAAGGCCGACAATGCGCAGGTGAAGGCTGCAGGTGAAGGCTGACAATGCGTAGGTGAAGACTGACAATGTGCAGATGAAGGCTGACAATGCGCAGGTGAAGGCCGACAATGTGCAGATGAAGGCTGCAGGTAAAAGGATGACAGTGCGCAGGTGAAGGCCGACAGTGCGCAGGTGAAGGCCGACAGTGCGCAGGTGAAGGCCGACAGTGCGCAGGTGAAGGCCGACAGTGCGCAGGTGAAGGCCGACAGTGCGCAGGTGAAGGCAGACAGTGCGCAGGTGAAGGCAGACAGTGCGCAGGTGAAGGCAGACAATGCGCAGGTGAAGGCAGACAATGCGTAGGTGAAGACCGACAATGCGCAGGTGAAGGCAGACAATGCGCAAGTAAAGGCTGACAGTGCGCAGGGAAAGGCAGACAATGCGCAGGTGAAGGCTGATTATCTATAGGAGGTGAATTGGAAATCAGGAATCAGCTGGGGGGAGACTCTCTGCCAAGGGTAATTTTTTTCTTCTGTAAAGCGTAGGCTACATTCACACCTGGGTGTTTTGAATTGCACAACGTGCATTTCAGATGCCATTCATTTTAGGCCGGGATTACACCGCATCCAATTCGCATGACATGCGAGTGTGACCGGCTCTCAATAGAGCTGGTTCACATCCCCAGGGTGGCTGCGGTCCGGATTGAAAAAGGGTCCTGTGCGTATTTGGGTCCGAGTCAGGTGTGAATTAGGGCAAAAATTCAGACCTGATTTGCACCTGATCCGGTGAATAGGGACGCACCGGACCCCAGGCATGAACCCGCGGCCGCACATGTGTGAACCCGGCCTAAATGGCACCTAAAAACGTGGTGCAGTTCTGCCACGATTGTCACGTGATAAATTGCACTGCAATAGCAGCAAACGACATTGCGGGAAGTTCAGGAGCTTCTTTCGGACGACAGACTTTATTCATTGCGAGATAATACCGCACCACGTTTTTAGGTGGCATTAAAATGAATGCCATCTGAAATGCCCGTTGTGCGATTTGTCATTTTACTGGAGCGTTTTGAAATCGTGAGCAGAATTTAAAGTACCCAGGTGTTTATGCAGCCTAAAGGTGGCAACACAGGGCGGCTCAGTGGTGTAGTGGTTAGCACTTTCACCTAGCAGCAAGAGGGTCGCTGGTTCGAATCCCAACCACGACACTACCTGCCTGGAGTTTGCATGTTCTCCCTGTGCCTGCATGGGTTTCCTCCGGGTACTCCAGTTTCCTCCCACACTCCAAAGACACGCTGGTAGGTTAATTGGATCCTATATAAAAAAATTGGCCCTACTATGTATGTATGTATGTATGTATGAATGTGAGTTAGGGACCTTAGATTGTAAGCTCCTTGAGGGCAGGGGCTGATGTGAATGTGCAAATGTATATGTAAAGCGCTGCGTAAATTGACAGCGCTATATAAGAACCTGAAATAAATAAACACTTCACTTGCTTTCAAAATTCGCAAACTTTCCTTTCAATCGATGCAGAGCAGATTCAATCAAACTGAGTCGATTGGCCAGGGTGGAAAAGTATCAATCAGCAGTACTGAGATACTTAGTTCATGAATATGTTCGTACTTTCGGCAATTCCTTGTGTGTAGCATATCAATCAAATGGCTTGTCAGCTATAGAACGATTATTCCAATTGGGAGAGATCGATCAGAAAATAAATCAGTCATTTATCAAAGCTTGTGTAGCCAGCATCAGGGCCCATTCTGGTAATGCACGTTACATGCATTGTGAAATCAGTGTGCGGTGAAATCGGAGTCCTTTACATGAGTTTCACTCGCTGAAGAGCAGTGGATCGTTTTTTAGAGGGTGTGATGTCACCTCCTCGCCACCTGTTGAGGTTTGGTGCCATTTACTTGAATAGGTCATGTTTGGCAGGCGGAATGTGACAGAGGCAATCATCTTTGCATAATGTGTAAATTCTTTTACAGCTGTCATTGCATTTTAAGGGGGAGGGGGGGGGGTCACGGTTGAGGGGCAGTAAAAATGCAGCTCAACAGCAAGTTTTATCTGCCCCCTGACCCAAATTCTAATCTAAATTTAGCCATAGACTGGTAGTTTCTTTTTTTGTTCAGCCTGAACAAACAAAAAGAGTAACAGAGCTCTTTCACATGGGGGGGGGGGGGGCAGTGTCAATCACCCTCTGAAAAGCAATCTGCAATGAAATAGCAGTGGCTGCCAGGTGTTCAAGAGGCCTGCTGCCACCTGAATGTATGTTTTTTTTTTTTTATTCCAAGGGGGATTGTGTATTAAAAAAACACATCACAACCAGAAGACAAGTGTTCAGATTGCAGTTGCGGTGCACTGCAATGGACTTTAATGGGCACATCTGATGGTACTGCCTGTCAAACTCTGCTAGCCATGTTAATTTGTCAGAGCCGTGGCAAGTGTACAGCTCCGTCCAGCTGTAACGGCAGAATTAAGGTAAGCATTTGGGGGAGGTAAAACAGCAGCTCAACAGTCTGTGTCAAAAAGTTCACAGTTTGCTCCATCCACACAAATTAGGTCATTGGAGGAATCCCCTTTGCTGGGACAATTGTATTCTGACAGCAGCATCTGCAACTGTCAGAATACCGCTGGTCAGTGGCTGCAGCTGCTGATTGAGAAGAACTTTCCAACATGTCGATTGTTTGATCGATTTCTGTCAAGCAGGGACAGCCACACACTGATCAAAACCTGAAAGGTTCCTGCTGAACTGGATGAATTTCGATCAGTGTATGGTAAGCCTAACCCCTTCCTGCACACAGTACGCATGCATGCCGCCTTACTGGACTGGGATTTATTCCCGTGGGGTCACATATCTGTCTTTGTGCTGGGAGCGCCCCCCAAGCAGAGATCAGGGTCTCATCGAGAGCCCCGGGTCCAGTAATAAGGATCAGGACCCAAAACTCCTGGTTCCGGGTTCCCTGATCGCTGTATTAGCCTCTGATTGGCTATTACGGTGATCAGTCACTGTGAAGCCCGCCCCCATATTTCTCTCTCTGTGAATGGAGAGGAAAGATGCATTGTATATATATCCCTCCCTCCTTGCAGAGAGAGATAAACAAAAAAAAAGAAATGAAATAAAAAAATTAAAGAAAAAAATACCTAGATCAAACATGATTAAAATTCGTATCAGTGTCAGTTAGTATTAGTGTAGCACTGTCCCCGTAGAGCTTGCTGTATGATGACTTGTTGGGCCTCCTCTGATTACTAGCTAGTGATGGCCCGTCCATTGGGGGTGCAGGGGCGCCGCCCCCCCCTATCCATGCGTCCGGCCCCCTTATCTACATGCAGGGGGCCGGACGCATGGATTCCAATGGGGGATTTTATTTTATTTTTTTTTTTTTTTTAGCACGTGATTAGAGCCAGAGGCTCGAATAGGCTTAAAAAAAGGGTGGGTTCGGAACGCAGAGCACTGCGCCCTGAGCCCATCCAGTTGTGTGACAATAGCGAATGAATATTCGCTATTGCCGCACTGATTCTCCTCCCGGCCAATCAGGAAGCGGGTCCTAAGACATGTTTCCTGATTGGCCGAAAGGAGAAGGCATCCTATTGGCCAGGAAGGTGAGAGGAGACGGCCGCCGAGAGGGAACATGGAGACTGAGGGGGAAGCCGCCGCTGCTGCCTGTCAGTCCCACGGAGCAAAGTAAGTAAACTGGCACCGGGGGGGGGGGATATGGTGGTGCGGGCTGGAGTGATTGAGGGGGGTCTGTCTGCCGCCCACGGCCCCCCCCCCCCCCGACTGATGCAGCACCAGCCGCCACTGTTACCAGCATACAGTCACTTTGGGTACAGTCCACATATCCTTCCTTACTCCCAATGGCTCATTGCTCAATAAACAGTCCAGGGGTTTTGGTTTTTAGTATTTATTGTGTAGCTTGGATGGGAGAAGGGAATAGTGGGATACTCTGACTGGAACTATATACATTGGATAAGGACAACTCTCACTTGACCTCACCAGGTTGCTTGTGGAAGCAGCTGCACTGCTTAATCTATACTGCCAAATGTATGGAAAGGGTTAAGTCTCCTTGCTCTTTTCTATCCAGCAATAGACTTGGTGATCTACATTCTCTTCAGGACACTCACTAGCATCCCCTTTACTGACACCCGTCCACTGACTCTTCAAGCTGCAGGGGTGGCCCCCCTCAGGTCAGGCACCTTGACACAAATCTGTATTCACTGTATGCAGAATCAGATCCTCCAGTGTCTCCCCTTTCAGTCAGCTTCACCGGACCTCTGGGTTCAGTTCCTTACTAGCACTCTCCAGGCCCTCAGGTCAACCACCTGAGGCTGCATGGCACCTCTACAATGGAGTAGGCAGCCACCCTCTTCCTCTGGGACTCCGCTATCCAGCTGAAAGACCCCAAGCACATGTGCTCCTGGTTTTTATACAATATCCCAGCATGCACCGATGAACTTTTCCTCTGCCAATCATCAGGGCTGTATCAAACGCATGTGCACTCATTTATCAGGTTTCCGCCCACTGTCCAATACGCCTCCCTATTGGACCAGTGTGAAACACTCTGCAGACAGAATGAGTTGCATCTGAGCACATTGAGCAGACCTCACTAGCAGATCCTGCTCTCTGGTAGGCAGAGAACAACATAGATTTACCTGCAGCCCTTCTGGTAGGCAGAAAGGATTCAAAACTATACTTTCTCTCTCTCTAGCACCTACATAGGAGGGTGCTAGATTAGTGTCAGTGTGTTTTGGGGGAATCGCCTGTCCGTTCTTATCCGATCTGCTGGACGGATGGAAAATAGGGTTTCCATCCATCCAGATTTCATGGACAGGATCGGATCGGATAGCAGCAGGTGTCAGCGAAGATGTCTCCGCTGACATCCGCTGCCCCATAGGGATGCATGGAGCATCCGATCAGGTCCGCCTGAAAAACTGACAGGCGGATCTGATCGGATCATTCCTGTGAAAGGACCCTTAGTCCGTAGGGTTCAATACTGAGTTGGCCCACCCTTTGCAGCTATAACAGCTTAAACTCTTCTGTGAAGGGGAAGGGGCCACCCCCAAACTGTTCCCACAAAGTTGGGAGCATGAAATTGTCCAAAATGTCTTGGAATGCTGACGCCTTTAAGAGTTCCCTTCACTGGAACTAAGGAGCCAAGCCCAACCCCTGAAAATCAGCCCCACACCATAATCCCCTCCTCCACCAAATTATTTTGAAATGCATTGCACCACAATGCACAGCTTAGATGTTCTGGTGTGCTGCGTTGCGCAGTGACGTGCACCGCACATAGAGCAGGCGCGTTGCCACTCATTGCCAAAACGCACAAGTGTGAACAGACCCTAAATACAGAAACAGCCTTCCATTGCTGACCTATTTCTGAAAATGCTGGTTGCTTGGCCACCTCTAGCTCGAACTGCACTATCACTCACAAGAGCTCAGGAAGCAAAGTCAGGACTCCTTATCTGCATGAATGTCTTGAATCCAGTGGGTCAGCATGGCAGCCAGGCATCTGGCATTTTCAGGAGGGCTCAGTGATGACAGTCTGCATTTCACCCGCCACAGGTTTCCTTTAAGAGTGGTCAACAGGTTTGCTTTTATTGCAGGGAAATGTTTATAGCGGTGAGTCACACCGCCGAATCTATTTTCTGTTGTCAGTTGTGCGCAAGGCTGTCCTTTCCTTCACCGTACAGGAGGTGAGCAGAGGATTCTACAGCTGTGTCTGAGTCATCCCATATCTCTCCCGTCCATAATAACTCGTCTGCTACCCTGACGCAGGGAGATAAGTGCCAGGTGATGACATAGTTTTGGTTAAGAAAAAAAATCGCAATAAGCGTATTTATTGGTTTGCGCAAACGTTATCGTGTCTACTAACTACGGGAAAGATTTGTGATTTTTATCGTTTTTTTTTACTAGTAATGGCGGCGATCTGCGATTTTTAGCGGGACTGCGACATTTCGGCGGACAGATCGGACCACTAACTGACATTTTTGACACTTTTGGGGGGATCAGTGACATTACTACAGTAATCAGTGCTAAATATTATTCACTGTTACTGTAATAATGACACTGGCATGAAAGGGGTTAACACTGTGGGTGATCAAAGGGTTAAATGGGTACCTAGGGGTGTGTTTCTAACTGTATTGGGGCGTGGCTTTTGAAATGATCATAGAGACCTGTGATCCTATATAGAAGGATCACAGGCGCTCTATGATCATTTCAGAGAGAAGAACGGTCAGCTGTGTTTACAACAGCTGACCGTTCTCTCTCAGTGGGGAACGATCGCGGGTGTCAGGCGGCAGTCGGAGCTGCCTGCCCCATGCATCGGAGTCCCCGCTGACGAGTGGGGGCGGGAGCGCGCAGCCAGTGGCGCGCTCGCCCCCTAGCTGCAGGCGCGCGACCGACGTATACCTACGTCAGTTTGCGCAGGAGGGCCGCCCTGCCACAGTATAACTGCGGCGGGCGGTCCTTAAGTGGTTAAGCAGCACCTCATTATATTATCTTTAAACTACCCATCTGGAGGCCTTCTATGCTTTGGGATAATTTCCTAGAAATATATCGTAACATACTAACACGTTAACACTAGAGGGTAACTCCACATGGTTTTAATAATGTTATTTTCAGCTCATATTGTAGCCAATATTTGCAGAGTCCTCAACCTTTTGTGGATCAGATTTGACAAACGATTCTGTACACTTATTGGAATTCTTTACATCTCTCCTGTTACATTTCTGTATGTGTACTTGTAGTCTGCTTTCCGTAATCAAAATTAAAATTTGAAAAAAAAAAAAAAAAAAACGCATATAGACTAGTGATCGGCCGATATCGGTTTTTCGTTGCCGATACCGATATTTTGGCCATTGCATATCGATATCGGCCGATAATGGCTAAAGTTTTCGTATATTTAAAAAATATTTTTTTTTAATTTTTATCACTTGACAGGTACTCTTGTGGAGGGATCTGGGGGTCTAAAAGACCCCAAACCCCTCCTCTGCACTTAAAAGCATTCAAAAAGCCAAGTTTGGCTGTTTTGAATGCGGTCATTTTTTTTTTAATCTGGCACCGAGACATGACATCACCTCCGGGTTTTTACATGGAGATCCGATCAGAGCCAAATGCGGCTTTGATCGGGTCTTCAGCCGATGGGACAGAAGACTCGGGCGAGCCGCGGAAGGCTTCTCAGCCGCATCGGTTGTTATTACAGCACAGCCGACCGTCGGCTATGGACGACGGTACCGGGGTGATGCTCCTAGCTGCAGGCATAACTCCAGTACAAGCACTTTCCCTAAATATCGGCAATATCGGCCACCTTATCGGGGAAAGTGCATATCGGCCCTCGATATATAATATAGACCATTGGTTGGTAGTATCCCAACCATCACTTTAGGGGATTATCACTAATGTATTTGATGATTGGACATAGTTGCCAACATTTGAAAAAAATTTCCAGGGACACTTTGCAGCACAGCTATAAATTACTTACCACATCCACTTCTCTGAAGCTCCACCCACTCTGCATAATTAATCTCCGCCTACTTATCAGATTATAGGGTCTACTCAATAAACAGAGAATTACAGGAAATTGAAAAGGGAATTTCAAACTTAAGGCCAAAGTAGCAGAGTTGGAATAATTCTCCCATTCAGCTGCACTACTTCTGCCTAAAGTTTAAAATTCTCATCACAATTCCCTGCAATTCTAAAGTGTCAAATGTGCTCAGGTGTGACCATACAAAAATGTAATATGGAAATGTAAATAAGTACGATAAAACCTAATTACAGTAAACCCCCCTCCATTGCGTCTGGCCCCCTAATCTACATGCAGAGCGCCGGATGCATGGATTTTTTTTTTTAAGCGCGTGATCAGAGGCTCTAATAGGCTTCAGAAAAGGGTGGGCTCGGGGAGCATTGTTTTGCCCGTAACGGGCAGCCCGGTTAACAGGCTGGGACAACGTAAATTACCCAGGACTGGTTCATATTTGCGGGGACTGTCCCGGCAAACATGGAACAGTTGGCAGGTATGGATTGGAGCACATAGTGGTGAACACTAATTAACCACATTAAGACAGCCAGCTGCAGATTTACTGCACCAGGTAGCCTCTCTCATGGTGCTGCCTAGTGGGGGCGACACTAGGCAGTGGGGATGCCAATGCACGGGGCCGGCGGCCATGATTGCCACCGGCCACCCGCAATAGTTTCCCACTGAGAGAGAAGAACGGTCAGCTGTTGTAAAGCTGTTCTGTTTTCAAGACATATTGGTTTAAGTTTCCTATCTTGACGCTTAAACCCCGGTTCACACTATAGCAATGACAGACATCGCACGTGATTCGGAGCACACTGCTCTGAAAATCACATGTGATGTCTGTGTGATGCAAATTTAGCTATACAGATTGTATGGTTGAATTTGCATCGGATTCGGGCACAACACGCACAGGACCCTTTTTTGGGTCTGCAGCAGAATCGGTGGTTCACACCAATGCGATCCGATTCATGTCCGAACTGTCATCGCACTGCAAAATGCGAACTGATCTAGGGGTGTCTTTAATCATATATTAACATCCCCAGCGATTCGCATATGGCAGTGTGAACTGCCTGCGATTTGAATGCGATGCGGGAACCCGCAGTGGATTCTCAGGGTTCCTGCATTGCATATGAGTGTGAACCGAGCCTTATTGTCTTCCTTGGTCTATCAGTACGCTTCCCTTTAAAAACCTTCCCATTAGATTTGTACTTGGTCCATATTTTAGAAACAGCTGTCTGGGAATAACCAGCATTTGCAACATTCCGTGATGATTTACCTTCTTGAAGAAGTTTTATAACCCTCTTCTTTGTTTCAACTGACATCTCTCATGTTGGAGCCATGATTAATGTCAATCAGGTTGGTGCAACAGCTCATCAAGGTGTGTAAACATTCATTTTTATTGGCAGACTAATTAGCAGATGTAATCTGATGCAGATGCTTGTTTTAGAACTGCAAAGTACATGATGATTCCATAACAGGAATGGTCAAACTATGGCCCGGCGGACCTTTTAATCCGGCCCGCGGAGCGCGCAGTGTTCCCCGGGCCGCGGATCCGTACCGGGCCGCCCGAGGAACTTCGGCAGTGGCGGCTGGGGCACACAGAGCAGTGCGCCCCGAGCCCACCCATTGTGTGACAGTAGCAAATGAAAATTCGCTATTGTCACAAGGATCCTCCTCCTGGCCAATCAGAAAACGGTCCTCCAGCTTCCTGATTGGCCGAAAGGCAAAACCCATGCCATTGGCCGAGGAGGAGGCGGGAGGAGTGAGGAGACGCCGGGGGACTGAAGAGAAGCGCTGCCTGAGGTAAGTGAGTGCACTGGTCTCGCGGGGGGGGGGGGGGGGGCCTGGCATATCTGCATTGAAAGGGGGCACACTGGCATATCTGCATTGAAAGGGGGAACAGTGGCATATCTGCATTGAAAGGGGGCACAGTGGCATATCTGCATTGAAAGGGGGCACGCTGGCATATCTGCATTGAAAGGGGGAACGCTGGCATATCTGCATTGAAAGGGGGCACGCTGGCATATCTGCATTGAAAGGGGGCACGCGGGCATATCTGCATTGAAAGGGGGCATGCTGGCATATCTGCATTGAAAGGGGGCACACTTGCATATCTGCATTGAAAGGGGGCACGCTGGCATATCTGTATTGAAAGGGGGCACAGTGGCATATCTGCATTGAAAGGGGGCACAGTGGCATATCTGCATTGAAAGGGGGCACACTGGCATATCTGCATTGAAAGGGGGCACGCTGGCATATCTGCATTGAGAGGGGGCACGCTGGCATATCTGCATTGAAAGGGGGCACACTGGCATATCTGCATTGAATGGGGGCAGGCTGGCATATCTGTATTGAAAGGGGGCACAGTGGCATATCTGCATTGAAAGGGGGCACAGTGGCATATCTGCATTGAAAGGGGGCACGCTGGCATATCTGCATTGAAAGGGGGCACGCTGGCATATCTGCATTGAAAGGGGGCACGCTGGCATATCTGCATTGACCACACCGTCCATCTACTCTTGGTCCGGCCCCCGGGTCCAATATATGAACCCATTGCGGCCCTCGAGTCAAAAAGTTTGGCCACCCCTGTTCCATGAAATGTTCCTCAGAATTGAGTGATTACATATTTTTTTCCTCTGCTTGATCTGCAAAAACAGTTGCAACTGACTATAGTTTTTTTTTTTTTCTTTTTTTTAAATGTTTCTTAAAAGGCAGAAGGTTGGAATGTTAAATGAAAATAGTTTTGAGGCTTGTCTGTGATTAGTTTTTTTTCTACACAATTAAAAACAATTGAATGAACATTTTTCAAGAGTGGTGATTCCATACTTTTTGCCAAGGGTTGTATTAACCTCCCTGGCGGTCTGATTATTTCAGAATTTGTGTGCTAAAAGCGGTACATTGTTTTGCATGGAAATCTGTACTCTGACATGACCGTGCCAAAGAATGGAGTAGCAATTCATGTATTGGTTGTCCAATACCACTTCTGCAGGGGTTTCTCCACCACTCCCTGAAGAATTATTAGGCCCAGAAACTTCCAAATGTCATCTTTGGTCACCGGTTCCCACTTTCTGCATCTTGCAAACTTCAGATGCGTAGCCAATTGTTGCTCTTTGCACCGGTTTGTCTCGGTAACTATTTTTTCAATAACCTCATTCGTCTAAAAATAACTGTAGGTATGCCAAGGGGTTGTCATGGTCGACGTCAACTTTCATACCAGGTGCTCCAGTAAATGGGAATCTTGGGTGCGCTGCCTGATCTGTACCGCAGTCAATAGAGCACCGAGTCCGCACATCGCTGAGTTCAGTCAAAGAATAGTCGCTGTCGTCACTTTCTGTACCTGATGACGAATTTTCCCACTAATCGCTATCGCTCAGTTCTTCAAGTAACTCCATTTCTCTGTCACTGTTTTCCAGTTCGTTTTAAAAGCGCTTTTGTGCAAAAAGAACGCTTTTTGGACGCCATGGTCGTTCTCTATTTTCCAGGCAGGGCACTGAAAAAGCCACCAGGTGCAATCCTGTGGTGAAATGGGATGATACAGTGTAATCACATTAGGATCACAGCTTTGTAATTTTATTTAAATTTTTTAAATTGCCGCCAGTTCCACCCCCCTGCGTCGCAACGCTTGCAGGGAAGGGAACCGGAATACAGGTGCCGGCATCGGCCGAGCACACAGCGGGAGGACAGAGGGAGGGTGCCTGGTGGTCAGGGAGAGGACGGCGGGTGATCGCAGGGAAGGTGAGTTTTATTGTGGGTAATCCCGAGTATGGCTCGGGGTTACTGATTTCGGTACTGAAAATTAACCCAGAGCCACACTCGGGAATACCGCTAGGGAGGTTAATGGCTACAAATTTGCCCTCAGATTAAAGACCTGACCTGGTCTTTTTCTTTCTTTCCGCTCTTTCCCTAGTCCGAGCAAGTAACAAGATGAAAGCAAGACCATAAACACATTTATTTAAAATATGCCTTTTTTTTATTCCTGCAAAAATAAATTTTACAAGCCATACAATACTATAAAATATATCCGCTGTGCAAAAATAACATAAAATCTCTCTTCATCACTTTTATTAAAAAGGAGAATCACATTCAGCTGGTTACACATATTACAATACAATTGTTCAATCCCTGTACTGTCTGCTTTGTAAACTTACCAAAACTATGTTATATGAGGACCCACCCAGACTCTTCATTCACCCAATCAGGCTGGCCCTGGCACTACATAGCTGTGGAAGATCAAAAGGAGATTGTACAGATTGCAACATGTGTGGTCAGGTTTACAAAGAGATAGACCAAGGAAATTCCTTCTGACAGAGCAAATGTCCAGCTGACTACTCCGAAACTGCTACTTGCCTGGCAGTCAGGCTGACTCAATGGTTTCAGTGCTTTGTGAGGCCCAGAACAAACATTGAGATCAGGAGTAATGATCTGCATGCTTGTTATGGGTCAGTAACTCAAAGTATTGAGGGTGTGTGTGGTATTGGGGAGATTATTCTCACATGGTAAGTGCTTTTCCAATTAGTTGCGCCAGTCCAAACTGGATTTTAGGACATGGCAGCCCATTTTTATTAAATAAAATGAAAAGTTCTCATAGACATCAGTTGCCCATGCAGGGGTTCTCCCACATCAATATGAACAAGGGAAAATACAGAGCCACCTGGCTCCCTTGTTGGCAGCACAGCTGCTCTTTTTACCAGTCCCTCTGACTGTGTGGTCACTTGGCTCTCTTAGCCTTTAGATGCAGTGCCCTGCTGCATGGCTCAATCCTGGCCTCTGGATAGGGTTTTCCTGATAGGAGCCCACCTGGCACTTCTGGGTGAGACCTCCTGTCTCTTGACTCCTGGCTGGGGCTCCTCTGAGACCTTCTGTCTCCAGTATGGGAGCTCTGAGCTATCCTCAGGTTTGAGTATATAATGACCCTGTACACCTGTGTACACCTGAGTACCTGGATTGCACTGAAATAGCGTGATTTCAAAGCTGCAGAGGTGTGAACCAGGGCTCAATCCTGTGTCAATTTGTACTGCCGATTTCATTGTGGCTTGTGACACCCTTTAACAGAAGTCTATGCAAATTGCAATAAAAATCATACAAAGTAGTGCAGGAACCTTCGCTGTGACATGAACGGTTCCATTGACAGCAATGGGTGTGACTTGTCATGTGATTTGGAACTGTCAAATCACATGACAAGTCGCACTGCTGTGAATGGGGAGTGAAGGTTCTGATCCAAAACTACAGAATCTAGAGAAAACCAAAACCACAGCTTTCTCTGCTCAGAAACTATAGTCCAGAACCTCACATTAACTCTCAGCCCTGGTTCACACTGATGTGATGCATGAAAGCTTTGCTGCGTTTCCCCACATCACATCACAATGCTTGGCAATCGTACGGCGTCCAAGCAATCTGCTGCGGGTGTCAATTTTAGATTAATGACGCCCTGAAACAGATCGCAAAACGCAGTGTGATTGCTAGACTCACATCACATGGGTGTGAACGCTCATGTGATGCGATTCTGGTGCGGGGAAAGAAAAGGGTCCTGCACCATTTTGATGTGGATGCGATTTTAATGTTTGGCTCAAATCGCACTGCAGAGACATCACATGTGATGTGCAAAGGAATGCGGTGCAATTCCTGTGCACATGTGGTATTTTGCACGCACCAGTGTGAACAAAGACTAAATTTGAATCCGGTGTCATATTCTCCATTTTCACAGTGACAGGGTCTCGCTCTTTCACAAGGGTTAACATAGAACTCCCTTGTCAAGTTCTACTTTATACTCCAGCACTGTCCCTGGCTTCTACCTTGGTCCAATACCTCAGTACTCTTCTGCCCATTTCCTGTGAGCCCAGCCTGTTGTTTATACTCCCCCCCCCCCCAGGGGGCGCATCATCATGCAGACCGGGCTCACAGTACTCAAGGACTAATCATTCTATGGGCCCACCACTCAAGAAGAATGCCCATCTCATCTCTGGAAGAGGAGGAAGCTGGCATGATGTCACCAGAGCAGCTAAAATGTATGTATAGGTTTTCTTTTTTTTTTTTTTAAGCCAGGTAGGAGAGGTTACAGGGGTGGGGGAGGCAGGTGGTGGGTTTAGGAGACCGGCTTTAATGACAACCAGACAATTAGCATTTTCAGATGGCAGCCTTGGTATTATTATTAGTAAAGTTTCCCTGAAAAGTAACTCTGTCCTTTGTCTATGAAGGTTAATGGAAACGGGTTCTCTGAACCGCTCCCCCCAGGAGCATATACCCTCCTTTCCTTACTCCTCCACTGAACAATGGGAAGGTGGGGGGCCAATAAAACCTGATGTGTGTGTATATATATATATATATGAGGTATAAGATCTCATATATCTCGTATAATATTTAGTGTTGTACAAGACCATCCCATTGATAAAGCTGACTCACTTCAGGGAGGCTTCTGAGATAGATAGATAGATAGATAGATAGATAGATAGATAGATAGATAGATAGATAGATAGATAGATAGATAGATAGATAGATAGATAGATAGATAGATAGATAGATAGATAGATAGATAGATAGATAGATAGATAGATAGATAGATAGATAGATAGATAGATAGATAGATAGATAGATAGATAGATAGATAGATAGATAGATAGATAGATAGATAGATAGATAGATAGATAGATAGATAGATAGATAGATAGATAGATAGATAGATAGATAGATAGATAGATAGATAGATAGATAGATAGATAGATAGATAGATAGATAGATAGATAGATAGAATAAAATAGATGGATAGGATAGATAGATTAGATATATTAGATAGATAGATAGATAGAATAAAATAGATGGATAGATAGATAGATAGATATATAGATAGAATAAAATAGATAGATAGATAGATAGATAGATAGATAGATAGATAGATAGGATAGATAAGATAGATAGATAGGATAAAATGGATGGATAGAATAGATGGATAAGATAGATAGGTAGGATAGATGGATAAGATAGATAGAGAAGATAGAATAGATAGATCGATCTTCTTACATAGTTGAACAAAAATAAATAAATCCAAAAACAAAAATGATGATCTAAGCCTTCCAAATCAAAAAGCTAATAAAAAAAAAAGATTATATATATATATATATATATATATATATATATATATATATATATACACACACACACACACACATACATACATACATACATAAACACACACTCTACATACGCTTACACGCTCAATATAAATAGTATTTTTGACTTTAGACTGCAGAAATGTAGACAAAATATAGATAAAATATCAGATCACACCGTTATTGTACAAAATACATATAAAGCTTAGAATTTTTGTAATTACTAACGATAAAGCGGCTTTAGTAAAAGAAAATAAATGATATGCATTGATAAAAATATAATGTACCTTTTAGAGAGAACATGTCATGTACAGCTCATAGAACACTGGTGACAATACAGAGTGTACTGAACGGAATATGTCAGTAGAATTGTTTCTGGTCACCTTTTCTACCACTAGGAGGCAGTCCTGAGACCCCACAAGATGCCAGTGACAATAAATCAGATTTCTACAATTTTTCTACCCCCTAACATCTGTGCTTCATTTTATAAGTATACATTTTACATACTCTTTGAAATGGTAAACCATCTACTAAATGTGGCTTTTATTCAATTTATAAAAAAAAAAAAAAAAACTGTGTGAAAAGGTTGTAATGGAAGCAGCAATCCCTTGACTTGGGTCGATTGCTTCTGGCTTTTATTCAATTCGATCAGTTTAGTTGCATTGAATGATCATATTGAAATGTGCGTCGCCACCATTAGCCTGGCTGTAGAGACCCGATAGAGCCACCAATGCTTCACTTGTGAAAATAGGACCACACATTGAAGTACAACTGCCTCTGGAGGTGGGAAGGGGTCTTCTCATACAAAGCTTTTCCAGTACACTGGACATCTTTTTACTGCCGTCCAATAATTTCACAATGCAGAAGAGAGATCAATGCTGTCTCCTCTGTGTACTGGCTGAATGGGGGAAAAAAACAGCTGCAATTCCCAATGGTGCTGGTTGGCAAAGAATCAGAAAATCTTCTCATTAAGAATGGCTACTCGCCTATGATATTTACCAAAACTGCGGTCATGTGTTATTATCTCAGAGCTGTTACATAGTAACCATGTCAGACTATGTACATTTTCTAACATTGTTTTCCTTCTGCCAGAGAAGGAAGAAAATGTTAGACGATTCCAACAGAAGGAACAGCCGCAGTCCCATGATATCAGCGCTTGATAAAACTTTATTGTTCTGGACATAGAACTCAGAAGGTTCACTCAGGCCCTCCTCACTCTGAAGCATTTTGCCTGAAAAGGGCTTACTCAGCGTGGTTAACCCCTTGTCTACCGTCTGTTTATAAACAGTGCGGTACACAAGGGGTTAACTGATCACTTTTATGGATTGTGTCCCCTCGCCGGTGGTGGTTCCCAGGCTCTCCCATTCCTCCAGGGATCCTGGAACTGTGGGCAATGGCATCCATAGAGAGAACGGGGGTACTAACTAACTCGGAAGCTACGTGTATTACATTGCTTCCAGGTTCACAGCTGTCTATCTATTGTAACTGAGGATGTAGGTAATTAAAGAGGAAGTAAACCCTCCTCTGACACTTTTACCTATAGGTAAGCCTATGATAAGGCTTACCTATAGGTACTGTAAATATCTCCTAAACATGCACCGTTTAGGAGATATTTACCTTACATGCAGCCAGTGACATCACTGGCGCATGCGCTCTGAAGGAACGGCCGCTGGTGCCGTTCCTTCAGAGCCCCGTGCCGCGACTGTCGGCTACCGCGCGTGTGCACGGGAGTAACATCACCGCGGCTCCGGCCAATCAGATGGCCGGATGCCGCGATCCAGGAAGACGGGCGACTGGACATGTCGCCGTCATGCAGGTAAGCGGGCGGGACGGCGGGGGCTCGTTCTAAGGTAAGTATTGCATAATGAGCTAGTATGTGATGCATACTAGCTCATTATGTGTTTCTCTTACAGGTGGCAAGAAAAAAAAAAAACGTTGAATAGGTTTACAACCTCTTTAAGCACGATCCATGCTTGATTAGCTGTAATGGAGACATTGGGGGGCTCAACAGACCCCTGATGTCTTCATAATGAGGACCTGTCACCTGCCCAATGCTATCACATACAGGGCTTGATATTACCCTTGTGATAGCAACAAAGGTAACCCCTTCCCACCTCCTGGCTCTTAAGGGTTCTAAAAGCCGGGAGGCAGAGGCAGACATACGGGTCACATGATCGGAAAGCTCCCAATGCTAGTATGCATTGGGAACTTTCTGGTACCCGCCAGCTATCTTGCAGGAAGCGCACTCTCAGAACGGTAAGTGGTTTACACAGGGCCGCATTTATGCAGCCGCTCGGCAATAAGGCCAACACGCCGAGAGGCTACGTACACGTGTGCGGCCAGCGTCAAGGGGTTAAATAAAAAATGCTAAAAGAAATGATATAATCTAAATAAAAATATTTATGTAAAGCACCCGTCATCTTCGTACGCACACCCCAATTCAAAAGTGCCGTGTAGGGCGAGCATGATTATGTAAACATGAATTGTACCACACATGTGAGATATCGCTGCAAATGTCAGAGCGACAGCAATAATTCTAGAGCCATAACTCACAGTTATCTCTAAACTCATGTCCCATAAAGGCTTTTAACGCGTCTCTAATAGAGAATTTAGGAAAGCGCAGTTTTTGTGATTTCAAAGGTTGGCACAATTTTTATGGCTTTACATGTTTTGGTATCTATTTACTGAAAGCAACCCCATCTTTTATATTTTACCAAAAAATTTGGTATAACATTGGGTTTGCTTGCCCTAAAATTCATTTTAGCGTATTTTTTGTTGAATATGCATTAGAGAAATAGCTGCGCAAATATGGTGTGACACAAAAAATGTACATTACCACCATTTACTCTTCAGGGTCACTGCTTTCAGAAAACACACAGTTGTTTGGGGAGTTTAAAAGTTATTTATAGCAAAAAACACAAACTTTAACCACTTCTGGACCTGAAGGATTTGCCCCTTAATGACCAGGCCATATTTTGCGATTCGGCACTGCGTTACTTTAACGGACAATTGCGCTGTCGTGCGACGCCATACCTAAATAACATTGATGTCCTTTTTTCCCCACAAACAGAGCTTTCTTTTGGTGGTATTTGATCACCTGTGCGATTTCTCTTTTTTGCGCTGTAAACAAAAAAAGAGCGACAATTCTGAAAAAAATATATATATTTTTCACGTTCTGCTATATAACATTCTCAAAAAAAAAAATTAAAAATCAAAAGTTTTTAACATCTTGGGCCAATTTGTTTTCTGCTACATATTTTTGGTAAAAAAAAAGAAAAATAAAAAAAATCGCAATAACCGTATTTTGATTGGTTTGCGCAAAAGATTTATGTCATTTTTATAGTTTTTTTTTTTTTACTAGTAATGGCGGCAATTTGCGATTTTTTGCGGGACTGCGACATTGTGGCGGACAGATCGGATCCCTGACTGACATTTTTGACCCTTTTTTGGGGGGACCAGTGACATTACTACAGTAATCAGTGCTAAAAATATGCACTGTTACTGTAAAATTACACTGTCAGGGAAGGAGTTAACACTGTGGGTGATCAAGGGGTAAATGTGTACCTAGGAGCGTGTTTACAACTGTATGTGGGCGGGGCTTGTGAAATGATCACAGAGACCTGTGATCCTATATAACAGGATCCCAGGAGCTCTGTGATCCTTCCAGGGAGAACGGTCAGCTGTGTTTACAACAGCTGACCATCCTCCTCTCTCAGCGGGGAGGGATCGCGGGTGTCAGGTGGCAATCGGAGCTGCCTGCCCCATGCATCGGAGTCCCCACTGACAAACGGGGGCGGGAGCGCGCCGCCGGCGTGCGCTCGCCCCCTAGCTGCAGACGGGCGACCGAAGTATACCTACGTCGGTTTGCGCAGGAGGGGCTGCCTGCTGCAGTATAACTGCGGCGGGTGGTCGGGAAGTGGTTAAAATGTGTGCGAAAAATTAAAAAATTGCCATGGTAGACAACTTTAGGCCCTTTCTGGGTGAAACGCGTCAGTTTGGAATGTTTGGGTGGACCTTCTGTGTTTTGACCAGAGCAATACATTTTTATCAAACGCTGATCAAGTACGGCCGCTCCTTCTCTTTATTGCACATGGGGAACTCCATCTGGCTGGCACCTGTGCCCACAAAGGGTAGGCTGTAGGCTCAGAAGTTATTCGGAAGCAGCGACTCCTTCTCATGTACGTAGAGACTTCCATTGAGAAAAGGTAGCAAAAATGGCATCACAACTGAACAGCCAATAAAAACCAGTCAGTCATTTTGATTAAAAAAGATTGGCTCTCCATCTATGATAATGCCAAGTCCAGATACCGGGAACAGCAGAATCCTGGCCCTGGCACATACTACTCACGGAAATGAGAAAAGTAACATGAGCTTTAGTATTATGGAGATAAGCTGCTCATCTTCGGCTCTAGCCGGCCGGCTCGTCCTGGTGAGAGAAGGAATTCACTTCGCAGTAACTGAAGCCAATGACGGAGTTGTGCTGGAAGTCGCCAGCGTTGTGCTTGCTCTGCCTCAGGGTGTCATGTAAGAGCGTCTTCATTTGTCTGTTCTCATTGGACGCCGACTCCCAGATGACTTCAAGTTCACCTTCCACTTGTCTGGAAGAAGAAAAGACGTTCAATTGTTTCACAGAGAGAGAACAAAAAAAAGGAGTCTGAAATTACAATCGGCTCTTTCCGCTTTGGTTTATTTTTAGCCTTTTGAGAACAAGGTTATTTTAGAAAAACAGTTTTTTATCTGCTAAGGGCTGAGTGGCTGCTACGATAGATGCGTACGTGAAATCTCTCCCTGGCACAAAGCGTTCAAAATTTTTTAAGCTGAACTCCTGCAACAAAAACTTTCATTGAAGTATACACTATATTACCAAAAGTATTGGACGCCCACCTTTACACACACATGAACATTAATGGCATCCCAGTCTTAGTCCGTAGGGTTCAATATTGAGTTGTCAAACAAAACCAAAAGAATTTCCAAGCTCAAAAAAGAATTTTCAAGCTCACCAAAGAATTCCCAAGCTCACCAAAAAATATCCAAGCTCACCAGAGAATTTCCAAGCTCACTAAAGAATTTCCAAGCTCACTAAAGAATTTCCAAGCTCACCAAAGAATTTCCAAGCTCGCCAAAATAATTTCTAAGCTCGCCAAAATAATTTCCAAGCTCACCAAAGAATTTCCAAGCTCACCAAAGAATTTCCAAGCTCACCAAAGAATTTCCAAGCTCACCAAAAAATATCCAAGCTCACCAGAGAATTTCCAAGCTCACTAAAGAATTTCCAAGCTCACTAAAGAATTTCCAAGCTCACCAAAGAATTTCCAAGCTCGCCAAAATAATTTCTAAGCTCGCCAAAATAATTTCCAAGCTCACCAAAGAATTTCCAAGCTCACCAAAGAATTTCCAAGCTCACCAAAGAATTTCCAAGCTCACCAAAAAATATCCAAGCTCACCAAAGAATTTCCAAGCTCACCAAAGTATTTCCAAGCTCACCAAAGTATTTCCAAGCTCACCAAAGTATTTCCAAGCTCACCAAAGAATTTCCAAGCTCACCAAAGAATTTCCAAGCTCAACAAAGAATTTCCAAGCTCACCAGAGAATTTCCAAGCTCACCAAAGAATTTCCATGCTCACCAAAGAATTTCCAAGCTCACCAAAGAATTTCCAAGCTCACCAACCAAAGAATTTCCAAGCTCACCAACCAGCTTGTGACCAACCGAATAATCCTGTCTAACAGTATGCGTTAAAACCTGGGGTTTAGTTGCACAGATTTGCAAATACATGCGTAAGCTGCAGGCCCCAACAAGGCACCCTGTTACCTGCAGTCCCTACCTTTATGGCCCCTTTCACACAGGCGGACCATTCAGATCCGCCTGTTGGTTTTTTTGGCGGATCTGAACGGTCCCCCTATGCATTCCTATGGGGCATCGGATGGCAGCTGACATGTCCGCTGACATCCGACCCGATCCGACCTGTCAAATCTGGATAGATGGAAACCCTATTTTCCATCCGTCCAGCGGATCGGATGGGATCGGATGAGAACGGAACGACGGTCCGTTCCCATCCGATTTCCCCCATAGAGATGCATGGGGAACTGACAGCTGTGTCTCCGCACACATCGCGGAGACACAGCTGTCCTCCTGCTGCTCAGCGGGGGATCATCGGCGCGATCCCTCGCTGAGAAAAACGGACTCCGTCCGACGGACGGATAGTGTGAAAGGGGCCTAACTTTTAAGAGTCTCCACAATGGAAGCACAAGTATTCTGATAGACAGGTGAAGGGCAGGTGAGCTATAGGGAGCCCACCTCTCCTTAACCACTTTACCACCGGAGGATTTTGCTGTCTTACGTCCAGGCCACTTTTTGCGATTCGGTGTTGTGCGAGTTTAACTGACAATTGCGCGGTCGTGCAACGCTGTACCCAAACGAAATTTACCTCCTTTTTTCCCACAAACAGAGCTTTCTTTTGGTGGTATTTGATCACCTGTGCGATTTTTACTTTTTGCGCTATAAACATAAAAAGAGCGTTTATTTTGAAAAAATAACAATATTTTCAAATTTTTTTATATGAAATTCCCCCCCAAAAAAATGTAAAAATCTAAATTTTTTTTAATTTTTGGCCAATTTGTTTTCTGCTACCTATGTTTGGTAAAAAAAAAATCACAATAAGCGTATTTTGATTGGTTTGCGCAAAAGTTATCGCGTTTACTAACTAAGGGAAAGATTTCTGTCATTTTTGGTGTTTTTTTTTTAACGTGTAATGGCGGCGATCTGCGATTTTTTTTTGCGGGACTGCGACATTGCGGCGGACAGATCGGACCCTTGACTGACATTTTTGACACTTTTGGGGGTACCAGTGACATTACTACAGTAATCAGTGCTATATATATGCACTGTTACTGTAAAAATGACACTGGCAGGGAAGGGGTTAATTTTATTGGAGAGGGAGGGGTTAATGTATGCCTGGTGCTTACTGACGTGTGGGGGGGGGGGGGGGGGTGACTGAGTGACACAAGGACAGATCGAGGGTTCAATTATGCTGAACCCTGCAATCTGACCCTGCCTGTCACTTCAGAGATCCGCCCGCTGTGTTTCCAGACTCGATCCCCGACGATCGGGTAAGAGCAGCGGCGATCGCTGCCACTCCTCCCCTGGCCCAACTCCCGCTGTGACTGAAAACAGCGGGAGCGAGCCTCCGGCGGCGCGCGCGTGCCGCCCACAAGGGGCGGAGTCCAGCGACGTAGGTCTACGTCGCTGGACGGTAACGAGCCACTTTGCTGCAGTAGCAGCAAAGTGAACGGAGGTAAAGTGGTTAAAGGGTCAGGGGCACACTAAACACCCAGCAAAATGCAAAGTGCTTTGCCTGACCAATATATCAAACAATGCAAAAAATGGTCACTGCCCCCACCTATAATTGGCCTTTGCAGCAAGGAGCACTGGAAGGGCAACACATATCAAACAAAACCAAAGAATTTCCAAGCTCAACTTACTGACCAGCCTGCGACCAATATTAACCACTTTAAGACCGGAAGGATTTGCCCCCTTAATGACCAGGCCCTATTTTGCGATTCGGCACTGCGTTACTTTAACGGACAATTGCGCGGTTGTGCGACACTGTACCCAAATAAAATTGATGTCCTTTTTTTCCACACAAATAGAGCTTTCTTTTGGTGGTATTTGATCACCTCTGCGATTTTTATTTTTTGCGCTATAAACAAAAAAAGAGCGACAATTCTGAAAAAAGAAAAAACTATATTTTTACATTTTTGCTATTTACATTCCCAAAAAAAAAAAAATGTAAAAATCTAAATTTTTTAACATTTTAGGCCAGTTTGTTTTCTGCTTCATATTTTTGGTAAAAAATACTAGTGGCGGCGATCTGAGATTTTTTGCAGGACTGCGACATTGCGGCAGACAGATCGGACCCCTGACTGACATTTTTGATACTTTTGGGGGTACCAGTGACATTACTACAGTAATCAGTGCTAAACATATGCACTGTTACTGTAATAATGACACTGGCAGGGAAGGGGTTAACATTATGGGTGATCAAGGGGCTAAATGTGAGCCTAGGGGAGTAATTCTAACTGGGGGGGGGGGGGGGGGCGTGGCTTGTGAAATGACCATAGAGACCTGTGATCCTATATATCTCTCAGCGGGGAACAACCGCGGGTGTCAGGCGGCAATCGGAAAAGCCTGCCCGCTACATCGGCTTCCCCGCTGACAAAAGGGGGCCTAATGAGAGCAAGTGACGTACAGCCACGGCGATTTGCCCAGGAGCGGCTGCCTGCCACCGTATAACTGCGGCAGGCGGTCGCAAAGCGGTTAAGTTGGCCCACCCTTTGCAGCTATAACAACTTCAGCTCTTCTGGGGAAGGCTGTCCACAAGGAGTGTGTATATGGGAATGTTTGACCATTCTTCCAGAAGCGCATTTGTGAGGTCAGGCACTGATGTGGGCGAGAAGGCCTGGCTCACAGTCTCCGCTCTAATCTATCGGGTTGAGGTCAGGACTATGCAGGCCAGTCAAGTTCCACCTCCCCAAACTCGCTCATCATTGTCTTTATGGACCTTGCTTTGTGCACTGGTGCGCAGTCATGTTGGAACAGGAAGGGGCCATCCCTATGTCTTTGTGCACTGGTCCAAATCAGTGAAATCAATGAAGGGGGGATTTTGGTGTGGGGTTGTTTTTCAGGGGTTGGGTTTGGCCCCTTAGTTCCAGTGAAGGTAACTCTTAAGGTTTCAGCATACCAAGACATTTTGGACAATTTCATGCTCCAACTTTGTGGGAACAGTTTGGGGATGATCCCTTCCTGTTCCAACATGACTGCACACCACTGCACACAGCAAGGTCCATAAAGACATGGATGAGCGAGTTTGGGGTGGAGGAACTTGACTGGTCCTGACCTTAACCCAACAGAACACCTTTGGGATGAATTACAGCAATGACTGCGAGCCAGGCCTTCTCTCCAACATCAGTGCCTGACCTTGAGAACTTTTATCTATAGGTAAGCCTTTAATAAGGCTTACCTATAGACTCTGTAAATATCTCCTAAACTTGCACCCTTTAGGAGATATTCACATTTCATGCAGCCGATGACGTCATCGGCACATGCGCTCTGAAGAAATGGCCGCCCGTGCCGTTCCTTCAGAGCCCTGTGCTGTGACCGGCAGCTCCCGCGCGCATGAGCAGGAGTGACGTCACGCGGCTCCGGCCAGTAATACAGCCGGAGGCCGCAGATCCGGAAGGAAGAGGGGCGAAAATTGATGCGGGGACAACGCGGGCTTCATTTGCAGGCAAGTGTCACATAATGTGCTAGAGCTAGTGTGCGATGCAAACTAGCACATTATGCATTTACTTTGCAGGGGGGAAAAAAAAACAGGAAGAGTTTACTTCCTCTTTAAGATACAAAATGCTGAGAGTTTTAGATTTTTTCTAACACATGCCTTGTTCATGTTTTTAGTGTGAACAAGCCCCAGCAGCAGATATTACCACCCTGCCGATGTTTAAATTCTACAGATATTAAAGGAAATGTAAAACAATGGGGTCACTAAGCTTTAACTAGAAGAATAATAAAGAGGAATATTCTCTTTCATAGCTGCAGGTGCCCAGTCTCTGAGAATCTCATCTGGCTTGCAAATGAGCCGGTCCCCGACCTGACAACTTGAGATTGGCTGCTGGAGACGATGCAGAGCTTGCCTCTGCCTGCATCCTTGGTGATGGATTTCTGTTATCTCCGTCCATAACACTTTATTCCTCAGGTCCTCTGCAGGCTCTCACAGATAATAGCCATAATGTTCCTAATCTCGTTCTAGCAATATGGGGGGAAAGTACACGACTTGCAGCTAATATACAGCAATAATGTTCTCCAGGCCTTCCATATAATTGGCTAGCAAATGGCTATAAAAATAAAATCTGATTATGACTTTTCAACAACAAACAGATAAGTGCTCATCTCTCTCCGTATCCCTATTACTTACACATAATGTGCATAATGTTTACTATCTATACACCGACCTTCTGGAATACTTGCAATAAGGGTGGAACCTAGGATTGGTTTCTACAACCGTGCAATTAGTAACTTAAACCAAATGTGTAACAAACTTCTCGCCTAAAAAACGTAACTCCACTTTTGTTGAGAAAAAAAATATTCCCTCCTGGGTGATCTCTGTGCATTACAAGGATTATAACAAACTTAGTTGCAGATTTCTACCTTTTGTTATTCTGAAGAAATCATTGTTTGTTCCCCTGTGCTGAGTGGGTCTAATGGGAGTGGTTTCATAATTATCAATCAGCTGTGGCAGCTGCAGGGCTCTAATGAGGAAAGCTGCTGGGCCTGCATACCTTTAGACGTGTTCCTATTGGGAGTATCTCACCAAAAATGAAATTTTTGTTGCAGGGGATGCCAGAAATCTGACTTGTATCTTAGGCCGACTTCTGGGAAAATTGGTGAGCCAATCACACAAGCAGGAAATTATGTTTCTGGGGGTGTGGTCAGTATACATTCTGTGCACAGAACAACTTCAGACGGCCATATTGCATTTTCAGAAAATTACAATGGCTGCAGATTGAAAAGGAAAGGTATTATAAAGGATTTTTTAATCACATTCAATTACAACAGGGGTCAGCAACCTTTTTCCACTTAAGGGCCGGATTCATTGTATGTGAATGCAAGGAGGGCCGCATAATTATCAATCAGCCGTGGCAGCTGCAGAGCACTAATGAGGAAATCTGCTGGGCCTGCATCCCTTTAGACGTGTTCCTATTGGGAGGATCTCACCAAAAATGACATTTTTTTTGCAGGGGATGCCAGAAATCTGACTTGTATCTTAGGCAGACTTCTGGCAAAATTGGTGAGCCAATCACACAAGCAGGAAATGATGTTTCTGGGGGTGTGGTCAGTATACATTCTGTGTACAGAACAGCCCCAGGCGACAATATTGCATTTTCAGAAAATTACAACAGCTGCAGATTGAAACGGAAAGGTCATTATTAATTATTGTATAGGATTTTTTAACCACTTGTCGACTGCCTAACGACGATTTACGTTGGCAGTCAGCCCCTCACAGGCAAAGCAACGTAGGTCTACGTCGCTAGCCTGTGAGGCTCTAGGGAGTGAGCGCGCGCCGCCGGAGGCGCGCTCCCGCTCACTCACGGACCCCGCCGGGCACTCGCGATTGTCCGTTACAGCGGGAGAAAGGCAGGCGGCTAATGTAAACACAGCCGCCTGTCATTCTCCCCTCTGTAAGAATTGAGATCATACAGTTCTGCTATGTAGGACCGTTGATCTCTGTTCTTACACCTCAAGCCACATCCAATCACAGTTAGAAGCACGCCCCTAGGGACACACTTAACCCCTCCCTCTCAAAAAAGTTAACCCCTTCACATTTGAAAAAATGTGAAAAATATTGTTATTTTTGCAAAATTGACGCTATTTTTTTGTTTATAGCACATGATCAAAAAAATTGCACAGGTGATCAAATACCACCAAAAGAAAGCTCTGTTTGTGGGGAAAAAAAGGACGTCAAATTCGTTTAGGTACAGCGTCGCACGACCGCGCAATTGTCCGTTAAAGTCACGCAGTGCAGAATCGCAAAATAGGCCCTGGTCAGGAAGGGGGTAAAATCTTCCGGGGGTTAAGTGGTTAATAACATTCAATTACAACAGGGGTCAGCAACCTTTTTCCACTTAAAGGCCGGATTCATTGTATGTGAATTCATGGAGGGCCGCATTCACCTGCTAATAAATGAAGATAATAATAATTCCAACATAGTAATAATACCGGTACAGGTTTATCTCACTTTAAGGTGCTTCACTAATACAAAGCCAGTTCACTGCGAGGGAGCATGCAGGGTCACTCCCTTGAGGCTCTGGCATTGCTGCAGGGTCTCCAACCCCCCTCCTTTTCCTTATATTACACAGCCCCGCACCTCTGGTTCTCTTTACATTACACAGCCCCCTGCACCTCTGGACCCCTTTACATTACATAGCCCTTCACCTCTGGACCCCTTTACAATACACAGTCCCCTGCACCTCTGGACCCCTTTACAATACACAGCCCCGCACCTCTGGAACCCTTTACAATAAACAGCTCCCTGCACCTCTGGTCCACTTTAAATTACACAGCCCCCGCACCTCTGGACCCCTTTTTATTACACAGCCCCGCACCTCTGGACCCCTTTACAATATACAGCCCCCTGCACCTCCGGACCCCTTTACGTTACACAGCCCCCTGCACCTCTGGACCACTTTAAATTACACAGCCCCCGCACCTCTGGACCCCTTTACATTACACAGTCCCTGCACCTCTGGACCCCTTTACAGTACACAGCCCCCGCACCTCTAAAACCCTTTACATTACACAGCCCCCATACCTTTTGGACCCCTTTACATTACACAGCCCCCCTGCATATTACACAGCCCCCCTGCATATTACACAGCCCCCTCTACATATTACACAGCCTCCCCCCCCCCCCCCACAGCTTTGCCCTTTCCTACTTTGCCCCATGCAGAGAGGGAGACAAAGCAGAGCAGGGAGCTGAATGAGAACACGGGAAAGACACACAGCAGCACTGATAAGACAGCGGGAGCTTCTGGAGTTAATTTTTCAAATCAACAAGCTGGTGATCGGTTGCTAGGAGCACCTAGAAACCAATCACCTAAAAAGTTAACTCCGGAAGCTCCCGCTGTCTTATCAGCGCTGCTGTGTGTCTCCCGTGTTCTCATTCAGCTTCCTGCCCCCTGATCTTACTTAAAATGTCCGCGGGCCGGGTGCATGTGAATTCGTCATGTGCGCTGACTGGCCGGATCGTAGGTTGCCGACCCCTGAATTACAATAGGACTTGTGCCGGGATTGTATACTCTATATTATTTTTTCTTTATTTGCTATTTTTTTTTTCCCCACAAAAGTGGAGTTACCATTTAATGGCTAGTACTGTATCCAAAAAATTGTGATGAATTATTAATAAAAAAATATATTTTCAGAACTGCCCATTATAAGGTGTAATAACTACCTAAGAACTTGAAAATAATAATGGTAACAGCGCTCCCACTTATATATAAGGCCACAATACTTATAACGAATAAAAACTGCCACCAAAGTGATGTGATACTTCTTAATACATTAATTTGAACAAAAAAAAAAAATGTATATTGTCCATAAAAATGAAAAATATATATAGCAAAGTCCAAATAAGATCTAATTAGAGTGAAATATTCATCCACCAAAAGTGAAGACAGAACGATGTCCTTTCCACCAACATAAATGCTCAGCGCACTCACCAGACTCTATTGACCCCTATTACAAGTCAAAAATGAAAAGAGAAAAATACCCGAGCTGGTTACCACACACCGAATCCAGATTGCTGCCAGCATCCAACCAGATATAGTATTTAGGATGGATGCTAAATATGCATATACACAGTGAATGGACTGTCCTCAGGTAATGCACAGAGATGAAACAAATCCTCCTACACAAGTTGTACCTGTTTATCCGAAGTCTTCTTTTCTCTACATCCGTTCAAAGTCCAGAATTTATCAATCTTGTCTGAGCGGTCAGAAAAAAGGGGGGGGGAGCTGAAGATACTCTGTAGAGCTCAGTGAGGAGAGATCTGAGAGCTGATTGGAGGAAAGGGACACACCCCCCTTCACACAGCACACACGAACAGAGCTAAGGCTGTCAATCACAGGCTGTGTGCTGGACGTCCCTCCCATGTCACCTTTAAGGCCCGTACACACGCACCGATTGTTGGCCGTAAATTTTCGGCCAACGTCCGATAGGCCGATTGTCGGCTGATGCTTCCGACAACCGACTGCGACTTTTCGGACGAACAAAATCTGGTGTGCATGCTATAAAATTTTTGTTGGCCGTCAACAGAACGGCCGATTGTTCGTCAATCAGTACAGATTTCGGCAGACAAAAATCAGATGAGCAAGACTGGGCATGCTCAGAGAAGAAAAAACACAGGGAAAGTAAACCATCACATGACATCACTTCTGAAGTTGGTTGTTGTTGGCCGAAAAAATGTGTGTGCAGTCTAGAGCACATTTCAACCAACACAACAACACTGGACAAAAGACAGCCGATTGTTCGGCCGAAAATCGGTGCGTGTGTACGGGGCTTTATTCTCTTGATGTCAGGAAAACTTGTCAGAAGTGACTCATGCAGATAGCAGAGGAATTAAGCAGCAGACAGAAATAACACTTGCACTGGACTGAGACAAGTGTATACCAAAGAGGGATATGCTTTGTTCATATGTCATGTCTGAGGTTTACAATCACTTTAAAGCGGAGTTCCACCCACATTTTCAGCTTAGCGGATTTGAGTAGTCATATGCTTTTTAAAAATGAATTGGGCAATATTTTTTTTTTTTGGGGTCACTTACCTTATTTGAGAGGATTCTTTGTCCTACTTCCTTCTTCTGCGGCCACGGCCCTGGACGTCACTTCCGGTTTCGCATTGCATACTGGGAGATGTGAGTCATTAATCCCAGGAGGCAATGGGCATGGCCGGCCGCTCCTCTGATTGCCGATCGCAATCTACAGCGCATGCGTGAGATTGCGATCGGCATTCTGGGTAGCCAGAAACCAGGAAGAGGGGACAGAGCGGCTTCAGACGCCCACACCGGAGATGGCCGCGCTCTGCAATCAATTTTAAAGGTAAGAAATGATCTACAATCATATACTGTACTGTAATCTGTGAATAGTGTTAATGTTATTGGCGATATGCTAGGATTAAAGGGGTATTTTTATCTTAAAAAAGTATTTTCGGCCGGAACTCCACTTTAAAGATCTGAAGCAAGCCTATGATGTCCAGACAAGTAGAATTTTTAGGAGGCATAGACACTTCCTATTGGTGTTGGTAAAACGTTCAGTGGCAGGGTCCTCCCACATTGCTCAGCGCCAGAAGTACTGTACATGGGGGAGGCAAAGGGACCGGTGCCAGGAAAGATAATGAACAGGGTACAGTGGTTGGTCTTCAGGGCAGGAAATCAACATTGGGCTTAGAGGAAACTGGGACTTTTAGTGAGGACACTGCAAGATTGGCTACAGGGATGTGTATGGCAGGGATACTAAAGAGTAAGGTAAGTAATGCAGAAAGCACTATTGAAATTAGATTTTTACCCAGAGTTGGGCTTTAACCACTTTAAGACCGGAAGGGCGGAAACTCCTGAAGCTACCCCTACATTTCTCCAAGTTTCTCCCGATTCGGGGAAATCCCGGGTTCCCTCCGGGCCTGGACCATGCTATATTTCAACAATGGGAAAGGAAGGGTCTGGTAACTTTTGCACAATTATGTGATTTGGGCTCTGGCAGTCCATATCCCTTCCACACCATCAAGGCTAAATTTGAACTGCAGGACAAGGACACTTTTTTCGTGGCACAATGCCTACACTTCCTCACTAATACCGCGGGGAAACCAGAAGCTCGCTTTAAACCATCCCTCATCGACACCTTGTTGGACTCTGCCACCTTCACTATCTCAGCGATTTACAAACCGCTTCTGAAACAGTGTCCGCCTGCGCTTTCCACCTCAACGGCTTCTAACTGGCTCAAGGATTTCCCTGGAGAAGATACACTGCCTCACATGATCCAAGGTCTCAACACCACCCTCGGCCTCACACCCAACTCGATATGGAAAGAGACCCAGCTAAAGATCTTCCACCGTGCCTATGTACCCTTTCTGTCGGACAAAACAATTCTGGATGCTCACAAATGTCCGTTATGTGCTGCGGAAAGACCCTCCTTATGCCACAAGTTCTGGTCCTGTCCCTCCATCTCCTCTTTCTCGGACCAGGTTCTGTCTTTTATCAAGGAAGTGACCAAGACCGCCATACCTAAAGATCCTCTCTTGCTCCTGTTTGGTTACTGGGACAAACGCCTGCAAAAATGGTCTAGCACCTCCCCTGCGACACATCACCTGTGGATCCTATCCTGTTTATTGGTGGCTAGAAGAACGATCCTGGCCAACTGGATCTCCACGACCCCCCCATCACTTGCCCGGGTCCGATCAGAGCTTGCCACACTTCTTTCCATTGACTGCATTAATACGGATCTTTCAGCCCGTTCCTCACGGAAACTATTCTCTCAGAAATGGGACGCCTACATCAAGTATACTTTCCCCCAGACGGACCCCTCCATGGCTAAATTTATGTTCACGTTCCAGGCCTTGCCCAAAGACTCCCCTTGATCCCACAGGTCATATCCGATTCGATGCTCTTTTGACCCTGGACCCAGCTCCTCCCCCCCCTTCATGCCCCTCCCCAGTTCATGCTCCCCTCCTTCTGAGGGGCCTATATTGCAAAAAAATTTCTGTGTAACTGTAAATGTTTTGTTTATATTGCCGATTTTCCAGTGTTATATTGCAAAATTTTAAATAAAAAAAAAAAAAAAAAACGGAAGGATTTGCCCCCTTAATGACCAGGCCCTACTTTGCAATTCAGCACTACGTTACTTTAACGGACAATTGCGCGGTTGTGCGACGCTGTACCCAAATAAAATTGACGTCCTTTTTTTTCCCCACAAATAGAGCTTTCCTTTGGTGTTATTTGATCACCTGTGCAATTTTTATTTATTGCGCCACAAACAAAAAAAGAGCGACAATTTTGAAAAAAAAAAAAAAAAAACACTATCTTTCACATTCTGCTATATGACATTCCCAAAAAAAAAAAAAAAATCTAAAAATCAAAATGTTTTAACATTTTAGGCTAATTTGATTTCTGCTACATATTTTTGGTAACAAATTTTTTTTTTTTTTTAAAAAATCGCAATAAGAAGCGTATTTTGATTGGTTTGTGCAAAAGTTATCGCGTCTACTAACTACAGGAAAGATTTAAGTCATTTTAATTGTTTTTTATTTTTTTTTAATAGTGGCGGCGAGCTGCGATTTTTTTTTTTGTGGAACTGCGACATTTCGGCGGACAGATCGGACCCCTAACTGACATTTTTGACACTTTGGGGGGACCAGTGACATTACTACAGTAATCAGTGCTAAAACTATCCACTGTTACTGTAATAATGACACTTGCAGGGAAGAGGTTAACCCTGTGGGTGATTAAGGGGTTAAATGTCAGCCTAGGGGAGTGGCTTGTGAAATGATCACAGAGACATGTGATCCTATATAGAAGGATCACAGGAGCTCTGTGATCATTTCAGGGAAAAGGACGGTCAGCTGTGTTTACAACAGCCGACCGTCCTTCTCTCTCAGCGGGGAACGATCGCGGGTGTCAGGCGGCAATCAGAGCCGCCTGACACACGCATCAGCTTCCCCACTGACGATCAGGGGCGGGAGTGCGCTGCCGGCGGCGTGCGCTTGCCCCCTAGCTCCTACCAGGCAAATAATGTACCCATACATGGTTTTGCCTGGGAGATCCACTCTGCCGCTGTATAAATACAGTATGCGGTCGGCAAGTGGTTAAAGGAGTTGTAAAGGCAGAAAGTTTTTTTTTTATCTTAATGCATTCTATGCATTAAGATAAAAACCCTTGTGTGTGAAGCAGCCCCTTTAGGCCCCCTAATACTTACCTGAGCCCCATCTCTGTCCAGCGATGTCCACGAGTCCCTCAGCTTTCCAGGACTCTCCCTTCTGATTGGCTGAGACACAGTCATGGCGCCTTTGGCTCCCACGGCTGTCAATCAAAATCAGTTAGCCAATCAGGAAAGAGAGGGTACGGGGCCAAACCGCAGCTCTGAGTCTGAATAGACACACGGAGCTGCAGCTCAGCTCGGGTGCCCCCTGAGCAAGCTGCTTGCCGTGGTGGCACTCGACAGGAGAGAGGCTAGGAGCAGTGAAAAGGGACCTGAGAGGAGGAGAATCCGGGCTGCCCTGTGCAAAACCACAGCACAGGGTAGATGAGTTTAACATGTTTGTTTTTCGTTTTGTTTTTTTAAAACGAGACTTTACAATCACTTTAAGTGCCGGGTCACACTTGTGCGATGCGCGAAGGCTGCGAATTCGCAGCCTGTTCCCGCATCGCAAACGCACATCTGGCAGTTCACACTGCCATATACGATACGCAGGGGGTGTCAATGAAATGTTAACGACACCCCCAGTTTGATCGCATATCGCAGTGCGATCTGACAGTTCGCACAGGATCGGATCGCACAAGTGTGAACCACTGTGCGATCCGATCCTGATGTGGCTGAAAAAAAGGGTCATGTGCGACTTTTGTGTGGGTGCAGTGCGAATTTAGCCATACAAAGTGTATGGCTGAATTCGCGCTGCACATCCGATCGCATGTAATGAAGGAGCAGTGCGCTCCGATATTACATGAGATCGCCGCACATGCTATAGTGTGAACTGGCACTAAAGTTGAAGCTTTGGTATGGCAATATTTACAGAGTTACACTGGTCTAGCTTTGACTCAACCTGGAGTGCTGCCAATTCCTTTTCTTTTATCTAGCTTGGACCAATGTAAGTATGTATGTGCCATATCTGTGAGATCCCCCTAGAAGCTGGAAATCACCATATAATCCACTACTACAGTGATTGCCCCTATCTTCTGGGCCCTGTGCCGAGCAGCTACCCTGCCATTTCTGGTTCAAAAGTGGCTTGACCTGGGGAATGCGGCACCTGTAGCCCATTTCCTGCACACGCCTGTACACGGTGGCTCTAGATGTTTCTACTCCAGGCTCAGTCCACTGCTTCCGCAGGTTCCCCAAGGTCTGGAATCGGTCCTTCTCCACAATCTTCCTCAGGGTCCGGTCACCTCTTCTCGTTGTGCAGCGTTTTCTGCCACACTTTTTCCTTTCCACAGACTTCCCACTGAGGTGCCTTGATACAGCACTCTGGGAACAGCCTATTCGTTCAGAAATTTCTTTCTGTGTCTTACCCTCTTGCTTGAGGGTGTCAATGATGGCCTTCTGGACAGCAGTCAGGTCGGCAGTCTTACCCATGATTGCGGTTTTGAGTAATGAACCAGGCTGGGAGTTTTTAAAAGCCTCAGGAATCTTTTGCAGGTGTTTAGAGTTAATTAGTTGATTCAGATGATTAGGTTAATAGCTCGTTTAGAGAACCTTTTCATGATATGCTAATTTTTTGAGATAGGAATTTTGGGTTTTTCATGAGCTGTATGCCAAAATCATCAATATTAAAACAATGAAAGGCTTGCACTACTTCAGTTGTGTGTAATGAATCTAAAATATATGAAAGTCTAATGTTTATCAGTACATTACAGAAAATAATGAACTTTATCACAATATGCTAATTTTTTGAGAGGGACCCGTATATACAACGCTGTGATTGACCCAGCAGTGGGTCTATAGTGGAGGTGAGAGACCAATTCACCTGGTGGTGGGATTGCACTAATCACGAAAGCACTAATTACGTTTTGCACAAGATTCTTTTGGACACGTGGATTCACCATTTATTTGATTGATTGTATGGACATTGGAACATGTATTGACACTGATTTTGAGAGTTTTATTACACTATGGTGCATATGACTGGCGCAACACAAATTTTTGGTTTATATGTGTGAAAGCGGCCTTAAGAGAGTGCTCCTAATTACAGCTTGTTACCTGTATAGAAGACACCTGGGAGCCAGAAATCTGATTGATAGGGGATCAAATACTTTTTTCACTCATTAAAATGAAAATCAATTTATAACTTTTTTTGAAACTTTTTCCTGGATTTTTTGTTATGCGGTCTCTCACTTTTAAAATAAACCTATTAAAATTCTAGACTGATCATTTCTTGGTCTCAGTGGGCAAACATACAAAATCAGCAGGGGATCAAATACTTTTTTCCCCTCATTGTAAGCTTAAAATGTAACTAAAGAAAAAACTTTTTTTTTTTTTTTTTTAGTTATAAAAGTGCAGATGGTTTAGAACACATGTCAGTTTTTATTGCTGTCTGTGCTCCGGTTCCCCCTTTCTATTTATCCTGTTTACTATTATCTTTTGAAAAGAAAATCCCAAATTTTGGGTTGTCCCCAGAAAAGTAATAGAGGGGAAATCTTCCAATGGGGACACTAGTTCTGGTGACCTGGGGGTCCCCAAGGGATTCCTTTTAATTTGCAGGGATTTTCCCTCACTTCCTGTTTGGCTATAGGACAGGAAGTGAAGGGAAATCTCCGTAATGGGACACAGATGGACTAAAAATTCTGACAAGGGTTAGAACCCTCCCTTGCTCTATCCAAAAATGGAAAAAAAAAAAAGTTTTGCCTATACTTCTACTTTAAGCTTATTATGGAAGGTAAACTTTTGTTCCTGAATTCCCACCTCCACTCACCTGTTGCAGGAATTACCAATGGGTTTGTTACATTGTTTATTGGAGAGGCATTGCGCAGAAGAAATCAGTGTACTGGGTGAAAGCATATTCAGAACCCCCCCCCAGGGGAGACCCCACTGTTACATCCCCCTATAGATGAAATAGTGGGTGATGCGCCCCACCAGACCTGACCTTTACCAGAACTAGCAGTTTTGGAAGGAACGACCCTTTAAACACAGATGAACATGCATGACTAAAGCCCCGTACACACGTACCGATTGTCGGCCGTAAATATTCGGCCACCGACCGATCGGCCGATTGTAGGCTTGTTAGTATGATGCTTCCGACAACCGACAGGGCATTTTCGGCCGAACAGAATCTGTCGTGCAGACTTTAAAATTTTTGTTGCCCGTCACCAGAACGGCCGATTGTTCGCCAGTCAGTACAGAATTCGGCCGACAAACAGCAGATTAGCAAGACTGGGCATGCTCAGAAAAGAAAAAAGACACAGAAAGTTAACCATCTCATGACATCACTTCTGCAGTCGGCTGCTGTTGGCCGACAAAATTCGTGTGCAGTCTTTAGCAGTTTTCAACAGACAGGACAGCACCGGACAAAAGACGGCCGATCGTTCGGCCGACGATCACTACGTGTGTACGGGGCTTAATGGTCAAACAAAGCCAATATTTTGCCAGTAACAGCGGCGGGGGCTGTAAGGTTTGTCAACGTGCAACTTTCACCAGCTGCACCTTTTCCTCTGATGTCTGATGACAAGAAAGCCTGTCCTTAATTCTACAGGCAGGAGGATCCTTCTCTCCGTTCCACCTCTACACATCAGCCTTACCATCAATGAGCCAATTATCTGCTCCCGAGACAAAATGAAGTCACTTCCCCTTCTGTGGCTTTATAAGTGATATTGACAAAGTAAGATGTACATAGCCTCTGTGCAGTGGGGTGTATTGAGCAGTGTCATCACATGAAAAGGAGCGCACAATCAGGCAATGGGAAGACACAGGCTCTGCAGTCAGTAGTTGATGAATATCTTCAAGGAGCTGGGAGGGGGGGAAAGGAGACCTCCATTTTCTGTGTGAATAGGGCACAGCTTGTAAAGCCCCCCCACTGGCAGACGGAACTGGGATGAAAGGGACGGTGCCCACAGCAGGGCATTTGCATACCCCCCCCACCCTTTTCAACGGCTTCTAATTGCTTGGCTGTGCCTTGTCTTTGACTTACCTCTTCTGCTGCAAGACTTCATTAAATGCATCCTGCCTGTCTTGTAGGAGCCAGTGGAGGTGCTTCATCTCACGCTGGGAGCGGGCCGCCTTCCCGGCAAAATCTTCCTCCTGTTCTTTCAGTGTGTGAGTGATTCCTCGCACTGTACTGGCCGCTTTCTTCTTGTACACCTGTAAGCGGTGAAGAGTGACATGGGTAATTGTCTGACAGCTCTCAGGATGACTGCAGAAACCAACAGATGTTCGCTCAAATCTACCTGTCAGCTGCTGCTCGAATATGTCTTGCTGACACCTTAAAGTCAGGTATGGCTATCAAATCTTTTTATAACCCCTAATTCAGCATCCATCCTCCTCATCTTCTTCTTCCCCTAGTGCACGAGTGGTTCTGCAGCTTTCGAGGGACTACAATCCTCAGTATGTCCTGTTAGGGCATGCTGCAATGTGTAGTTTTAGGGTGTGCTGCAATGTGTAGTTTTAGGGTGTGCTGCAATGTGTAGTTTTAGGGCATGCTAGAATGTGTAGTTATTTATTAGATGGCTGCAGGTTGCAGTTCTAAGGCTACTGTTGCTTTTTGGGATTTGTAGCTCCCTAATAAAATGGGAAGTTGCAGCTGATAGCACATGTTTCTGGTTAACCATGCATGTATGTAAAGCTGCAATAACTGTTGTTCAGGTATGCTGGGACTAGTAGTGCTTTAACAGCTGAATATCATAAACCTTGTTCACAGCAGTCTTTGTTAATTACCTTTAATATGCTGTGACTTGTAGTTCCGTGCTGGCTAAAGATGCTAGGACTTGCAGCCCCTCATCAGTTTGCAAGCACAGGGCTGCTGAGCCGGTTTTACAGCAATCACTTATGGCTGGTAGGGAATGATGTGCTATAGGCAACAGACCCTAATCTACAGCCTGGCATCTGTAATGCCTCTGCAGGCTATGAAATCAGGAGACCTGGCAGTCTGATGGACATACAATAGATGTGCCCATATAGGCGCCAAGGTGTAACAGACATGATTGATGTGCTTATTATATGTCCAGTTTATGTATTCCAGCCCAGTGTTTGATACAGGAGCCATTTACTACCAGTGAATTGGGCAAAGACCAGATGATAAGATATTGAGGTGGCTGGTTTACTATGACAAGCGTTTATTTATTGATGAATGCACCAAAAGCACACTAAAAGGGCCACTTCCATTGCTCAGATAGTAGCCGACTAATGCATACATGCACCTAAGCAGGTCTGTGTGTGTCTGTAGTGCAGTGCCACGCAAACATAAATATAGACTCAATGTGATCAGTAGTAACAGCCTGCCATTGCAGATACAGTGCAACCACTTATAAGCAAAATCACTGCAGAGTTAACAAGTAACCGTATGTAGTCTAAAGCAAACCTCCTGCCATGTTAGGGCCATATAACAGCACCTCTACCTTAACTGAGCCATGATGGTAGACTGGCTACCTGAGGGCCAAAATACAGACAGAATGAGCCCAAACTCCTGACACTCTGGTTCACAACTGGCCATATTACAACTTAATTGGTTAATTTTAGAGTATTAATGCCCCCGATTACATGGTGTGTAATGTTACCCCTACAGCTCCCAATTTATGGCCTTCTATACAGATTCATTTTACTGTAGGCAAAATGAAGAACTAAAAAGGAGATACAGGAGGACTATACATACATTAGAGTCTTACTTCCATGAGGGCTCCTAATCACATTTGTAGGGGGAAAGGGGGCTGTCTATAGACATCTGTGGCTCACACTGATGTCATATGCTGGGCATCAATGGGCCCTGCTGCCTGATGACCAGTTGGCCCTGCCCCCAGTGTTGGATTACCATATGGGTAAACTTAGGTAATTACTCAGGGCCCAGACCTCCTATGGGCCCAAGGCTGCCACAGTCTGCACCAAAATATCCTGCTCATAACTGTGCCATCCAGAGCAAGATCACCCAAAAGACCTAGGTCTCTGCAGCTGTACAGTAGTCTCGACCAGAGGATTACAATATCAGCGATTCAGGCAGCCACCCAGGCCCAGTTCTGCAGAGCACGTGTCTCCACCAAAAGATAAAATATTATTCTGCATGCAACTGCACCAGTCAGAGCTGTATCTCTCACAGTACTTTGGGCACTGCAGGTGTCCAGGAGGCTTGACCAATGGAGGATTCCATATTACTGATTCAGGCAGCCACCAAGGCCCATATCTGTAGGGCTTATGCCTGACCGCCACAGTGCACACCAATATTCTGCATGCAACTGCATTAGTCAGAGCCAGATATCTCACAGGACCAAAAGCCCTACAGGTGTCCAAGGGGCTTGACCAATGAAGGATTACTATATTGGTGATTAAGGCAGTCACTTGGGCCTAGTTCTGTAGAGCCAGTGTATCTGAACCGCCACAGTCTGCACGAAAAAAAATTCTGCATGCATTTGCAACAGTCAGAGCCGTATCACCCACAAAACCTGTTGGTATCCAGGGTGCCCAGGTCCAGAATGAGGAGCAAACTAAACATGAGCCCATTACACAAGCTGACCACAAGTAATGGTAGCTGGTAACTGTGGCAAACACAGCCACTGTATATATTCCTTCATGTATGCATTATGTTTATTGCATGTGTATACGTTTAAGAACCAAGTGTTTGGAATGTAATGCTACCGCCCTTCTCCCCCCCCCCTCCTGTTTCTGTGTCTAAGTGTGTGGATTCATGACACAGACAATGGTCTGAGCTGGAGACATCTCTCCGCAGGGGGTGTGTATTAAGACTGCCTGTTTCAATGTACAAATGTTCCGTTCCCATTGGCTGGTCCTTGTCCCCTTCCCCCGCTGTGGCAAGGCTAAAGGGAGTTTCCCTAACTGTGTGTAAAACTGTATGTCTTGGAATGTAATAAACTGTTTAAGCTCTGCATGGTTAACCCTCAACACCTGTGTGGATTGTCTCGTGATTGAGGGGTTACGGGCTGGGTATGGCTTCTCCGCAGGTTGTGGGTGCATTTGGCGGACAGGAGACACAGGTCCGGCGGATGTGCCCAGCTGGGGTACAAAGATCCGTTACATTGGTTGGCAGCGGTGGGATGTCTCCTGCAGTCCAGGACATCCAAACCACCAACAGGATTCAAGATCTGGGCAGATGCCGAGGAGTGATACGGGGACCAGCCAGCATGAGAGCGGAGTTCGGGAGGAGGCTGCAAGGCATGTGGAAGCACCATCGGGGACCAGCGACAGAGCACACCATGCTCGGCTGGGAGGATGTGATCCGCCGGCAACTCTGGCATGAGGCGCTAAGCCACGAGCTGCACCATCAGGGGTAGATCCTTCCATCCTCCACAGAGATGTACTGTATGTCTTGGAATGTAATAAACAGTTTAAGCTCTGCATGGTTAACCCTCAACACCTGTGTGGATTGTCTCGTGATTGAGGGGTTAAGGGCTGGATATGGCTTCTCCGCAGGCTGTGGGTGCGTTTGGAGGACAGGAGACACAGGTCCGGCGGATGTGCCCACCTGGGGTACTAAGATCCGTTACAGTAACTGCTGGTACAAAGTGAATGGGGGTGTAGCACAAACTGAGCAGCAACTGCATGCTTGGATCACTTGTTCTGAGATGCCTTTTACATCATATAAGGGTCCTCAATGACCACTTTGGCTTTAGGAAGCAATGGCGTGACCAACGGGAAGGGTGCTTATGTGGCAGGATATGGGTATCTTTGAAGGGACCCACAGCTAATGTGCAGTTTTTCCTTGTCAGATTACCATATTAAGGAGTGACCTGTAAAAACTGCTCATTTGGAAGAACCCAATCTTTTCCCATCTACTTCCCTCACCAGAATATAGCCTGATGCCCGCAATCATGCATGTTAGCAGTTGTAGTACCTCTGCAGGCTGCTGGCAGACCAGGAGTAGCAATAGCTCTACAATCAATGTCAAGCTTCTGGCTCAAGGTCATAAAGCTAAATGGTTTCTTAAAGAATAATAATGTGAAAAAGTGTCCATTAATTATGAGAGATAATGAATTGTCTAATCCATATTTAGAAAAAAAAAAAAAAAAGAATGAAGACCAGGCTCCTGAATAATTCAACCCTTTAAAAAATCCTGCACCTATCTGCATTTAAATTGGCTGGTGTGCATGCACAATCCATAGCTAGATTTTATTAACCACTGCATCATTTAAGGTTTACCCGTAGCAGAGATAATAGAAAACAGTAGATATAGCGGGCTGCAGTTCAGAAGATAGCCAGTACTTTCTCTGGAGACCAACCAGCTATAGTCATGACTGCTTAACCTCTCTGATGCCAAAGGGGATCAGTGGCATATTGCAAGGCAAGATGGTGACCCCCTTTATCTGTGAAAGTGTTACAATTCCTGGGAAATGGTCCTGGACAGAGAGCATCCTCCTCATTGATAAAAAAAAAAAAAAAAACGTGGTTTCTAAGGCAACATTGCATCGCCTCATCCGATGAGCTGCACCCCTTGGTCTTGCTAATTGAATTGAACAATACTAAAAGGTTTTCTATGATGTATTAAGCAATTTAGAGCTGAAGACAGCTCATCAACAACGAAAATGATCAACCCATGTTTAAGGGCCAAAAACACTCTAATAGAGAACTGGAATGTTTTGATACAGTCAATTTTTTTTTTTTAAAGGAGTAGTGACAGCTTAAAGTATCTAGAAAAAAAAAAAAACATATATATTGCAACTGATCTTCAATCTTCAGATGTAGTGGCTGCATTTGTTTTTCCCCATTTTCTGGCTCTTTTCCCTTTTTTTTTTTTTTTGACCTGGTGAGCCAACCAGAAACACACTTCCTGTTGTAGGGTGACAACACCAACCATTCTCCATCTATGGAGGAACAGCGTTGTCACCAAAGGCCATGGTCACTCTTGATTTGGACCCCCCTATGTTATGGAGATAAGGAAGAAGATGATCTGTAGTTCACAGATGAAACCTGAAAAGGGCTGATCACACTGCTTGAGAGGCAGAAAGCACAGAAGTTAGGCGCTCACTGAATTTATGGCAGGATCTCCGGTATGGATCTGGCAGGTATTGTTTTTGGAACTCGATAAAGGAAAAGCAATTGGCAGCACTCCAGGTAAGGTCAAAATCCAGATTTATTGACTGGACATCCAAATATGACAATCGTGACAAAGTAGACGCGTTTCACACACTGACTGTGTGCTTAATCATGATTAAAGCACACAGTCAGTGTGTGAAACGCGTCTACCTTGTCACAATTGTCATATTTGGATGTCCAGTCAATAAATCTGGATTTTGACCTTACCTGGAGTGCTGCCAATTCCTTTTCCTTTATCGAGTTTTCAGGGAGGCGAGCCGGGGCATGCACCGGTGTGGGTCATCAGGCAATTACACCACCTTGAGCAGTGAGTTCTTGTTTCTTCAATTGTTTTTGGAACTATTGGACAAACTACTTTCAATTAAATATTTATCAGACCAAAAGGCAACAAATAAAAAAACCTTTAAAAATGTACTCATATTTGTGGAACTCATTCTACACTTTGGACATATTGCAGTTATTACATTTCGAATTTCCTTAAAATCAAACTCTGGTAGGGCAGAGGCCAGGCCTGATGTCCCAATAAGAACGCCACTGGTGTAATAAAAAAAAAATTTCCAAAAAAGAACACCACTGGTGTGAAATTGAATAGGTTATCTCTGTTCTTTTTGCATAGCTTTGTTTTAGTAACCCACACGATCCAAAAACATAATAGTAGGTTAAAAAGACATTTACAATTTCAGAGCATCTTACTAGCATACCCTCCTCCATACACTCACCCTCCCTGTGATCCACCACTATTTTACAAGTCTACACGTATGTACACCTAAATGGGCAAAGAGACAGTTTCCCTGGATTCAATGTCCACCCTCACTGACCCTATGGTGTGTTCCTGTGGCAAGGGCTAAGTTTTTGGAAAGCCAACATAGACCCGCATAGGGCAGGCAGTGTTGCCACAGAGCCACTTAAACATCATGACCCTGACTGCTCCGTTATTCTAATTGTTGAATAAAGGGGTCTAGATACAAGGTGGGCAAACCGGGCCTTTCAGCCTCTCCACTTCCAGCCTCAGCATGCCCAGTGAGGATATATCTTGTTGGGGAATGTGTACACAGGATGTTTTTATCCCATAACAAGTCAATGGGAATTTAAAGTCTGCTTGATGACATCTAAAAAGAGGTCAAATAAGTGTCAGCAGGACACCTGTTAAGAAAAACCTGGATGTAGATGGCCAGGATAAAGAGATTTGAACATATAAAAGCAGTAAATTTGTTTTTACATGCCCCACTGACCTCTCTAGCTGCATGCACTAATGGGTAACTTGTCCCTAAAATTTATAGGAGAAGGATGTTTACAGCCAGTAAAATAAGTATTGGACACGTCACCATTTTTCTAGGAAAATATATTTCTAAGTCTCCATTCACACTGGTGCGACTTGGTCAGCCTGACAAGTCACGCACCGTCGCGTCCCATAGTGTAGCACAGGACCGGTTCTAATAGGAGCGACACAAGTCGCTCCGACTTAGAAAAAGGGTCCTGTACTACTTCGGGGCGACCCGGAGCGACGTGCATAGACATTCATTTTATGAAGTCAGTGCAAGTCGCGCCGAAGTCGTGCTGCACGCGACTTCACAGGTCGCCCCGAAGTCGGATCCGACCTATTGTGAATGGAGTCTTCAGATGCTATTGACACAAAATGTTTACCACATGTCGGTAACAACCCATGTAATCCATACATACAAAGAAACCAATAGCAAAACAAATAAGTTCAGAAATGAAGTTATATGTAATAAAATGGAATGACACCGGGAAAAAGTATAAAAGTATCGAACATGCTAACTGAAATGTATTTAATACTTGGTACAAAATCCTTTATTGGTAATGACAGCTTTAGGACGCCTCCTGTATTGAGAAACTAGTCGCATGCATTGATCAGGTGTGATTTTGGCCCATTCTTCCACACAGACTTCGAATCTTGAAGGTTCCGTGGGCCTCTTATATGATCTCTAATTTTTAGTTCTTTCCATAGATTTTTTATTGGATCCAAGTTTAGTGATTAGTTGGGCCATTCTAGCAACTTTTTCATTTTCTTTCTTTGAAACTAATTGAGAGTTTCTTTGGCTTTGTGTTTGGGATCATTGTCATGCTGAAATGTCCACCCTCGTTTCATCTTCACCATCCTGGTAGATGGCAGCAGATTTTTATTAAGAATATCTTGGTACATTATTCTTTTCATCCTTCCTTCAATGATATGAAGTTTGCCTGTACCATATGCTGAAAAACAGCCCCACGCCATGATGTTCCCACCTCCAAACTTCACTGTTGGTATTGGGGTGTTTTTGGGGTGATGTGGAATTTGACCTCCAAACATTGTGTGTATTATGGCATCCAAAGAGTTCAATTTTGGTCTCATCTGACCGGCTATATTCTCCCAGTATCCCAAAGGCTTGTCCAAATGTTGTGCAGCAAATTTTAAACTAGCTTCAACATGCTTTTTCTTTAGCAATGGAGTCTTGCGTGGTGAGCGTGCATACAGGCCATGGCGGCTGAGTGCATTACTTATTGTTTTGTTTGAAACAATTGTACCTACTAAATTCCAGGTCTTTCTGAATCTCTCCACAAGTGGTACCTGGCTCTTTGGACAACTCTTCAGATAATTATTTTCAGTTCTCTATCAGAAATCTTGCAAGGAGCACCGGGTCGTGGCCAGATTATGGTGAGATTATGTTCTTTCCACTTCCGGATTATAGCCCCAACAGTGCTCACTGGAACATTCAGAAGTTTAGAAATCCTTCTGTAACCAATACCATCAGTATGTTTTGAAACAATAGGGTTGTGAAGGTCTTGAGATACACCTTTTTATAGACCATCAGTTGAGACTGAACCAGCTGATATTACCGTAATTTTCACTGACAAGGGGCAAGATTGCTTTCCAATTACTGATAGACTTTAGCTGGTGTCTTGGCTTTCCATGCCTTTTTGCACCTGTTTTTCTTCATGTGTTCAATACGTTTTCCCTGTGCATTCCATTTTATTACACATAACTTCATTTTTTAACCTTTTTTGTTTTGGCTTCTTTGTATGTATGGATTGCATGGGTTGTTTTTACCAACGTGGTGAAAATTTCATGTCAATTGCACCTTTAGAAATATATTCACCTAGAAAAAATGGGGACGTGTTCAATACTTAATTTTACTCGCTGTAAAAGCACAACCCTGGACCTTCTTAAAGAGGTTATAAACCTCAGAATTTTTCAAAAAAAGTACACCTGAAAGACAAACACATAATGAGCTAGTATGCATCGCATACTAGCTCATTATGATATACTTACCTTAGAACGAAGCGCCGACCGCTCACTTCTCCCATGGGTGACATGTTCTGTCACCCTTCTTCCGGGTTTGCGGCATCCAGCCATCTGATTGGCTGGACCCGCGATTACGTCATGGGGCTCTGAAGGAATGGCACCAGCAGCCGTTCCTTCAGAGCGCATGCGCCAGTGATGTCTTTGCCTGCATTTAAGGTAAATATCTCCTAAACGGTACATGTTGAGGAGATATTTACATTACCTATAGGTAAGCCTTATCATAGGCTTACCTATGGGTACAACTTGCAGAGGAGGGTTTACTTCCTCTTTAAAAGCTCTGGCTAAAATACAACTTTATTCTGCAGTACCTCTTCTTCATCACAAGATGCCCTCAGTCCTCCAGGTTCGATGATGTCCAGCACCACTTAGAAGACTGAGGAAGGACTGTGAGTCCAGGATGTCTTGGACCCAACCCTGAGGGCTGTCACCATTTTGCCCCGAAATCACAATGCACTGATGTTATCACATCAGCACCACTCTCTGCATCATCCAGAGCCACCTACTAACAGGAGAGGATTGGAAGAATCCTGACTTGCAGGATTTCACTGCTTCTATTTTAAACTTTGAGGATTAATTGTGTCATGGCAGCTACAGCTACAGACATCAGGGAGGGCCTGGACTAAAGTTTTTTTTGCTGCTTGGTAAGATTATGTAAGTATAAAACAGGCAGCGCAGTGGCTTAGGCCAGTCCAGAGAGGGTGTGAATTTCTTTCCTGTACCCACGGGTAGCAGGAAAGAAATTCAAACGATTCCCCCATCAACACAGGCAGGACTGACAACGGAATCCCCCTGCCGAGACATTGTATCCTCCTGGCGGGGACAGTGATTATTGCAGTGATTATTACTAGCAGCTATAGCAGCCGCTAGCAATAATCATAAGTAAATCCGGCAGGCTGGTTGTACCCAATGTGCTCTATCAATGAACAGCCTGCCCATACATGGTTCGAATCTCGGCTGGGTCTTATTGAACCAGCCGAGATTTATAGTCTGTGGGCAGCATTAGTAGTTAGCAAATCTGCCCTTAAACACTAGGTTCCTTGGCTGGAACCCCAATCCAGGGCACCACACGCATGAAGGGTTTTCTTCAGGTGCTTACGTTTTTTTCAACACTCTAAATCAGCGTTTCTCAACCTTTTTAACACAGAGGAACCCTTAAAATAACTTTCCGGTCTCAGGGAACCCCTGCTAAAAGTTACTATAGCTACAACTCATGATGCGTTGGTGTGATGGTCAGTGGGAGGAATGCTCCTTACACATGTGGTCATTGGGAAGAATTCCCCCCTTACAGAGAGCTAAAAAGATCAATGGTGTCAGTTGGAACTTATCTGAGAGGCAGAAATTGCTCATTGTTCAAGGAACCCCTAGCAATGTCTGGAGGAACTAATAGTTCTCTAAAGATATTCCATGCTCTAAAGATGTTCTGGTAGGTTAATTGTCTCCTGTCTAAATTGGCCCTAGCAGGGGAGGACTGGGCCAGGGGGCAATAGCCCCCCGGGCCGCTTTGATGCCCCATAAAAAGGCTGCACCACTTCTGCCACAGACATGCCTAAAGGATTCCTGGTAAAGAGAAGTAAAACATCTCCACCACTGACCTACTGAGTGAGGGATAAAGACAAGGACAACGTGCAGGTCTCTCCCCCAGCATGGATGGTGTAAACTGTGCCAGAACAGAGGCCAGTTCCATGCACCACTGGAGACTCTTCTCCCCTGGCTAGCCCTGATCGAGCTGTCCCAGCTCCCCCCAACCGCCCCCTGTTGACAAGGTTAGGAACCCAGTCAGTAAAGAGTACCTGGAGCGGAGCTTCAGCCTGAAATGGGGGTCAGGAGGAAGCCAGGAAGAGGGATAGTGGGAGAGATGCCAGTTTGCTGCACCATGGACTTCTGGTTTGTACTTGCCCCCTGGGCCGAAGGTTGCCAGCCAGCCCCTGGGCCCTAGTATGTGTATGTATGCATGTAAGCTAAGCACCTTTGATTATAAGCTCCTTGAGGACCACTGGGGATATTGGGAGGAGGGGGAACAAGTCAATTTGTTTATGAAATTTCTCGGGGGCAGGGCCTGGTGGAAACAAGTTTCTGCTGTAAAAATAGTCATTACTAGATAAATAAGTAAAATGAAGAGTACAATTATGCTACTTTAGTATGTATTCTAGCACTGAAAGCTCAATAAAAACTAGCCTCATAATCCACAAACGTCAATTATTAAAGAGCGTAACCTCTGGCCTTGTATTTATGTCTCACAAAGCTCAGTGTCTAGGGACTGGAGGCCATGAAAGGTCAAAGCGTTTATGTGCGGTGTTCCGAATGAAATGGAATGGCAATGACCTGCGCTCTTTAGTATTAAAGAGGGAAGCATCAGATGGCATCTGCTCAAAGGGATACATTTTAAACAACCTATAGAATGGCTGAGGGCCCCCATTACTGCCTTCCACAGGGGCCCTAAAGGGCCCAATATTTGCAAGCAATGCTTAAAACGGGACAAACAGACTTTCTCCAAACAAAAACCTCTCAAAGTAAATTTTTTGTGTATTTGCAGTGAATATCTATTTAGAATGGAAGTATCGTGTTTATCATAAAGTAATTTTTGAGCTAACCTTCACGTTATAGATTCTTGCTGTCTACTACATAAACAGACCTGGAGTCTCCCTCTAGTGGAGATTGGTATTTCAATGCAATTGCTCTGCTGCCCTTATGAAAAAGAAGAAATGCGCTCACAAACCCATTGCATTAGTCAGTAGATTAATGCGGCCTCAGGCAACGTTGCTCCAGCCACGTCCCCCTGACATGTTTCGCCCCACTCACCAGGGCTTGGTCACAGAGGTCAGGAGGACGTGGCTGGAGCAACATTGGCTGAGACCACATTCATCTATGTACTAATGCACTGGGTTGGCGAGTGCCACCCTTTCTTCTCCTTAATGATGCTCCTACACCTCCGAGTGGTGCACTAACGTCAACTCCCTTCACTGCAACTGACAGGGGGATCTCGGTCTCACTGCAAGTTTCATTTGGATTGCTCTGACTGCTGCCATGATTAACAAATACAGAATTAACTTTTTAAAGGCAGAGAAAATAAAAAAATAAAAAAGAAAAAAGATGGTTTTCATGCTGTTCCATCTCCTGCAGCCTCTCTGCATCCTCTTCTCGTGTACATACAACCAGGGCCGGTTTTTACTGATAGTGACAGCAGTAGAGCATGCATGCATAATGTGTGTTAAAGTGGTTGTAAACCCTCTTTAAGACTTTTACCTATAGGTAAGCCTATATTAAGGCTTACCTATAGGTGCTATAAATATCTCCTAAACTTGCACCGTTTAGGAGATATTTACAGTGTATGCAGCTGATGATGTCATTGGCGCATGCGCTCTAAAGGAACGGCCACCCGTGCCGTTCCTTCAGAGCCCTGTGCCAGTGATGTAATCGCGCCTCCGGCCCAACAGTTGGCCGGAGGATGAGAACCAGGAAGCAGGTCGGCCGGACATGTCGGCCATCCTGTCCCATACTGAGCGGGCGACACTGCGGGGGCTTCGTTCTAAGGTTAAGTATTTCATAATGAGCTAGTATGCGATGCATACTAGCTTAATATGCCTTTGTCTTACAGGGTTTTTTTTTTTTTTTTTTTTTTTGGGGTGGAGTTTACTTCCTCTTTAACTACTTCCATATTGGACCTATTTTGGCACACTTCTACCACATGTAAAAATCATCATTTTTCTTTGCTAAAAAATTACTCAGAACCCCAAAACATTATCATGGGGTTTTTTTTAGCAGAGACTCTAGGGAATAAAATGGCGGTCGTTGCAACTTTTTTGTCACATGGTATATGCGCAGCAATTTTTCAAACACTTTTTTTGGAAAAAAAACATTCACGAACGTAAAAAAAAAAAAAAAAAAAAAAAAAAAAAAAACAACCAAAACACTAAAGTTAGCCCACTTTTTTGTTTAATATGAAAGATGATACTACGCTGAGTAAATTGATACCTAAAATTTTACGTTTTGAAGTTGCGCACACTCGTGGAATGGCGCCAAACTTCAGTACTTAAAAATCTCCAAAGGTGAGGCTTTACATTTTTTTACAGGTTACCAGTTTAAAGTTACAGAGGAGGTCTTTGGCTAGAATTGTTGCTCTCGCTCTAACCTTTGCGATGATACCTCACATGTGTGGTTTGAATGCGGTTTATATATGTGGGCGTGACGAGCGTATGCATTCGCTTCTGTGTGTTTTTTTTTTTATCACTTTTATTCTTATAACAAGGAATGTAAACACCCCTTGTACTAAGAATAGGGCATGACAGGTCCTCTTTATGGAGAGATGTGGGGTCTATAGGTCCCCACATCTCTCCTCTAGGCAGGAAAGACTGATTAAAAAAAAAAAAAAACCCCATCAAAACTATCTCAGCATTTCCAGGCCGAAATCTCAGTAGTAATTACAACTACCAGGCCGGACATGACATCACAACGTCGTGCCCGGGCCTCCGAGAGTCATAGAGACTGCCGGGGACCATCTGGTCCTCTGTATTCTCTATGGTGAACTTGCGCCACCGATGTATTCCTTCTCCTGCTTGCCGATCACATGGGTGAGCCGGTAGAAGCACCACGGGCGGCGGGAGGGACGTCTGTGGGGGAAACGGGCACACAGGGGGGCCTAGACAGCAGATGGAAGGGAGCGCATGTGCTAAAACCACCCCTGCAGTGCAGCCAGAGGGAGAAGGACGAGGAGATTGGTGTCTTCAATTAGACCGTGTAGTCAGACCTCCAGCTCAGCAGATGCCAGGGCCCCACTTTTGAACTGATGGGGCCCAGGCCCAGTACAGGAAGGCTGACTGTACTGCCTTATGAACAGCCCTGCTTAACCACTTGCCAACTGCCCGCCGGAGATATACTGCGGCAGGCTGGCTCGGCTGCACGAATCGCCGTTCCTGAGGGTGCGCTCGCCCCCATCTGCCAGAGGGGAAGCGGATTCACGGGACCAGTGGCCGTGATTGCCGCCGGGCACCCGCGATCGCTCCCCGTGAAGAGAGAACAGAGGTCTGCTGTTGTAAACACAGCAGACCGTTGTTCTCTCAGGAATCAGCGTAGAGTGCCTGTGATCCTCCTATTTAGGATCACAGGTCTCTGTGTTGATTCCACAAGCCCATCACCCTCACAGTTAGAAAACACCCCCAAGGCATACACCTAACCCTTTGATCGCCTCTGGGTTAATCCCTTCCCTGCCAGTGTCATTATTACACTAACAGTGCATATTTCTGGCACTAATTACTGTAGTAATGTCACTGGTCCCCCCAAAAATGTCAGTTAGGGGTCTCATCTGTTCCGCCACAATGTCTCAGTCCTGCTAAAAATTGCAGATCGCCGCCATTACTAGTGAAAAAAATCAAATAAAAATTACATAAATCTTTCTCCTAGTTTGTAGACGTAATAACTTTTGCACAAACCAATCAAAATACGCTTATTGGGATTTTTTTTTTACCAATAATATGTATCGGAATACAAATTGGCATAAACTGATGAAAGAATTAGATTTCTACATTTTTTTATTGGGAATTATATAGCAGAAAGTGAAAAATATTGTTTTTTTTTTTTCAAGAATGTTCGTTCTTTTTTTTTGTTTATAGCGCAAAAAAAAAAAAAAAAAAAAAAAAAAATCGCACAGGTAATCAAATACCACCAAAAGAAAGCTCTATTTGTGGGAAAAAAAGGACGTCAATTTTATTTGGGTACAGCGTTGCACGACCGCACAATTATCCATTAAAATAACGCAGTGCAGAATCGCAAAAAATGGCCTGGTCATTAAGGGAGAAACCTTCCCGGCCCAGAACTGGTTAAACTGCTTGCATTTAAACAATACCAATAAATGACATAATAATGACTAAAGCGTTACATTGTAAATTTGTGTCTTTTAGATCTGCTTGGAGCTCAGATTTAAAATATATTTGAAAATAAAGAAAAATAAAAATATTCCAGGATTAGAATGGGGTCATTTTTCACTTTATGCACAACCTTGATACAACCCCATTTTATACTGAAATGTCTCTTTTTGCACCCAACGCCTCGGTCTGCACTCAAACATAAGGCGGCACAGAAGGCGAAAAAAAGAAAAGTGTTAATTGCGGGCTGACCTGGAATCACTGCGGTGATTTGCCTCGGCTTATTTGCAGGACGTACGCTCTCACACTCTCAGATGAGCTGTTCCCGAGCCGATAGCAACTTTAATTATACGACACTGATACCATTCAATGATACCCGGCGCCGTTAATAGCAGTCTGTCATTGGGGCTCAGTGGTGAGAGTACAAATTATGCCGCTAATTTAGTCTCTCTTGAAGAACATTTGTCAGACAGCTAATGCACGCTTTCAATCTCCCGGCATATTAATAATGGATGAATCACAGTCAAATATAATATTAGTGGAAATTAATATTAATGAACGTTTTTTTGGAAAGCGGTGCCCTTGACTAGGAGACAGGTCCTCCAGCAGTCGAAGATCGCATCTTTCGTATTTAATCGTCGAACACTTGACACCTCAATTATGAAAGTACCTGTAATGTGTACTACGTGGAACATTATAAGCAGGATAAATATTTCTGAAAATACAAGCCTATTAGTACCCTAGCACCTAATGACATCACAGCAACGTGCAAGAAAAACCCAGGGGTCGCATACAATATGGCAGAAACATTGGCTAGTGACACAGCAATTAGCTTAACCCCCTTGGAGTCGGGGCCTCCAAGCCTTTTAAGGGTTTTTGATGTCGGGAGGTGGGGGCGGGGTTTATAATGTGACCACCGTGATTGGCAGTCACAGTGGTCACATGATCGGAAAGCTTTCCATTAGTGGCTGGTGACTGTGCCGGGAGCGCACTTTCCACACAGCAAATATGCGGCCTCTCTGCGCCAAGGCCACCTGCCGAGACTTGACCTTCAAAGGTTTTACTCCCTTTAAAACCAGGCCATTATTTACTATTCAGCACTGCACTTCTTTAATTGGCTATTACATCATGCAACACTACGCAGATTAATTTTATATCATTTTTTTTACACAAATAGAGCATTATTTTGCTGGCATTTGATCACCACTGAGTTTTTTATTTTTTGAAAAACACAGGTTTTATCAATAAATTTATTTAGAACAGCTTTGTTGACATTGTGATCATGTGACCACATGATCCCTGGGTTGACAGCAGTCATTGGAACGGTGTACTGAGCGCCCCTAACCTGGAACCGGCTGGGTGACGTACATGTACGTCATCCTGCCTAGCCGTGCCACCTGCCCGCAGTAAATGCAGGAGAAGAGAGCATGGTTGGATACATGCCGGTGCCATCAATTAGACAAGGTGGTCTACAGCTACCAATATAAATGACTTTACAATTACCAGGATCCTGACATTGGTTGGATATAAGGATATTTTTACTCAAAGTCAAAATAGAAGCGGCACTCCGTGTAGTACTTGACCCTCCAGTAATTGGTGGGAGCTCAAAGTGATTGCTATGGATGGTGCCATATCAAAACAAGAAGGTCTTTGGTCCTCCTGCTCTCTAGCTCCCTTGTCACAACCTCCCATGCTCGCCTCCAGGATTTCTCCAGAGCTTCTTCCATCCTTTGAAACTCCCTACCCCAATCTGTCCCACTGTCTCCTAATCTATCCATCTTTAGACGATACCAGAAAACCCTTCTCTTTAAAGAAGCCTATCTGGCTTCAAACTAATACCCTACTTCACTTACTCCATCAGCTCATCCCCCACAGCTATTACCTTTTGTATCAATTGACCCTCCCTCTTAGATTGTAAGCTCTAATGAACAGGGCCCTCTGATTCCTCTTATACCAAGTGTATTGTAACTGTACTGTCTGCCTTCATTTTGTTACGCGCTGGGCAAACTGTTGGCGCTATATAAATCCTATATAATAATAATAAAAAGAAGGTACATAGCCGCACTCCAAATAAATGTGTTTCACAGATTTATTGTGAAGATGGCTTCAGAAAGTCAAAAGAAACCAAAGTTTTAGGGGCCTCACTGGGTCCCTTCCTCAAGGAGACATAAGAAGTGACTCTTCCCCCAAACGTCAATTTCTTATGGCTTTGTGATGTCGTCCCTACCATAAATACATGAAATGCATTTACTTGAAGTGCAAATGACTTTGTATCTTCTTACCAAAGACCAGGGGCGGCCCGTTCTTTGGGGGCGCCGCCCCCCCATCCCATCCATGCGTCCGGCCCCTAATCTACATGCAGGGTGCCGGACGCATGGATTCCAATAGGGGATTTTTTTTTTTTTTTTTTAAGCATGTGATTAGAGCCAGAGGCTCCAATAGGCTTCAAAAAAGGGTGGGCTTAGGGCGCAGAGCATTGCGCCCTGAGCCCATCCAGTTGTGTGACAATAGCGAATTAATATTTGCTACTGCCACACTGACTCTCCTCCCAGCCAGTCAGAAAGAGGGTTGTTAGACCCCTTTCCCAATTGGCTGAAAAGGAGAAGCGATCTTACTGGCCAGTGGCCAGGAAGAGGCAGAAGAGACACAGCTGGAGGAGGACAGAGGCTCAGCCATCAAGAACTCCCCGGCTCGGACAGGAGGAAGGAGGAGGTAAGAAGGCAGACGGGGGGGGGGATGTGTCGCATGGCTGACTGACTGACCCGACCGACCTCAGGGGGGGGGGGGGTTATGGGTGAGGGGGTTGCGCATTGGTTTGCCGCCCCCCCCTAATTACTAAGCACCAGCCGCCATTGCCAAAGACAGTGTGCTCCACTGGCGGTCTACATTGAAGGTGAACAACTAGCCAGATTGATGATAACTAGTAGTAGAAATTACTGCAGCTCTCCTCTTTTTTGAGTACACAAACATGAGGATTTGGACAAACAATCTCTTTTTCTGGAGGCTTTATTTATATTCTGCACCCTGGAGCACTGGCTCCATAGGTGGGCCTGTTTCTTGCAGGAAGGCGGAGAAGCTGACTCCAATGAAGGATGGACTCTACATGCTATAACCCTTCGGATTCTGTGATATTAACCACCTCAATACTTGGCACTTTCACCCCCTTCCTTCCCAGATTTTCAGCTTTCAGTGCTCCCGCACTTTGAATGACAATTACTCAGTCATGCTACACTGTACCCAAATGAAATTTTTATCATTATGTTCACACTAATAGAGATTTCTTTTTGGTGGTATTTATTCACATCTGGGTTTTTTATTTTTTGCGATTTAAGCGCAAAAGAGCGAACATTGTGAAAAAAAAAAACCCAGTATTTTCTACTTTGTTTCAAAAGAAATCCAATAAAATCAAATTTCATCATAAATTTAGGCCAGAATGTATTCTGCTATGTGTCTTTGGTAAAATAAAATCCTGATAAGTTTATGATAATAGGTTTGTGTGAAAGTTATAGAGTCTACACTGTGTGAAGAGAAGCAGAGCCGATCGCCGTTACAATGGCTGTGTTGACATTACATGATGGCTGTGATTGGACACAGCGGTCATGTGATCAGGAGGGCCAATCACAGAGCCCTCCTGCCGAGCGGTGTTGCGCTGTGTCCTGGGGAAACAGGCACACCAAGATTGCGCAGCTGCGCGTGCATGTGGCCGCGCAATCTCTCTTCTTTTTAAGGACATTCAGGAATGTCCACCCAGAAGGAGGAAGCTTCCACCTGGCCGTTTATATGCATTGGCCGGGTGACTGCACAAAAAAAAAAAAAAAAAAGACATCACCAAGATTGACAAGATAATGGATGATAGGGATGCTGCAGAAGCATTAGGTCTCATGGATGAAAAATGGATAAATACCAGGGGGTTGGTTACAGTGGGTACGGAAAGTATTCAGACCCCCTTAAATTTTTCACTCTTTGTTATATTGCAGCCATTTGCTAAAATCATTTAAGTTCATTCTTCTTCCTCATGAATGTACACTTGGCTCCCCATACTGACAGAAAAACACAGAATTGTTGACATTGTTGCAGATTTATTAAAAAATAAAAACTGAAATATCACATGGTCCTAAGTATTCAGACCCTTTGCTGTGACACTCATATATTTAACTCAGGTGCTTTCCATTTCTTCTGATCATCCTTGAGATGGTTCTACACCTTCATTTGAGTCCAGCTGTGTTTGATTATACTGATTAGACTTGATTAGGAAAGCCACACACCTGTCTATATAAGACCTTCCAGATCACAATGCATGTCAGAGCAAATGAGAATCATGAGGTCAAAGGAACTGCCTGAAGAGCTCAGAGACAGAATTGTGGCAAGGCACAGATCTGGCCAAGGTTACAAAAAGATTTCTGCTGCACTTAAGGTTCCTAAGAGCACAGTGGCCTCCATAATCCTCAAATGGAAGACGTTTGTGACGACCAGAACCCTTCCTAGAGCTGGCCGTCTGGCCAAACTGAGCTATCGGGGGAGAAGAGCCTTGGTGAGAGAGGTAAAGAAGAACCCAAAGATCACTGTGGCTGAGCTCCAGAGATGCAGTCAGGAGATGGGAGAAAGTTGTAGAAAGTCAACCATCACTGCAGCCCTCCACCAGTCGGGGCTTTATGGCAGAGTGGCCCGACGGAAGCCTCTCCTCAGTGTAAGACACATGAAAGCCCGCATGGAGTTTGCTAAAAAACACCTGAAGGACTCCAAGATGGTGAGAAATAAGATTCTCTGGTCTGATGACACCAAAATAGAACTTTTTGGCCTTAATTCTAAGCGGTATGTGTGGAGAAAACCAGGCACTGCTCATCACCTGTCCAATACAGTCCCAACAGTGAAGCATGGTGGTGGCAGCATCATGCTGTGGGGGTGTTTTTCAGCTGCAGGGACAGGACGACTGGTTGCAATCGAGGAAAGAGGAATGCGGCCAAGTACAGGGATATCCTGGACAAAAACCTTCTCCAGAGTGCTCTGGACCTCAGACTGGGCCGAAGGTTTACCTTCCAACAAGACAATGACCCTAAGCACACAGCTAAAATAAGGAAGGAGTGGCTTCACAACAACTCCGTGACTGTTCTTGAATGGCCCAGCCAGAGCCCTGACTTAAACCCAATTGAGCATCTCTGGAGAGACCTAAAAATGGCTGTCCACCAACGTTTACCATCCAACCTGACAGAACTGGAGAGGATCTGCAAGGAGGAATGGCAGAGGATCCCCAAATCCAGGTGTGAAAGACTTGTTGCATCTTTCCCAAAAAGACTCCTGGCAGTATTAGATCAAAAGGGGGCTTCTACTAAATACTGAGCAAAGGGTCTGAATACTTAGGACTATGTGATATTTCAGTTTTTCTTTTTTAATAAATCTGCAACAATGTCAACAATTCTGTGTTTTTCTGTCAGTATGGGGTGCTATGTGTACATTCATGAGGAAGAAGAATGAACTTAAATGATTTTAGCAAATGGCTGCAATATAACAAAGAGTGAAAAATTTAAGGGGGTCTGAATACTTTCCGTACCCACTGTATAGCAACCAGATTGGCTGCTAAAAACAACCTCATCATATTCTTTCATTTTTAATTCATGAGCCCCACTACTCTTGCAGAGTCCCTACCATCAGTGACCTTGTCAATATTAGCACAGCCTGCAAAATGGCAGTCACAGTTTTCTAGAAAGGACACTGGAAGGACCTGTGAAAAGCTTTTGTTGGGTAATCACACAGTTCAGGATGGAATTAAACCGCAAGTGAAGTACACACTTCCTCTCCAAAGGAGGCTATGTGGGATTTTTCACACAAATGTGTATGTCACATCAGTCACTGTGTATTATGTGACCTCCTGCCACTGCTGGGACTCAGTTGACACTGGGGAATGGCTGTATGTTTGTATTCATTATCGACCCACATCCAGCACTGGAGACGACAGAAGCAGAGTACCTCCTCCCTTCTCCTCGCTGAGAAATCACTACTTTCCTTTAGGCCTGAACTTTGCCAGTCGAATTAAAGAGGAACCCCAGCCAGAAGGAACAAACATATGGGAGCCTCAACTGATAACCTGTCAGGCTGTGAGCAGTCATCAAACAAGAGACTATTTTGGAGATAATTTAGACTTGCATTCGGAAAAAAAAAAGAAAAAGTGCGCACTTTCCCGATGCACAAAACTGTGCTGCTCTTTAGCAGATGCACAGGGATGCCATTAATAGTTAAGCCACGAGTGACCCAAACCACATAGTGCCACCATGCAGTTCAGTACGCCAATCGCAAAACATCATGCTTTTCATCAACTTGTCACACAATGACATTTCAATAAGTTCTATTGGCTTGACACAATTTTTCACACACCAGCTTGAAGCGGAGTACCACCCAAAAGTGGAACTTCTGCTTTAAGGCCTCCTCCCTGGCTCCTGTTTGTGAAACGGAGCTTTTGGGGGGGGTTACAGGTACCCGATTTTGACAGGTACCTGCTCCCGCTTACATTCCTGGTCATCTTAGGTGATCAGAAGCAGAAGTTCTCCTTCCCAAAGTCTTCTGGGACATGACAGGTCCTAGAAGACTTTAGGACCGGTTGCAAAGCGCAGCGCTGCTCGCGCACCCAGCTGTGAAGCCGCAAGCTGTCACAGCTGGGTGGCCATAGTAGACATGCCAGCCATCCCATTATGCCTCTGCCTCTGGGAATTATGCCTGTGGCTATCAAGAGTCTTGGAATGCCTCTTGGGACTTTTACTTCATCAACATCTGGGAGCTGAAAAAGAGAAAAAGAGGGGCAAAAGGGGACTTTTATAGGGGTACCGTCATAAGACCAATAAGTATGAATAGAAACAATATATTTAAAACCTTTCAAATACATTTTATTTAATTGATATAGTTATATATTGTTTCTATATTCTAGTAGCATTTATGATGTATGTATACGAATTCAATTGCCCCTGAAAAAGCAGTCTTCCGCGAAACATGTTGGGCACCTTTTGGGCACTTCTGTTTACTGCATTCAAGCCGACCAGCCTCTAGTGTTACTGGTCAACAAGGGTCTGTTTGAACAACCGTCCCTACATGTAGAAAACTATTGTGCTACTTATGGTTATGCTACTTTTTTTTGCCTTTCTTTTAAGGATATTTTGATATTGTTCTTTGTATTAAATAGTAATGCAACATTTTTAATATACTATGTCAATTCAATAAAATGTATTTGAAAGTTTTTAAATATATTGGTTCTATTCATACATATTGGTCTTATGACGGTACCCCTATAAAAGTCCCATTTTGCCCCTCTTTTTCTCTTTCAATATAATCCGGGACGTAGGTACCTTTATTATTTTCTTCAATTGCATACCCTCATTGAGCTTGTCCTAAAATCAACATCTGGGAGCTGAAAATTGGCTACCCCTGTATGACCAATTTCTAATACAACGCAGTCTTAATATTTATATATATATATTATATATTTTAATAATGTATATGCAGCCCAGTTCTGGACTCCCTCAAAATAAGTTGTGCCAAATTCAGCATTGGGTAATGACAATGATGGCAAAACTCACTTAGGTCTCTTTTTACACTTGTGTTAGCCCTCTGCGATGGAAATTTTTTCAGAGGGCATTTAACAGGGGATGAGAAGGTGTTAGGATTCCTCCACACTGCCCATTTTAACCACTAAAAGTCCATACCACTGTGCAGCACCCATGAACATTGCTCACAGTTGCGAGGTAGGCCTATTCATTTGAATTCACAGACCTGTCCAACAGGAGCAGCCATTATAAAACCCTCCCTCAGTGAATGCTCCACAATGTAGTACAAGCATATAATGGGAGAGTAGGACGAATATCTAAGACGTCAACTGAACTCTATATAAAATAAATAAATACATTTATAGCTCCATAACAATAAAAATAAATATCCAGATGGGTTGGGGTGGAGGAACTTGACTGGCCTCAATCCGATAGAACACCTTTAGGATGAATTTCTTGTCCAACATCAGTGCCGGACCTCACAAACGCGCTTTTGGAAGAATGGTCAAACATTCCCATAGACACACTCCTAAACCTTGTGGACAGCCTTCCCATAAGAGTTGAAGCTGTTATAGCTGCAAAGGGTGGGCCAACTCAATATTGAACCCTACAGACTAAGACTGGGATGCCGATAAAGTTTTGCGTGTAAAGGCTGGCGTCCCAATACTTTTGGTACTATGGTGTGTGTGTGTATATGATATATATATATACATATATACATACATACATACACACACACACACACACACACACACACACACATACATATGTATACACACACACACACACACACACACACTATAGAGGTGTATATATGATTTAAAATGTTTTATCCAGAAAGGGTAGGTGTATTTTTAGGACCTCTGTTTTAATTCATTATGGCCCAACTCTAAATAAAAAAAATGAGATCAATGTATACAAGCCTGTTGCTGTGTGTATCTCCTCGTCTATCGTGGAGGGATCAGACAGACTGAATGGTAAATAATGAAGTGTAAGCATTCTATAGACCTCAGCACAACCCTTGGCTTCCCATCGTGCAGTCCATGCATTATTCAGAACAGTAAAACCGCACAGTGGAGATCGGGACGTCACGGCAGCTGGCATGTCATTATTATGACAGTTTTGCAGATAGCGAGTGACAGGCCGCAAGTGCCCTGCTGCCATTATGTCTTCATGAGGGCTGCAGCCTTTTGCAGAATAAAGAATCCATCTGCATTTGTTGGCTCAGAATAGAAGGCATACAGTATATTTAATGATTCCCTCAACCCGTTGTAGTTTTATCTATGAGGTAAGTATCAAATAACATCCAATTTAGAGTGTCAAGAATAGAAAAAAGGAAACACAACTGGGGTATGTTAAAGGCTTAGAGGCACCTTAAACACTGAAACCAGCTGAGATGTAGATGTAAATGCAAATCACATTAATGTAATATAATAATATCATATGTCATTTTTTTTAAAGCGGTTTTCCATATTTGTAAATCTGCAGCATGCATTACCATAATGCCTGGTGCTCCTGTTCCGGCGCTTCCGGTTTTGGGTGACAACACTCTGTTCATGTCTGCCAATCATGCTCCTGTGTTGTCACCCTGTCACACAGGTTTCCGATGAAGACTACCAGTTGAATAAAACATAACAAAGCCATGGTCCATTGTTATCACCATCAGTAAACTCACCCTGAGAGAAGCTTTGCAGCCATAACTGGAGTGTTTGTATAAATAAAACTTCTGCGCTATCCCTTTTGCCAAATCTAAGCAAACCGTGCTGAAAAACTGAATAATATAGGAGGCAGCTGAACACCAGTTTGCATCAAACCACCTGTGCAAATGCAATGAATCTATACTACCTTCAAGTGTGCAGCGCTCTCTGTCAATATGTTAAGTGCTTAAATTAAAGTCATTGTAAAGTCCCATTTTTTTTCCTATTAAAATATGTTATATTTACCTCCTCTGTGTAGTGGTTTTGCACAGAGCAGCGCCCAGGGTCCCTCTTCGCCTCTCCTGTCCCCTCCCGAGCGAGCGAGTGAGGCACTCGTAGACATCACTGGATAGAGATGGGGCTCAGGTAAGTGGGGGGCTGAGAGGGCACACAGAAAGCTTATCTTAAAGCCAAGTTCCACCCAAAAATGGAAATTCCACTTTAAGGCCTCCTGACCCCATAATGTGCCACATTTGGCAGGTCCCAGAAGATTGCCTATCCACTCAAGACGTGCAGAGTGACTCGCGCATGTGTAGTGCGCACCCGACTGTGAAGCCGCAAGCGGTCACAGCCGGGTGCCCACACTAGAGATGCCGGCACCGTGGGGAGAAGAGGGAGAGAACCGAGGCTCCCGCTGGCCGCATCGCTGGACCGGGGGACAGGTAAGTGTGTGTTTATTTAAAGTCAGAAGCTACACTTTTTGTAGCTGCTGACTTTTAATAAACACAAAAACAGGTGGAACTCCACTTTAATGCACAGAATGCATTAAGATAAAAAACCTTCTGACTTTACAACCCCTTTAATCTTCATACACTGCTCAAAAAAATGATAGGTACACTTTAAAAACACATCAGCTCTCAATGGGGAAAAATATCATGCTGGATATCTATACTGAAATAGGGTAAAGTGTTAGGAACGAAAGGATGCCACATCGTTTTATGGAAATGAAAATTCTCACCCTACAGAGAGCTGAATTCAAAGACACCCCAAAAATCAAAGTGAAAAAATGATGCAGCAGGCTAGTCAATTGTGCTGAAGTGTCATTGCAGCAATTCAGTACTCAGTAGTTTGTATGGCCCCCCACGTGCTTGTATGCTTGTCTGACAACGTTGGGGCATGCTCCTAATGAGACGACGGAGGTGTCCTGGAGTATTTCCTTCCAAATCTGGACCAGGGCATCACTGCGCTCCTGAACAGACAGAGGTGGAACCTAGCGGTGTTGGATGGACCGAAACATAATGTCCCAGAGGTGTTCTATTGGATTTAGGTCACACGAGCGTGAGGTCCATTCAATGGTATCTACTCCTTCATCCTCCAGGAACTGGCTACATACTCTCACCCCATGAGGCCGGGCATTGTTGTGCATCAGGAGGAAACCAGGACCCACTGCACCATTTTAGGGTCTGACAATGGGTCCAAGGATTTCATTCAGATACCTAATGGCAGTCAGGGTGCCATTGTCTAGCCTGTAGAGGTCTGTGCGTCCCTCCATGGATATGCGTCCCCAGACCATCATTTACCCACCACAGGTCATGCTGAAAGATGTTACAGGCAGCATAACATTCTCCACGGCTTCTCCAGACCCTTGCACATCTGTCACATGTGCTCAGGGTGAACCTGCTCTCACCTGTAAAAAGCACAGGGTGCCAGTGGTGGACCTGCCAATTCTGGTGTTTAAATGCAAATGCCAATCAAGCTTCATGGTGCCGGGCAGTGAGCACAGGGCACACTGGAGGACGGCGGACCCTCAAGCCACCCTCATGAAATCTGTTTCTGATTGTTTGGTCAGAGATATTCACACCAGTGGCCTGGAGGGCATTTTTTAGGGCTCTGGTATGGTTCATGCTGTTCCTCCTTGCACAAAGGAGCAGATACCGGTCCTGCTGATGGGTTAAGGACCTTCTACGATCCTGTCCAGCTCTCCTAGAGTAACTGCCTATCTCCTGGGATCTCCTCCATGCTCTTGAGGCTGTCCTGAGAGACACAGCAAACCTTCTGTCAATGGCATGTATTGATGTGCCATCCTGGAGGAGTTGGACTGCCTGTGCAACCTCTAAAGGGTCCAGGTATTGCCTCATGCTACCAGTAGTGACACTGACCCTAGCCAAATGCAAAACTAGTAAAAAACAGTCAGAAAAGATGAGTAGGAAAACAATGTCAGTGGCTTCCACCTATAAAACCATTCCTGTTTTGGAGGTCGTCTCATTGTTGCCCAGCTAATGCACCTGGTAATTTCATAAACACCAAAGCAGCTAAAAATGATTAACAACCCCTCTGTCACTTAACTGACCAGATCAATATCCTAGGAGTTTAATTGACTTGCTATACGCCGTTTAAAAATTGTTCCTTTAATTTTTTTTGAGCAGTGTATAAAGTTCATCAGTGATTATGAAAATAATAATAATGAAATAAAATGAATATAAACACAAACTTTTATAAATAAATAAATATATCAAAGTGAGTCCACCTTTTAGTGCCAGTCCATAAAGATATATATGTACAAAGTTTATAAATTCCATACACCAAAAACAATCTATTGACCTTTGTTCACCACGGTGCCCTTTACCCCACCTAAAGGTGTCTTCTCACCTGCTGGGGCGGACCCCACTACCTAAAAAGAGGTCAGTATGTGCCTTTGCAGAGTAAAAGTGGCACTGCTTTCACTGACAGATCCAACCCAGTCCACAGCTCTCAGCGTAGTGTCATATATGGAATAGGCAAGAGGAAAAAAAACCATAGTGCAGATAGCCCATAAAATGAATTTATTATGAGTAAAAATACCACTCACAATTCAGAAGTTAAATACAGGCATAGTTCAGTATTATCCTTGGCTTGCACAGCTCTGCTTGGCTCTGCCCAGCGTGATTACATCACCGCCGACCTCACGCATTGCACCCAATAGGCTTTCTCAAAGGAGGACAGGGGAGGGACCTCCAGCTGATTGACAGCCTCAGCTCTGTTCCTGTGGGCTGTTTGAAGGGGGTGTGCCCCTCCATCCAATCAGCTCTCAGTGCTCTCCTTACTGAGGTCTTTAGAGTGTAACTTCAGCTCTCCTCCCTCTTTTTTCTGAACTGTCAGACAAGCTTATAAATTCAGCACTTTGAATGAAAACACAGATACAATTTACGTAGAAGGATTTATTTAATCTCTGTGTATCACTTTAGATAGTCCTATCACTGGTAATATACAGTATAAGGGTTTACAACCACATTAAGGTAAATCCCCTCAAGTACTCTCAGATCAGTAGAAGGAATTTCCTATCCACTTGCAATACTTCATCTCTTTTCTCCCCATTGAGTCAGGAACATATAAATCACACAAACCAGAAGGGGCTTTGTCGCATAAAATCATACATTTTTATAAAAAAAAAGAAAAACAAACAATAGGACAAAATTAAAAATGCACACACATCAATTCGTGTCACACGAGAGGCACTTGAACAAATGCTTAGTCCCACTTTGGAGCTAGCGTTAGTTCCACTAATTTATTCAATTTTTTTTTTTAACACTATAATTAGACATATTTTTTATATCCGAGTGCTGCCAATTTTGTCAATATTGTTTGCTGAATGTCAGATTCACTGCTTTAAAAAATATACCCTCTTTTAGTGCAATTTAAAAAGCAGACTCAGCGTGATCACTTTTTTTTTTTTTTTTTTTTAGCTACCCGGAGATAAAAGATGAGCGCAGAGGAGGTGCTGACATCGGATGAGCTGGAATGTAAAATATGCTACCAAAAGTTCAACTCTCACAGCCGCAAACCCAAGATTCTAAACTGCCTTCACCGTGTCTGTGCCAGATGCCTATCCAAAATCCTCCTCATAGGCGGAGGGGCACCATGCATCAGCTGCCCGTTCTGCCGCAACGAGACCGAACTTCAGGAAGAAGAGGTGGCAGGTCTCCCGGACGACACCAATATCTTGTCTAAGCTTGCCGAGCGAACCATCTGCAATTCGGATAGCAATGAGGTGGTCCTAACCCCCAAAAACCTTGCATCCTCTAGCCCTTCCCATGGATCTTCGAACTGCTTAGTGATCACCATCATGGAAGTACAAAGAGACTCCACGCGGACACCCAGTCAAAACACCATCTCAGACTACTATGCGGAGCACAGCGTGGACTCGGCTTCTGTGAGTTCCAATGGCCAAATCGACCACGACCTTTTTTCCAAGTTGTGCAACCATGTCCCCAGGATACTGGTCTGGCTGCTGGGCTTCTTTTACTTTGGCTCTTTGCCCCTTGGGATATATTTGCTAGTGATTCAGAAAGTGACACTTGGAATTGTCTGCGTCAGCCTGGTACCTTCCAGCCTGACCGTGTGCCTGGTCTACGGCTTCTGCCAGTGCCTGTGCCAAGGCATATGCGACTGCTCAGCCAGGAGTTGACGAATGCTGACACAGCAATGTGTTATGTAGGCCATTAGAACTAGACACTTGGGAGGAATGGATGGGTAGCACTGGAAACCTAGAATTTTCCAATTGGTATTATCCAGGAGTGTTGAGGTGGTGTATAATAAGGGTTTCTGGATTCTGGGGGGCTTCTACACACCAGAGGATCTTCACAGTTTCCTTGGTTTGCGATGCAACTCAATAGATCTGAGATTGAAGTGCCACACCACAGATTAATGGTCCAGCTATAAAATGTATTTCAATGTATAGTCAAGTAGAAGACCAGAGAAAAGATTCAATGCATTTCAGGGGCCAGAACTCATTCTTAGCCAAACCACCCATTATTAGTCCAAATTAAAATTTATTCCAATGTAAGATTAAGTAGAAGACTATAGGAATGAGTCAACACCTTTGGTGGTCCAGAGCCCTCCCGATCAGGGTTAGCCACACCATAGATTATTGGTCCGGATATAAATTTATTTCAATGTTCGGTCAAGTGAAAGGCTATAGGAACGATCCAACATGTTTGGGGATCCAGAGTTCACCCTCTTCATCAGGGCTAGCCACACCACAGGTTATTGGTCCAGATATAAATTTATTCCAGTGCAAGATCAAGTAGTAGACTATAGGAAAGGGAGTGCATTCTGGACCCCGAAAAGTGTTGACTCTTTCCTATAGTGTTACATTTGATCTTACATTGGAACAAAATTTATAACTGGACCAATAACCGGTGGTGTGGTGCTTCTCTCTCAGATTTAAGTAGTCGTTAGAAGACTGGAGATGGGAAAACAGAGTGAACCCCTAATATTGTTTTATGTCACTTTTTGTAATTAATCTGTTGGAACCCAGAATTAAATGTCTAAAACACAGTAAAAATGCCATCTTGTCCTGCAGATTGTTTATAAACTCTGCCTCTGTGTTCAGGTTAGTGCCCACATGTGAAAATTTAACATGTGATTGTGTCCATGCCAAAGCTGTGTGTGCATCTACTTCAATGGGCTGCCTGCACGCAACGCCAAGGTAGATGCACACGTATCTGCCATCGGCTCTGCGTGGAAGATGGCACTAATCTGCGGTCTGAATGAGCCCTAAATAATATTTTAATTATTATTATTCAACTGAAAATGGCTTGTTCTGACTGGTGTTTGGAGTTAATATACATGAATGTGGACTGTGCATCTATAATTAGTTAAAACAACTAATCAACATAATCGATTATGAACATAGTTGTCAACTATTTTTATAACCAATTAGTTGGTCAGCCAATTTGTTGGCCTGCATACAGAATGCATTATTTGTTTACATATCAGAAAATACAGTGCAGCACACACACACCGTCCATACATGTTAGTAAGTGCCAGGGAACTTGTGAGCAGCAAAGCCTTGTGGGACATGTAGTTCTGGGCAGGAGAAGGAAGTAGCCGATTCTCTGATTCCTACTGTATTAAAGTGTATTGTATTTGTACTGTCTACCCTCAAGTTGTAAAGCGCTGCGTAAACTGGCGGCGCTATATAAATTCCATATAATAATAATAATAACAATAATAATTCTAAAGGCAGAAGTTGTTTTTACCTTGCTATAGTGGCACTCTATACTCTACTTTGCGGCTTGCTATAGGGGCACTCTAAAGGCAGGAGGAGCCAGGAGCACCGGCGGGGACCCCAGAAGAGGAGAATCAGAGCTTCTCTGTGAAAAACCATTACACAGAGAAGGTAAGTATGACCAATTTTGTCGTTTAAAAGAAAAAATAAAATGTTCACAATCACTTTAAGAGGAGCTGGAGCCTGATAGACTGGAGGTAATAAAAGGGCATTACAATTACATTTAAAGTAAAAGTTTACCGATATTGTGCATCATTTCTGTACAAACTCTCAGAAACCATCTCAGGGAAGCTCCTCTGCATGCTCGTCATCCTCATCGGGGTCTCCACCCGACTGCAGTTTGTCATTGTAACCAACTTAAGTGGGCAAATGCTCACATTCAATGGCGTCTGGCACTTTGGAGAGATGTTCTCTTCATGGATGAATCTCGGTTTTCACTGTACAGGGCAGATGGCAGACAGCGTGTATGGCGTTGTGTGGGTGAGCGGTTTTCTGATGTCAACGTTGTGGATGGAGTGGCCCATGGTGGCGGTGGGGTTATGGTATGGGCAGGCGTATGTTATGGACAACGAACACAGGTGCATTTTATTGATGGCATTTTGAATGCACAGAGCTACCGTGACGAGATCCTGAGGCCCATTGCTGTGCCATTAATCCACGACCATCATCTCATGTTGCAGCATGATAATGCACGGCCCCATGTTGCAAGGATCTGTATACCATTCCTGGAAGCTGAAAACATCCCAGTTCTTACATTGCCAGCATACTCATCGGACATGGCACCCATTGAGCATGTTTGGGATGCTCTGGATCAGCGTATACGACAGCGTGTTCCACGTCCTGCCAATATCCAACAACTTCGTACAGCCATTGAAGAGGAGTGGACCAACATTCCACAGGCCACAATCACCAACCTGATCAACTCTATGCCAAGGAGATGTTTTGCACTGCGTGAGGCAAATGGTGGTCACACCAGATACTGACTGGTTTTCAGACACCCCCCCCCCCCCCCAAATATAATAAAACTGCACATTTCTTTCAAATATTGTTCACAAATCTGTGTTAGGCCCCTTTCACACAGGCGGACCGTTCATCCGCCTGTCCATTTTTTTGGCGGATCTGAACGGTCCCCCCATGCATCTCTATGGGGCATCGGATGTCAGCGGAGACATATCCCCTGACATCCGATCCGTCAAATCTAGACAGATGGAAACCCTATTTTCCATCCGTCCAGCGGATCGGATGGGATCGGATCAGAACGGACAGACGGTCCGTTCCCATCTGATTCCCCCATAGAGATCTATGGGGCTGTGACAGCTGTGTCTCCGCACACAGTGCGGAGAACAGCTGTCATTCTCCTGCTCAGCGGGGGATCGGCGGATCGATCCCCCGCTGAGAAAAGCGGAGTCCGTTTGACGGACACACTGTGTGAAAGGAGCCTTAGTGAGCGCTTCTCCTTTGAGATAATCCATCCACCTCACAGGTGTGTCATATCAGGATGCTGATTAGACAGCATGATTATTGCACAGGTGTGCCTTAGGCTGGTCACAATAAAAGGCCACTCTAAAATGGGCCTTTTGTGTACATGGAAAAAAAGTCTTAGATCTTTGAGTTCAACTCATGAAAAATGGGGGCAAAAACAAAAGTGTTGCTTTTATAATTTTGTTCAGTATAAATATTCAAGAATAAAGTCTTTTTTTAAACTACATATTAACTAAATTATACACCAAACTTTTTTTTAGGTCCGATTAATCAAAACAATTTTCAACTAATCAATTATGAAAATAATTGTTAGTTGCAGCCCCACATAAAAAAAACAGGGTCTTTATTATTATGATTATTGACTTTAAAGACCAAGAACACCTTTTGCAAAAAAATGTAATTACAAAAGGCACCTGCAGACTCTTTCCCTGGGCCCACGTCCATACAGACCTTAAGTGATTTGGACGGAGGAAGTAAAACATGGACCGCAAATATGGTGAATTCACCACACTTGGGCTTTATTGAGATCTAGGAGTCCTTCTGTTTCTGTGGAAAATTTGTACTTGTTGGATTTGTAGTCTTTCCATGCTGCTTTTTTGTGTTGCACCTAACAACTGCTCCACTTCTAGCTGTTATTTTTTTTGTGTAGGTGGGAAAAACCAGCTTATGTGTTTGTAGCACTGTCTCCTTAGGGCTTGCTGTGTGTTGACTTCTTAGGTCTCCCTCTGATTACCTGCAGACAGTCACCAGGGGAATTTTAACACATCCATCCTTACTCCTGTTTGCTTGTTACTCAAGAAACAGTTCAGGGTAATTGGGTTTTGTATTTATTGTGGAACTTGGGTGGGAGAAGGGAATAGTGAGATACTCCAACTGAACTATTCACAGTAGATAAGGACAACTCTCACTTGGCCTCACCAGGTTATTTGTGGAAGCAGACACCCTGCTTTACCATACTGCCACATGTATGGATGAATTAAGTCCTCTTGCTCTCTCTAGTAGCAGACTTGAAGCAACTAATTTATCTTCAGGACACTTTCTAGCATCCCCTTGACAGACACCCATCCACGGACTCTTCCACTGAAGGGATGGCCTTCACATGACAGACCCCATGACACAGATCTGTACTCACTGTAGGCAGAATCAGATCCTTTCCAGTGTCTCCCTTCCAGTCAGTTCTGCAGGACATCTGGGTTCAGCTCCTATCTGAGTTTCAGGCCCTCAGGTTGACTACCTGAGGCCGCATGGCAGCTTCTACAGAGGAGGGGCAGCGGCCCCCTCCCTTCAAGACCCCGAGCACAGGTGCTCTTGGCATTTATACAGTATCCCAGCATGTACTGAGGCACTTTCCTCTGCCAATCACCAGGGCTGTAACAATGCCTGTGCCCTCACTTGTCAGGTTTCCTCCCACTGTCCAACATGCCTCCCTATTGGACCAGTGTGAAACATTACAGACAAGCTGAGCTGTATCTGAGCGCCATGAGCAGACCCTACCAATGGATCCAGCTCTCTGGTAGGCAGGGAGCAATATAAATGTACCTGCCAATCTCTCTGGTAAGACCCTAAAAAAACTATACTATCTACCTAGGAGGGTGCTACATGTTCATGAGCTGATTTTTTTAGATCGCATTTATATTATCTGAATAACTTCTTTATTTCACATATAAACTGCCTGTATACGATGGTTAATTGCCAATAACTCTATAACTAAATTTGTGTATCTTAAATACCTCTTCTTTGGTCCCACCAATGCACTCCTCTCCTCTTCTCCCAGTGCTACCATATGAAGCTGTATGCTACAGTGGCACCCATGCAGGTGTGCTCCTGAGTTGGGCTGTGTGCATCCATAGACACATACAACTCAGGTTGGGCACGTCTTCCACTCCTTCCTGCTCTCCATCTCCCTTGTGAGAAGAGGAACAGAGACCAGAGCTGCTGAAGGCATGTACAGAGCAGGATCGAGTGAAGACTCTGACAAGTGTTTGGGGGAAGGGGAGAGGAACAGTAGTAGGACATTTTGTACTTTAATGCAGGAAATGCATTAAGGTAAAAAATTATTTGACTTCAGAACCACTTTAAAATGGAAATGAGACAACTAAAAGGCCTGCAATGATTTGGCTAATTGGGGCACCTAGATATACATTTGTGCATCTGAAAAGAGCGCATTATTTATCCTTTTTTTTTTCTCTTTTAAACTGAAAATGTATTTAGATAGATATGGAGACGCACTTTAAAACCTGCATATTTTTTTCTGCCGCTCTCTGCCCTCCGTTTTACTGTAGCTGTGATCTTCTGCAGACAAAAACGGGTAAATTCAAAAGATAATGATCCATTAGAACAAAGTGTGCACGGAAAGCAGGAAGCGCAGCGCTGTAATCATCTTAAGAACTCTTGTGCAGATGAAATGCGGCGGGAGCGTACACTGAATGGGGCTTTGAGCGACTCCATTGTGCGGCGTCGCTAGCCGCGTTTCTGCAGGAAAACTAATTGCAATGTGTTGAATAGAAAGGGGCAGCCGTTTACTCCAACTTGGGCACTTCAGCGCTTATTGCGAAAGCCTCTTCAGCTGTAACTGATGAAAGGGAAGGCATTAAGGTGTCCGGATGGTCTAATTTCAGGGAAAAGGAGACTTTTTCATGATAAGCTCATTAGCGATCATATTGCATGGAAGCTCAAAAAGAATCCAATTAGCAATTAAATTTAATTTTCTTTTACCATTTAATTTGCAGCCCGGCTAAAAACCGACATATAGTTTGAATTATGAAGACGCAGGTTTGAAGTAGTGATAACTGGTCTTGTTAATGAGAATAGGGACTTATTCTGCGCGGACAACATAGGAAGACTGGTGTTCTAGTACAGCGAAAGGCAACAGCAGCATTCCAGCTGTGCTGAAACTACAAATCCCATCATGCCTTTGCCTCGGAGAATGCTTGAGAGATTGCATAACAAGTACCAAAGGTACACATTTTGCCGGTGGGCCACAGGTTGGCCACCAGGGTTCTAACAATGATTTTTATTAATGTTTAATAATATTTATTTTTAATAATTAATGCTTGTAAAAGATTTTAGTAATTAGGTTTAAAAATAAACCGAATGATAAATAGTTCTACTGAAAAGATCAATAGGTAATACCAGGGGCATAATTACAGGGGTTGCAATTGCAACCGGGCCCAATGCTCCAGGGGCCCTGTGCGGCTCCCCTGTACACCTGGATAGGAGGGGCGGCGGGGGCAGCATGTAGAGAAATCACTGTCCTCCTTTTTCCTCCTGTAGCTGCAGGAGGAAAATGGAGGAGAATAGTTCCTCTGTATGCTGCCCCCGCCACTCCTCCTATCCAGTTCACTTGTGTTCTGCTGTCTCTGGGCCCCCTGTGTGCTCTCCTGGTCCCCCCTCCTACTGTGCTGCCCCCACCCCCACTATCCTCCCTTCTCTCTCCTGCCGGCTCCTGCAGGGGATGTGTCACAATAGAGAACCAGGAAGGGGGTCGGTAAATATTTAATTTACCAGCTCCTTCCTTTTCTGAACAGACAGAGTCATAGTCAGTGACATTGTAAAATAAATAAATAAATAAAATGATAAAAAATAATACAATTAAAGTGCCAAAAAATAAAAAACTACTGACACCAGTGGGTGAACTTCCAGGATCGCAAAGGTCACACTTGCGACCGCACCCTGGCATTCCACCACCGTGGGTAGGCCCCAAGATGGCAGGAAGGGGGCCCACTGCAGAACTTGTGAAAGGGTCCAGCTGCGGGACCGTAATAAAGGGCCCTGCAATGCCCCAGGACCAGTGGGAAGAGCCCCAGGCTTTAAGGAAGGGCCCCGGCCAGGGGTCCGGGGGGGCCCTTCATGGTTTCTTACACTGGGGTCCTGAAGATTCTAGTTACGCCTCTGGGTAATACATTTATGTTACAGGGAAGACGCCTCCAAAAACTGCTGTGGTAATGCTAGTGACAGACTGTAACATATATGTCATTTTTTATTTTATCCAGAGTACCACTTTAAAGGGGTTTAATCATACTTGTGTAATTTCCTGCAGTAAAATAGATTTTATGGCTTGTTCACACCAGCCGCGTGCTAAAACAAGCCATATATGGGCGGTGAAGGGTGGTTCAAGGCACTGTTTACATTTATAATTTTTTTTTACTTTATTAAAATGTAGCAAATTACTTTTTATTCTTTCCTATGCACCACAGCAGACCTTCAGTGCAGTGACTGGCAGTGGCATGAGGTGGGGTCCAAGGCGTTGTGAAAAATGGAGCACGTCTGCATATTTTTTTTGTCATTTTATTTTTATTTAGCATAAACATGTCTGCATTTTTAGGCCGCACACCTGAAGGTGGCATTGTGGTGTGAACAGGGAACAAAGAAAATAATTGTTTTCTCTGTGCCCTATTAGTGAGCCTGCATTGATCTGTGAGGATTAGCGTAGGTCACCCCTTGTGGTATAAATGTGCCTTTACTGTATGGAAACGCATCTATGTGCTGAAGTTCATGTTTTCAAAGGCCCCAATGACACCTTTGCATTACCACGTCTGCTACAACCTTCACAAAAATGTAAATATGTGCTAAAAGAAACATGCTAAGAGAAATGCTGACTAAAATAATATAAGCTACACAGGTTTGCGCAGCACATACCGTATTTATTGGCGTATAACACGCACTTTTTCCTCCTAAAAATGGAGGAAAAAGTAACAGTGCGTGTTATACACCGATATAAAAAAAAAAAAGTCCAGGAAGCAGCGCCGAGAGGTAGAAGGGGGCGGGCAGCGCCGAGGAGAAGGAAGGACGCGCTGTCATTGGTAGTCCCGCCTCCTATGCCAAAATCTATCATAGGCGCCGGGACTTCCGTTGACAGCGTGTCCTTCCTTCTCCTCGGCCCCGCCCGCCCCCTTCTACCTCTCGGTGCTGCTTCCTGGACTTTTTTTAAAAGTGATTCGGATAGTGTCACTGGCGAGGCTGCAATTACGGGCACTGGCGAGGCTCCAATTATGGGCACTGGTGAGGCTGCAATTTTGAGCACTGGTGCTGGCGAGGCTGCATATATGGGCACTGCGCTGGCGAGGCTGCATATATGGGCACTGCGCTGGCGAGGCTGCATATATGGGCACTGCGCTGGCGAGGCTGCATTCGTGGGCACAGCGCTGATGAGGCTGCATGCGTGGACACAGCGCTGATGAGGCTGCATGCGTGGGCACTGGTGAGACTACATTTGATTAAAAAAAAAAAAAAATGTTCTGAGTTCAAAGCTGTTTATTTTAAATTTCAGCTTTTTTCCTGAAATTTCTCCCCTAAAATTTAGGTGCGTGTTATACGCCGATAAATACGGTATTTATATTATTTCATTCACAACACACTCACAACAAGGGAGTGATCAGTGCTAGCGGCATCCTAAAATTTACACCACCATAGATTGCTTGCAGTCCCATTTAAATTTATGAGAAATGCTGACTAATTTACAGACATGGATTATGCACACAGATCCAAGAGCATAGCCGTCACTGGCTGCATGCTTTTTCTGAGTCACGGTCTCATAAACAAGCAATATTTATTTCCTTCTGCAGTGAGTGTGTCTGTCGCTTCGTCTTTGTTCTCCAATCATGCAAAACTTGTTTATTAATTCCTTTAATGTCGGCTGTGTAATGAGTAATCCTGATTTATATGATGCTGATATTTTGAGCTTGGCTTTGTCTTGTGCTGTTCTTCACCAACCCTCCCATTCTGCTTTGCTGCACCCTCCAGGGGATAATAAGCTGACAGCCACAGAAGACGGGGATTTGGAAATGTCACCTCAGTCTTTTTGTGTGATCTCACTGTGGTATCCACACTTCACCGACACACTGTCACTGCTCCAAAAACTGCAGCGCCATACACTAAAGCTGTGAGAGTTTTTAAAGAGACCCAGTCACCAGAACATTGATTTCAACAAAAATATTCACATATTAGATGTGCATTTAATGTGTTGTATTTATGTATGTATGTATGTATGTATGTATGTATGTATGTATGTATGTATGTATGTATGTATGTATGGTATTTACCTGTAAAAGCCTCCCTTGTGTAGACATGCGAAAGCCCCGAGACTGCTGTTGGGTGTCGCCATCTTGGATGTAATGTCACAGTCCAAGTAGACTCAGAGCTGTCATTCAAGTGACACACTATAATATTCCCCTTTACTCCTCCCCCAGAGCTATATAAAAAGTTATGCATGGGGAGGTGATGTGATGGAGAGCAGCTGGGCCAGTACAGGCACTGGTGCGCAGTCATGTTGGAACAGGAAGGGGCCACTCACAAACTGTTCCCACAAAGTTGGGAGCATGAAATTGTCCAAAATGTCTTGGTATGCGGACGCCTTAAGAATTCCCTTCACTGGAACTAAGGGGCCAAGCCCAACCCCTGAAAAAAAAACCCCACACCTTAATCCACCCTCCACCAAATGATAAGGACCAGTGCACAAAGCAAGGTCCATAAAGACTTCTTGTCAAACATCAGTGCCTGACCTCACAAATGCGCTTCTGGAAGAATGGTCAAACATTCCCATAGACACACTCCTAAACCTTGTGGACAGCCTTCCCAGAAGAGTTGAAGCTGTTATAGCTGCAAAGGGTGGGCCAACTCAATATTGAACCCTACGGACTAAGGCTGGGATGCCATTAAAGTTCATGTGCGTGTAAAGGCAGGCGTCCCAATACTTTTGGTAATATAGTGTATCTTATCCTTCCATTATATCCATCTACCAATCTCTCTCTCGCCCTCCATCATTTCGCTCTATCAGATCCAGGGGTGTCCAACCTGTGGCCTAAGACTGCTATGAATGCAGCTCAACACAAAATCATGAACTTACCTAAAAATGTTGATTTTGTTTAAAGTTATTGGTAAAAATGTGAAAAACGCATGCGGCCGAAGATAAATTTTACAGCGTCTCTACTGGAGTTTTATCTTCCTAAAGTAAAATCTTCCACTCTTCACAATCACGCCTTATTCAGGTCATGAGTTTTCGGCATCACCTATATTTGTGAGCGACTATTTTCAAGGATGAAGCACATGAAGGGTAAAATTATAATCAAAATATCCGATGGGCAAGTTGAGAATTCATTGAGAATTGCTACTTCATTCATCTAATCAGATATTGGTTTTATGTTGCCCTCTTTTACTTTTATAATAAAAAATATTACAAAAAAATGGAAGTTTTATTACTCAGATAGGTAAATTATTTATATCAGTGGACGGCCCGATTTTTTTTTGCTGATCAGCTATCCTTATTGTTAGTGTATACTATATGAGGCCCAAGACAATATCTCTTCTTCCAATGTGGCTCAGGAAGGTCAAAAGTTTGGACACCCCCAATCTAATCTATTCATCTCTATCTTTTAGATCATATCTATTATATCCTTCAATCTCTCCATTCATTCATATCGCTCTCTCTCTCTCTCTCTCCCTCCCCATCTCTCTCTCTAGTCTCTCTTTCCATTATATCAATCTCACTCTCCATATATATTGGTCCATCTTTCAGCTGTCATCATGGTACAGCTCTGCAGATTTTAGAAATGATGATCTGAGTAAGGTGTGTGGGAGTTGCAGTAAGAAAAACTAATGATGTGCCATTTTTAAGTCTTCCCCCAGTTTTGTGATGTTTTCTGTCAACTTATCCTGTGAGAATGCAATGGGAAGATGAGTAGAGACCAACAGAAGAATGCAGCAAGCGTATCGGGATTACTCATTACACAGCCAGCTTAAAAAGTACAGCGTAAACAAGTGCAACATGGCATCTTCTAGCAACAGCTGCAATACTGGAGGAAAGATACATCAAGAGGTCTTTCCAGAACAGCCAACTTGGCTCTAAAGCCACAGGAGCTAAAGTTCCAGCATGCTCTGCCAACCAGACCTAGATGGCCCAGCCTGGTCTGGAAGCTTTTTCCATTATATCCCCTGTTGCAATGACCTAACAGGAAGTGAGAAAAGATTACATACAAAAACACTATACAGGCAGTCCCAGAGTTACAAACATTTGACTTAAGCCCCGTACACACGTACCGATCGTCGGCCGAACGATCGGCCGTCTTTTGTCCCCAGGCTGTCGTGTCTGTTGAAAAGTGCAAAAGACTGCACAAGAATTTTGTCCGCCGACTACAGCCGACTGCAGAAGTGATGTCATGTGATGGTTAACTTTCCCTGTGTTTTTTCTTTTCTGAGCATGCCCAGTCTTGCAAATCTGCTGTCTGTTGGCCGAATTCTGTATTGACTTGCGAACAATTGGCCGTTCTGGTGTCGACATACAAAAATTTTAATGCTTGCACAACAGATTCTTTTCGGCCGAAAGTGCGCTGTCGGCAGCATCATACTAACAAGCCGAAAATCGGCCGATCGTTCGTCGGCCGAAGCTTTTCGGCCGACAATCTGCACGTGTGTACGGGGCTTTACATACGGCTCATACTTACAAAAACGGAGGGAGACAATAGGAAGTGGGAAAAAACCTCCCCCTAGAAAGGGAAATTCACTCCTGTAAGAGCTATCATGGGAAAAGGGTGCCTTCATCACCAATCCTTGTTTCCACAATAACCCAAATTTTTCAAAACCCAAAATGTCACAGGGAGAGAAAGGGAGGTGAAATCTTCTAAACAGGGGTACAGGCAGCAAACAAAACAAACATCACAGGGGTGTTAATCCTTCCCTATGCTATCCAAAAAAAAAAACTTACAAAATATTTTTTTTGGCTGTACCTGTTTCAACTTGGATTTAATTTCAACTTGAGAAACTACAGCCTGCTCACTTAATTTTTAATAAAAACATCTTTGCCATTCTGAAGCTTCCCTCCAACCACATTGCATATGATTTTATATATACTGAGATTCTGCCCTCATCCAGCCTACTCCAGCTCTGCACTTCTCATTGGCTGTCCTATGACTCATCCCCCCTCCCTTGCTGACAAACTCTCACAAGAGTGAGAGAGAGCTGTGATGGCAACCCTTGGCACCCCAGATGTTTTGGAACTACATTTCCCATGATGCTCATGCACTCTGCAGTGTAGTTGAGCATCATGGGAAATGTAGTTCCAAAACATCTGGGGTGCCAAGGTTCGTCATCACTGGCCTAGGCTAATGACCAGACAAGAGGAAGTGGGCTGTATAAGGTATTTAGTGGCAGATAAAAAATGTTTTACTATCCAAAGTTAAAACAACAAGGGTAGAGGATTTAATAGATGGAAAGATGAAAAATAATCACTGAAGAGCACGTTTAAGAACACACCTTCAGAACCTATCTTGTTTCTAACCTGGGAACTGCCTGTACTAGCCTTTAAAGAAAACCTGTGCTGAGTGAAATGTGTAGGCTTCCCCTGTTGGACCTCTTCTGAGCATGCTAGTTATCTGTCTGTTATGCTGACCTGCTGGTTTCAGTATTTTCTAAGTCAGAGATCTGGAATGAGTATGATAATCAGGAGCTGTGACATCACTTTGCACATATTTGTTTGGGGTCACGATGTCAGAAATTATATAAACCATCAGCCAGCATAAAAGCAGCCTCCATATTTCTTTCCTTTCTAAATATAACCGTCACCTTACCTTCACCATCTCTTCTAGTCTTCCCAGACGTATGCTGCCTTCCATCATCTTTGATAAGACTCCATGCTTTTCTGCTTCCAAGCCTTTAGCCTAAAACAAAGAATCATCATGATAAGAGATGGCTTGTTCTGAAATGCAAAGGGACACACCTGACATCTGGACATGGTATAGACGGAATATTTACTGTATAGAAAACATCTCCAGGCCAGCAGTTACTACTTGATTTTCTAATGCCTGGAATGGAACTGAATGGAGTTTGCTATGGAAAACAGTTAGTCCTTATTCACATGGGCAATGACATACATGCAATTATATAGAAATGCGTGTAATGATTTTAAATTGTATAATACACGCTGGGTATTTAGTTGCATTCAGGTTAGAAAAAGAATAGAAATCTGTGTGTCCAGAGGCAGATCAGATACTCTGAACACATCTAAACTGGAAAATAAAAGTGAATTTGAGGCCCATGTGAATAAGGCCTTATTCTCGCACTCTTATGCATACCCTCTCTCTCACGCTTGCTCTCTGTCTCATGCACACTCAATCTCTTGCACGTTCTCCTTCTCTTGGCCTCTCTCTTGCAGATGCCATCTCTTTTACTCTCCCTCTCACTCACACATCTTCTCTTTGTCTTGTGCTCTCTCTCTTGCTCTCTATCGCACACTCTGCCTCTTTCTTTTATCGCCTGCTTACACACTCCCTCTCTTCCTCTTGACCATTCCCGTTTCCTTCTCTCCTCTACTCTATCACCTGGTCTTTCTCCTGCTCGCTGTCACATACCCTCTCTTTCACTTGTGTATGCTCTTTTACTCTCTCATTCTCCTCTTTGTCTGCTCTCACGCATTTCCTTTCTCATTTCTTTCTCCCAATTGCTTTATATCAGGCTCTCCTTATTTTGCTTGCCCTCGCTTTCCATCTCTCCTTCTCCAGCCCTCTCTCACACACCTTCTCTTGCTTTTAATGCGTTTTTTTCTATTCTGCTTTCTTTCATGCATACCCTCTCGCTCTCTCGCCTGCTCTCTCTCACACCTGTTTTTTCTCTAGCGCACATCCTCTGTCTTGTTCCTTCCTCATCTCGCCTGCGCTCTTTCATGATTAATAGGGTCTCTCTCTTTCGCCTGCTCTTGCTCTTCTTTCCCTGTATCCCTCTCCTTCTCCCTCTATCACACATTGTTTCTCTTGCAAAGACTCTCCCTCTCCTACCTGCTCCATATACTCTTTGCCCTCTCTCCCTTTCTCTCACCTGCTCACTCTCACACACCTTCTCTTTAGATTGTGCCTGATCTTCTCTCTTGATTTCGCCTTCTTTCTCTCACCTGCTTCCCCTTGCACATTTTCTGTTGCTCTCTCTGCTTTTGCCTACTCTCTTGCACACATACTCTCACTCCTGCTCTCTCTTACCCCCACCCCTTTCTCTTGCCTGCTCTCTTATGCTTCTTCTTTTACCTGCTCTCTCACTCTTCATTCTCCCCTTCAGTCACCTATTCCCCCCCTTTGCACATTTTCGGTCGCTCTGCTTTTGCCTACTCTCTTGCACATACGCTCACTCCTTTCTCTTTTACACCCTCTCTCTCGCTCTTCTTCTCTTGCGCTTCTTCTTTCACCTGTTCTCTCACTCTTCATTCTGTCCTTCCCTGACCTGCTCCCCTTTCCACATATTCTGTCACTCTATCTTCTTCTTTCACCTAATCTCTTGCATATACTCTCACGTCTGGTCTCTCTAACCCTCCCCCCACCCTTTTCTCTTTTGCACCCTCTCTCTCTCTCTCGCACTTCTTCTCTCGCCTGCTCTCTCTTACGCTTCTTCTTTCACCTGCTCTCTGGCTCTTTATGCTCTCCTTCCCTCACGTACTACCCCATGCACATTTTCTGTCGCTCTCTCTCCTTCTTTCACCTGCTCTCTTGCATATACGCTCACTCCTGCTCTCTCTCACCCCCTCCCCACCACCCCTTTCTCTTTTGCATGCTCTCTCTTGCCTGCTCTCGCTTATGCTTCTTCTTTTGCCTGCTCTCTCACTCTTCATTCTCCCCTTCCCTCACCTGCTCCCCTTTGCACATTTTCTGTTGCTCTCTCTGCTTTTGCCTACTCTCTTGCACATACGCTCACTCCTTTCTCTTGCTCTTCTACTCTCCTTCCCTCACCTGCTCCCTTTTGCACATTTTCTGTCGCTCTCTCCTTCTTTTGCTCTCTTACCCGCCCCCCCCCCCAACCCCTTTCTCTTGCTCTTCTTTTCTTATGCTTCTTCCCTCACCTGCTCCCCCTTGCACATTTTTGGTCGCTCGCTTTCCTTTTTTTTTTGCCTGCTCTCTTGCACATGCTCTCACTTTTGCGCTCTCAACCCCCACCCCTTTCTCTTTTACACCCTTCCCTCTCGCTCTTCTTCTCTTTGCGCTTCTTCTTTCACCTGCTCTCTCATTCTTGATTCTCTCCTTCCCTGACCTGCTCCCCTTTCCACATTTTCTGTTGCTCTCTCTTTCTTTCGCCTAATCTCTTGCATATACTCTCACGCATGCTCTCTCTAACCCTCCCCCCACCCCTTTCTCTTTTGCACCCTCTCTCTCGCTTCTTCTTCTCTCTTACGCTTCTTCTTTCACTTGCTCCCTGGCTCTTTATGCTCTCCTTCCCTCACCTGCTACCCCTTGAACATTTTCCAACGCTCTCTCTCCTTCTTTTGTCTGCTCTCTTGCATATACTCTCACTCCTGCTCCCTCTCACCCCCCCACCCCTTTCTCTTTAGCGCCCTCGCTCTCACTCTTCTTCTCTCACCTGCCCTCTCACTCTTCTTCTCTCACCTGCCCTCTCACTCTTCTTCTCTCACCTGCCCTCTCACTCTTCTTCTCTCACCTGCCCTCTCACGCTTCTTCTCTCACCTGCCCTCTCACGCTTCTTCTCTCACCTGCCCTCTCACGCTTCTTCTCTCACCTGCCCTCTCACGCTTCTTCTCTCACCTGCCCTCTCACGCTTCTTCTCTCACCTGCCCTCTCACGCTTCTTCTCTCACCTGCCCTCTCACGCTTCTTCTCTCACCTGCCCTCTCACGCTTCTTCTCTCACCTGCCCTCTCACGCTTCTTCTCTCACCTGCCCTCTCACGCTTCTTCTCTCACCTGCCCTCTCACGCTTCTTCTCTCACCTGCCCTCTCACGCTTCTTCTCTCACCTGCCCTCTCACGCTTCTTCTCTCACCTGCCCTCTCACGCTTCTTCTCTCACCTGCCCGCTCACGCTTCTTCTCTCACCTGCCCGCTCACGCTTCTTCTCTCACCTGCCCTCTCACGCTTCTTCTCTCACCTGCCCTCTCACGCTTCTTCTCTCACCTACCCTCTCACGCTTCTTCTCTCACCTAACCTCTCACGCTTCTTTTCTCAACTGCCCTCTCACGCTTCTTCTCTCAACTGCCCTCTCACGCTTCTCCTCTCACCTGCCTTCTCACGCTTCTTCTCTCACCTGCCCTCTCACGCTTCTTCTCTCGCCTGCTCGCTCACGCTTCTTCTCTCACCTGCTCTCTCACGCTTCTTCTCTCACCTGCTCTCTCACGCTTCTCCTCTCACCTGCCTTCTCACTCTTCTTTTTTCACCTGCTCTTGCGCTCTTCATTCTCTCCTTCCATCACCTACTCTCACTCTTACACAGCCTCTACTCCTCTTGCATCTTTTCTCCCTCTCCTGCTCTCGCTCATGCATAGTCTTTCTTGCTCCCTCTCTCCCCTTCTCTGGCCTTCTATCTCTTGTGCATTTTCACACATTCGCCATCACTTCTCAAGCTATTTTAAAACTAGAAATATCCTTTAATTTCTACTTTTTAAACACTTCTTCTGATAATACCTGAAAAGCATTTTATGTTCAACTTTTTAAACTGCAGTGTGAAAAAACTAGGATATAAGAAAAATGAAAAACCCGTGGCTATCTGTCTAGGCAACACATTTTCACCTTAAAGGACATCTCTGCCCCATGGATGACACGGAAATCACAGAGTGGCATTAAGAGACAAGCAAGCTTTGATGTCCTGCGGGGATAGCTTGAAAGCTACAGAAAGAAGTAAATAATTCACTAATAACTTAATTGTTGGGAAACTGGCAGGCTCTCTGTACAGAACACGGTGGAGATAACCACTCACTGAAGAGTCCAATAGCTTATTTTCTATATTTTGAGAATATTAGATGCATTCATATTTCAAGGAAGATCTGCAAAATATAGATCGGAAAAATATTTATTGCTAGACTCCAGGCAAAGAAATTTTTATAATAATGCATTGGCAATCCCTTGCCTTTCCTGCATTTCCGGTTTCATTTATCAGTATTTCAGCAGAAGGGTCATAAAACCTCTTCAAAAGGTATTTGATATATGATAGGCAGCAATTTCCATTTTCCACGACCAGTTACTGGTGCCTGCTCTCCGCGAGCAAGCAACCAGTTATTTACAGTGCAACTGAGGTTCGGCTTACATCCTTTCTGACCATGGTGGGGATTATTTGGCATCTGCTTCTGACCGCTTGTTTACATGTAAATTGATAGAGGCTTCACCTCCCTCTTATTCTAAGATGCAGGCTGGAGGGACGTGACATGAAATTGCCAAAAATGTTAAAGGTTTGATTTAAAAAATATATTTGTATGGCAATTTAAAACAGTTTATTGATAATAATTATTTTTACTGTTTTTTTTTTTATTTATTTTTTTTATTTTATTTGGAACATGTGACCAGCAGCAGAAGACTAGCAGCTCCTCCTGCTTAGGTTTCCCTGAAGATAGGCTGGCAAATATCTGGGTCATATGACAGCTGTAGATCAATTAGGAAAAAAGTACTTAGATTTATTTATTTTTTAAATTAAAGTAATTACAGTGCAATTACATACAGAAATAAAAATGACAATGTAAATTAAACAGTGTGCGTTTAGTATCACTTTAAGCCAGCCATAGATGGATCGAATCTCGGCCAGTTCAGCAGGGCTCGGCTGAGATTCGATCCATATATGGACAGGCTGATTGTACTGAAGTAGATCCATCAATCGACTCCAGTACAACCAGCCTGCCAGATTTTTTTACTTTACTCTTACATATATATATATTAATATATATATATATATATATATATATATTAAATATACTTTACGGAATATTTTACAGAATGATTACTGCAGTAATCATTGTGTTCTGCCAGCACACAAAAGTGCTGCGGGAGGGATTTCCCCATCAACACTGACAGTGTTGGGGAAATCGAGTAGTATTCTTTCCTGCAACATGTGGTTGCAAAAAAAAAAAAAATAGGAAAATCGCATCATCTAGCCTTGGGACGTTCATGTTTTGCCCTGAGATAGGCTTTAATAAAATCTTTAAGCTTGCTCCTCCAAAAGTAACTACATAAAGTTTAAATAAAAGGTAAAAATGACAATGCATATCTCAGGAAGTAGAAAGACTTCCATCAATCAAATCTGCAGGAACTACAATATTATTATAATTGGCTTCCTTATCCATTTGATTGACATTGATACGGATTGCAATAGGCACAGAGAGGCTGCCCCATTCGCATTGTCTGTCCTGGCATGGCCCCATCATACACGAACTGTCTACAAGTTCATCCTACCTTGTGAAGGATCAGACAGGTGCACAGCTTTGACCAATCAAGCAATCCCCCTGGATTACTGCAGGAGCATTAAAGTCGGCCCACTGGACAATATCCACCTGCCCTAAAATACTACCAAGGTTGCCTTGTGCATGATCCTTCTTGTCTGTTCTCAATGACAATTCCCAACTTGCGAAGCTGAAACATTTTTGACCCATCAAAGAATATTTGACTATCAACCAGAATGACTCACAGACAAGAAGAAAGGGAGGGAAAAAAATAGAAGAGAAAGAAAAATAGACAGAAAAAAGAAAAAATAATAAAATAAAAAAAAATTTAGCAAAAAAAAAAAAAAAAGGTTAAATTTTCATTCTATTGATCTGGCCTGGATGACGACACAGTAAGATGGGAAAGTGTCTTGTCTCATCATACAAGGCGAACGAGGCTGTGAGTGCCTCTCAAATCCGCAAGATTCCCACAGGGAGCATGTTTTAGCTTCTAGGTAACCTTAAAATAGATGTGAAGGCACAGCCATCAGAAAAGATCAGACTCTGCGAGCGGAATGTCACAGGGATGGCTGCCGCTCAGGGCAGGGAGTTGCTGACTTCCATCTGTGATGTCACAATCTATTAGAAATGTTCAGCTTTACTAAGGATACAGCCTATGCAGGGCCTCTTCTGGCTGCAAAGACAAACTGAATGAGGGCAAGTAGCCAGACAATGGATCTGTATACCTATTATACAAGATAATGGCCCCTCAGATGGATTTAAAAAGGTGTAAATGGGGAAAAAAAAAAAAAAAAGTATGCATTCTAAGACCCCTTTGGCTTAAAGCTGAGCTCCGGGCAAAGAAAAATTAAATTTACCGTATATACTCGAGTATAAGCCGAGTTTTTCAGCACATTTTTTTGTGCTGAAAACGCCCCCCTCAGCTTATACTCGAGTCAAAAAAAAAAAAAAAAAAACATCCCCCGGCCGGCCCGACGTGCTTTAGATTTAAAAAGGGCTCCGCCCGGCGACGGCACATCATTGCGCATGCGCCGCTGCTGCTCGGGAAAGGCCGTACACGTTCGGCTATTCCCGGGAATAGCCGAACGTATACAAGCTATCCCGAGTGGCGGCGGCGCATGCGCAAAGACGTGTCGGCGCCATTTTTAAATATAAGGCACCTCTGGAACAGGTAGGTGAAACACAGCCGCACTACCTGCTATTATGCGGGCTGCGGGCATACTACAAGGGATGCAGTGCTGCGGGCATGGTACACCTGTACCATGCCCGCAGCACTGCATCTCCTGTAGTATGCCCGCAGCCCCGCATTCTCCTGTACAATGCCTGCAGCCCTGCAATCTCCTGTACCATGCCTGCAGCCCTGCATTCTCCAGTACCATGCCCGCAGCCCTACATTCTCCAGTAGAGAGAGAGAGAGAGAGCCCAGCGCCGATCTGAGTGTAGCACAGCAGTACTTTAATGACACACAAATTACAATGCTACTCACAAGAGGTAGATAAAAGCAGGCATCTTAAAATCAGTGGGGGGAAGTCTCTGTAGTCACATCCACGGTGGAAGGTCCGGTCAGGCGGGAGCGCTGTGATGAGGGAGGGCAGCCGATGTCCTCATGTGGGAGGCGGGGGACGTGCCGATCCTCTTTGATGTTGATGCAGCGTGGGACCGCCAGTCGGATGGGTGCAACGTCACTTCAGGAGACACCAGGGGATCAAACGGCGACGCGTTGCGGAGCTCAGCTCCACACGCTGCATCAACATCAAAGAGGATCGGCACGTCCCCCGCCTCCCACATGAGGACATCGGCTGCCCTCCCTCATCACAGCGCTCCCGCCTGACCGGACCTTCCACCGTGGATGTGACTACAGAGACTTCCCCCCACTGATTTTAAGATGCCTGCTTTTATCTACCTCTTGTGAGTAGCATTGTAATTTGTGTGTCATTAAAGTACTGCTGTGCTACACTCAGATCGGCGCTGGGCTCTCCCTCTCTCTCTCTTCTTGGTATCTTACAGGGTTACTTCACCCTTTACAAGCCTGCAGCCATCCCAGTGTACAGCCACCGGATCGCCCCCCAATTTCTGCCCACAGTTGACACTGCTGCAGTTACCCACACTGTCTGATTGCGCCAACTTTTTTCCCCCCATCTGCCTACATTCTCCAGTACCATGCCCGCAGCCCTGCATTCTCCTGTACTATGCCCGCAGCCCTGCATTCTTCTGTATTATGCCCGCAGCCCCGCATTCTCCTGTACCATGCCCACAGCCCCGCATTCTCCTGTACCATGCCCACAGCCCCGCATTCTCCTGTACCATACCCACCGCCCTGCATTCTCACCCTAGGCTTATACTCGAGTCAATCATTTCTCCCATTTTTTTGTGGTAAAATTAGGGGCCTTGGCTTATACTCAGGTCGGCTTATACTCGAGTATATACAGTAAAATAAATTCTCCAATAGCCACAAAGGATTTAGGCCTCTTACACACGATACTTCTGTTTGAGCATCTCCTTTTTCAGTCGTAAATTTCAGGCGTATTTGTCTTATAGAAATTTGCGCATTCGCGTCTTCCTCGCAAATGTATTCTCGCGTTCTTGTAAAATATGCAAATTAGCATATTTCAGATCAACAGTATGTTCGTATGCGTTCATTTGTTCGCAATCTCGCGGATTTGCGAGCATTAGACATAATTTACTGTCCAAAAATGCAGATTTTTCTATTTTGTTCTTACTGAAGAATGCACGGCGCTCATTTACACGCCTGTGTGCATAGACACATTACAATGAATGGGCTGTATTTTAGCTCAGAAAAAAAAAAAAAAAAAAAAAAAAAGCTGTACTGAGCTTTTTTAAGCTGCAGTGTGCAACAGGCCTTACTGTAAATGTACTTTGTGTGCAACAAATGCATTTGCAAATCCAGTTTTAAGTTTGTAAAATAGAAGTGACATCATCACTGTGCTGTACACAGCTTGTGCAGAAAGTATAGCTGTGGGAGGGAGCCAGCAGGCTCCACCCACTACACTAAAACTATAGGAGGGGGAGGAGACAAGACCAGACACCCTGTACAAGGAGAGAGCAGCAGCAACCAGTCTTTATTACAGGAAGCTATCGCACAGAGGTAATGTTTTACACTGGATTGCTGCACAGATGTAGAAGAAATACACAAAGCACACCAATATGCCACAAGGAGGATGCTTGAACTGAAGGCAGTCTGTACAATAACCACTTGCCAACCAGGCAAAGTGGTTATAAATAGACAAAGGACATCCTCGGTTGGCAGTGGAATATGTCGGTCGGCAATATGCCATATCCTTGGTATTGTTTTTTTTCAGCTGGCAATTCAACCAATAAAAGTGGTCCCAGCGGCCTATTCACTGCAGGATCACTTTTAGAAACAGCACTAGGATCAATGTTTTTTTTTGTAAAGGATTTGCTTTACATTGTAGAGGAGAGATGTGGGGTCTTATTAACCCCACATCTCTCCATAAAGAGGACCTGTCCCTGCTTATTTCTATCACAACAGATGTGACACATTCCTTGTGATAGGAATAAAAGTGATCCAAAAGGGGGAAGTGTGAAAATAAAAAAAATGCAATAAAAAATACATACATTTTAAAAGCACCCTCGTCCACCGTGCTGGCGCGCAGTGGTGAACGCATACATAGGTCACACCCACATATATAAATGGTTTTCAAACCATACATGTGAAATATAGTATATAGATCTCCTCTGTAACCCTATAAACTAGTAACCTAACCTGTAAAAAATGTTTTAAGCGTCACCTGTGGAGATTTTTAAGTACTGTAGTTTGCCACTATTCCACAAGTGTGCGCAATTTTAGAGCCTGACATGTTGAGCATCTATTTACTCGGCGTAAAATCTTTATATTTTACAAAAAAAATTCTCTAGGGTCTCTGCTACGTCACTAGCCTGTGAGGCTCTGGGGAGCGAGCGCGCGCCGCCGGAGGCGCGCGCCCGCTCCCGCGCGGTCACAGACCCCCCCGCTCGGCGATCGTCGGTGAAGAGGGAGAAAGGCAAGCGGCTGATGTAAACAAGCCGCCTGTCATTCTCCCCGGTGTAGGAATAGTGATTATACGGTTCTACTATGTAGGACCGTTGATCACTGTTCCTACACCTCAAGCCACAGCCAATCACAGTTAGAATCACGCCCCTAGGGACACACATCCCGCCCTCTCAAAAAAGTTAACCCCTTCACTGCGAGTGTAATTTTACAGTAACAGTGCATATTTATAGCACTGATTACTGTAGAAATGTCACTGGTAACCCCAAAAGTGTAAAAAATGCCAGTCAAGGGTCCGATCTGTCCGCCGCAGTACCGCAAATATTTCCCTTTGTTAGTAAACGCGATAACTTTTGCGCAAACCAATCAAAATACGCTTTTTGCGATTTTTTTTACCAAACATATGTAGCATAAAACAAATTGGCCGAAAATGTTAAAAAATTTTGATTTTTACATTTTTTTTTTGGGGAATCTCATAAAAAAAATGTGAAAAATATTGTTATTTTTGCAAAATTGTCGCTCTTTTTTTGTTTATAGCGCATGATCAAAAAATCGCACAGGTGATCAAATACCACCAAAAGAAAGCTCTTTTTGTGGGAAAAAAAGGACGTCAAATTAGTTTAGGTAAAGCGTTGCACGACCGCGCAATTGTCCGTTAAAGTCACGCAGTGCCGAATCGCAAAATAGGGCCCTGGTCAGGAAGGAGGTAAAATCTTCCGGGGCTTAAGTGGTTAAAATATATATATATATATATATATATATATATATATATATATATATATAAATAATGTTTGGGGGTTCCAAGTAATTTTCTAGCAAAAAAACACAGATTTTTACATTTATGAGAGAAGTGTCAGAAATGGCCTGGTAGGCAAGTGGTTATAAAGTCAGAAGTTTTTTTTTTTATCCAAATGCGTTCTTTGCATTAGGATAAAAAGCCTACTGTGTGCAGCAGCCCCCCTCAGCCCATCTCTATCTAGCGATGATGCAGGAGTGTCTCGGCTGCCCGAGACTCTCCCTCCTGATTGGCTGAGGCGGCAGCAAGGCGCCATTGGCTCCTACTGCGATCAATAAATTTAGTGAGCCAATCAGGAGAGAGGGTAGGGGGTGGCAAGCCAAACCGTGGCCCCATGTCTGAATGTACATGGGGAGCTGCGGCTTGGCTCGGGTGCCTCCATCATAGCAAGCAGCTTGCTGCAGGGGAACTCAACAGGAGGGAGGGGCCAGGAAAGCTGAAGAGGAAGATACGGGCCACTCTGTGCAAAACCAGTGCACAGAGCAGGTAAGTATAACAAGTTTGTTATTTTTAACCAAAAAAAACAGATTTTACAATCACTTAAAGGGGGCTCATCTGGTCACTAAGTGATTTGTGACTACAAAGGCTTATATAGAGTACAGAGCAAAGAATTAGTAAAACAAAGGTGCACTTTCCACATACCACGTGTATGAGCTGGTCCCTTTCTCCAGCGATATTTTCTGCAAGAGTGATAAGATTGGCCAGATACTGGTGAGCCGTCACCTCCTTCTCCATGGAATCCTCCAACTCCTGCCTAAGTTGGCCGACCCTCCTCTTCATCTTCCTGAACGACATAAACAGTGTAAAACCACTTTTCTTTACTGATTAATACCAAATAATCAACAGTTTTCATCAATGCAAGCATCTAGCCCCCTACATTGAAGATTAAAAAAAAAAATTAATGTGGAGATTTCCTTTAACAATCCAACGGTATGCAGCAGGGTGAGGAGTGGACTCTTCACTGATTTGGTCTCTTGCATGTAGTGTATCTACAGGATGTATATTGTACTCCCACTTCCCTAATTGTCAGGCAGATATAGGTGATATCAGGTGGTGGTAATAAAACTAGCATTATACGTAAAGATGTCATGATTATAGCTTTTAGAGCAAAACAAAAGGATAAGTTCAACTCTTAAAAAATAATAATAAATGCTAATTTTTTTGCAGGTAAAAAAAAAATAAAAAAAAATTGCATTTATTATTTTAAGGAACCTGCAGAGCATTGGACCTGTGATCAGCAGATTGTGGGTGCAGTCTCAGGCTCCTGCAGACTGTCAGCATAGCTGTCCGCTCGTATCTCGTATGGTCAGGCAGTTACCTGAGAGCAGGAAAGTCAACGGACTATAAGAACGCTTACCAACCCTCTCATAGTTTATTGAGAACTATAAGTCATCAGCGGCAATTGCTGATGGCACTTGTAGGCATTTATTCACAGGAAACAGTCATGTGGGCGGGGCCGCGTTGGTTTCAAATTGTAAACGTAAATCCTTCAAGTTCATACTGGGGCAACATGTCAGGCGACTTAGCCGCCTGACAAGTCGCGCTCCATTCAGTGCAATGGAACGGTTCTAATTGGATCAACTCAAGTCGCTCAGACTTAGAAAAAGGTTCTTCCACTACTTTGGGGGAGACTTGCATTGACTTCTATTAGAGAAGTTGTTTGCAGGCCACGCTGAAATTGCACTGCACGGGGCCCCGAGCCTAAGGCTACGTTCACATGTTAGCATAACGGATCGCGGGCAGAACACCGCGATTCTGCCCGTGATCCGGAAATCATTGCAAATGGCGGGACGCCTGTGCGTTGCCGTTGATTTGCATTGGCACCCCAAACGCTGTGCGATGTTGCCGCGATTTCCGCCTGCAAACAAAATCGCGGGTCGCATGACGCCCAAAAAAGGTACAAGAGCTTCTTTGGGGCGTCATGCGACCCGCGATTTTGTTTGCGCAATGTTACCGTGATTTGGCAGGCGGAAATCGCGGCAACATCGCACAGCGTTTGGGGTGCCATTGCAAATCAACAGCAACGCACACAGGCGTCCCGCGATTTGTGATGATTTCCGGATCGCGGGCAGAATCGCAGTGTTCTGCCCGCGATCCGCTACGCTAACATATGAACATAGCCTTAGTGTGGGGAGAGAATCCCCCGCCAGCTGTCACAGGATGGGGGGGGGGGGGGGATCAGTAGGCAAAGGCTGCAGATGAGGGAATCTATTATATATTCCACCCGAAAAACAGGTGGAACATGTAATATGTTCCAAAGGTAAACTATTTCTTAAAGACTAAAATAAAAATGTAGGAGCCGGCAGGCCCATTATTGTAGAAGAGACATTCAATATAAATGTAATGTGCAGCTCAGGGTACATTTTTGGCATTTTGCCTGCGTTCCTAGCTGAATGGAACACTGTGACTTTCCAGGAGTTGTGTCATCTTGTGCCAACCAGTCAAGACGGCTAATGTCCCAGCATCTGGAAGAAGCTGTTAAATACAAAGAACCCCACAGACGCTGGCCATAGGTAAGCTGCACTTTAACTGTTCTCTTACAATGCAACTACTTTTACTGCTCTATTTATTAAAAACACACACACGTTCCCGAGAAGGATGACAGAATACAGGATTTCTATGTGCACAGAGCAGTGCACATGACTGCAATTTATGTGCATTGCTCATTACAAACAAATGGAAATGGGGGGGGGGGGTGGAGGGAGGAGGGGTTCAGGAGCTCCTGGAGGAAGGTAGAAGGGGGGGGGGGGGAAGCACAGCAAGAATTTAATGAAAAATTGATTCAGGGTCATGGATTATTTTTGGAGCATAAGGAATGTGACTATGCATATACCATACATGGTTAAAGTGGTTCTAAAGCCTAAACATTTTTTACCTTAATGCATTCTTTGCATTAAGGTAAAAAATGTATAGGTATTAGCATACCCCCTCAGCCCCCATTTTACTTACCTGAGCCCTCATTTGATCCAGCGCCGTGCACGTCTGCAGCTCTTCTCTTCCTCCACTTCTGGGTCTAGCCGGCTTTGCTGGGGCACTGGGAACCATTGGCTCCCAGTGCTGTCACTCAAAGGCAGTGACGAGGGAGCAGGGGAGAGGTGGAGTCCCACTGTCTGTGCCAATGGACGCAGCAGCGGGGCTCGGGAGCGAGCATGCACAAGTAACCCCATGGGAAGCGGCTTCCAATGGGGGCACTGGACAGAGAAGAGGGGCCAGGAGTGCGGGCGGGGATCCAAGAAGAGGATGCCCACAATCGCTCTGTGCAATTCCATTGCATAGGCATATTTTTTTATTTTAACTTTACAAATCTCCCCTGGAAGTAGCGATTCTCTGGTGATCTTCGCTTGCTCCTGTGTCCTGTGCCGAGAGCCTGCCCTACTGCACTGTGAACACATGAGGTCAGCCGCTCGGCTTGGGTGCCATTCAGAGAATGCTTTGCATTTTATCAATGAATGCAAAGCATTCTCTGATTGGGCAAGGTGGTGACATCAGGCTCTCTGCCTCGTCCAATCAGAGATCACTCTTCATTCTTTTAGAAAATTAAAAACATTCTCTAAATGGAGCCTGTGCCTAGCGGTTGACCTTCTGTCTTCACCGTGTAGCCGGTCGGCATGGGACCCACAAACAAGTGAAGATCACTAGAGTAGCAGGGCCCACTACAGTGATCTCCAGCTTCCAGGGGCTTTGGCCAGTTATAGTTTATGCATAGTCACATTGGTCCAAGCTGGACCAATGTAATTGTATACAATATCTATACCTGGAATTATTCTTTAACACCATCCTGATAAGAATATACACAAACTGATCTCTTTTAATACATGAAAAGACTGTACAACCCCCTCTCTATTTGAATACACCTTACATTTGATTACAACTCTGCCCCAAGGTACCTTACCAATCTTGTCTCCAAATATTACCCAAATTGGGCTCTCTGCTTCTCCCAAGACCTTCTGCTCTCTAGCTCCCTCGTCTCCTTCCCCATGCTTGTCTCCAGGACTTCCCCAGAGCCTCCCCCATCCTCTGGAACTCCTTACCCCAATCTGTCCAGCAATCTACGACTCTGCCCACTTTTAGGCGATCCCTGAAAACGTTTTTTCATTGCCGATACTGATATTTTGGCCAATGCATATCAGTCGGCCCGATATGGGCCGATATTTTTGTACATTTAAAAAAAAATTATTATTTTTTATTTTTTTGACAGGTACTTTTGTGGAGGGATCTGGGGGTCTAAAAGACCCCAAACCCCTCCTCTGCACTTAAAAGCATTTAAAACGCCAAGTTTGGCTGTTTTGAATGCTGTCATTTTTTTAAGACAGTACCTGGAAGTGATGTCACTCATGACATCACTTCTGGATTTTTGCATGGAGACCCGATCAGAGCCGAATGCGGCTTTGATCGGGTCTTCGGCGGCCATGCAGGCTGGTTGCCCGGGTCTCCCGGTGGGACGGGAGACCTGGGCGTGCTGCGGAAGGCGGCGGGAGGGGGGGGGCAACGTCCCCTCCCGCTTCTTGTAATGACAGCTGATCGGCTTCTCAGCCACATCGGTTGTCATTACAAGACAGCTGACCGTGGGCTACGGATGCCGGTACCGGGGGTGATGCCTCTAGCTGCAGCCATCACTCCGGTACAAGCACTTTCCGAAATATCAGCAATATCGGTAACCTCCGATATATTGGGAAAAGTGCATATCGGCCCTCGATATATTGGCTTTCCCGATAATCGGTTGATCCCTAAACCAAATATTTTATTTCTCATATCAATCCCTCAAAGTTATTACCATTTGTTCCACCATCCCCTCCCTTGTAAGCTCCCAGGAGCAGGGGCCATCTAACCCTCTTGTATTGAATTGTATTGTTGTTGTATTGTCTCCCTCTATATTGTAAAGTGCTGTGCAAATTGTTTGCACTATATAAATCCTGTATAAATAAAAATAATAATAATAATAATAATAATAATAATAATAATAATAATGATAAACCCTTTGGAAAAAAGCCAACCTATTGGATTTCCGAACTGCCTCCAGCTCGGCCTCCAGCATCTTGTTGTCAGACACCAATTCATTTTTCTGGAGCAGAAGAGTCTTTTTCTGGGTCTGCAAATCTCTGATCTTGTCCATCATCTCACGCGCTTCTCTCTCGCTAGTGTCCCGCTGTTGCTGCAGTTGGCTGCCGGAAACAAGCACATCAAACGCCAAAAAATTTTATTTGTGAAACAGACACAAATGCTCATTACCCTCCAAGCAGTTCAATTTTGTTCTACATTGACTTAGAGCAAGAGAGAAAAAGATGACACGGAGAGTCATACTTTATTAAAAGAGAGTCGCACATTACCCGACAGCCTCTGTGCCAGTCAAAAAAAAAAAAAGAGAAAAAAATAAATAAAGAGCTTAAAGTGGAACCATGGGTAAAATAAAAAAATGCAATCTGTTAAGAGCATTAGCACAGCAGTCGTCGTTTTTCCTCAAAGGGCCTGGTATGAAAAAAAAAAAAAGGGGGGGGGGGGTAACCTCACACCGTTTTTTTTTCTTTTCTTTTTTATTGCCATTTCATTTCATTTCATTTCATTTCATTGTTTTGTTTTATTCAACAGTCAGTGGGGAAACCCGCTGACAGCTGATGAGTCATCGGTTGTTAAGGACGCAGGGGCTGGCTTCCCGACCCGCTCCTTACAAATCAGCTATTCCTTACACAGAATTCAGATCAATCGATACATTTTCGACAGATTCCAATTTCAATCATTCTGAAAATTTAGAATTAGTTCAAGAACTAATAAAGAAAACAAAACCAAAACGAATTGCCCATGTCTAAAAGTCGTACACAAGTCACATGTATATCATGCAGATGCGATTTTCACGTGACGTTTGAAGGTTTACATTGAAGTAATGTTGCATGAAAGTCGGACCAAAGTAGTGCAGGAACTACTTAAAAAAGTCTCTTTGACTTTAAGTTGCACGGATATGAACGGTGCTCATTGGGAAACATGGGGTGTGGTTTGTCATGCGACTGTGGAGTCCAAAGTCACATTACATGTCGCACCAGTGAGAACAGGGCCTCAAAGACTAGACTGTCCACGGGGGCCGGTCAAAAGGGACAATGCTGCCATGACAATTCACTGGAGAGCAAACAGCATAGTCACCCTGAGTGATAAAATGTTAGACAGCCGCACACCAGCTCAGCTGGTATATGTAGTAGTAAGTGGCTTCAGCCCGGCTCCATCAAGGGCAAGCCCACCAACGAGCATTAGAGTGTAGCCTGGATGGACCCGGACTGAAGCCGTTTACTACTTCAGATACGGGGTGAGCGGGTGTGCGGCGTTCAGCCGTTTTTTTACGCGGAGTTGCATAGAGCCAGGATGAGCGCTCTTATCTGCCTGCACCCACACAGGAGTCACTGGACTATTGGATGTATGTCTAGAGCAGTAGCCTACATTTTGCATGGTCAGCATTGTCACCTTGTTAAAGGAGACGGAGGCAATCAGAGACACAGTATTTGAGATATGCTTATGAGTGCTGCCCTTACAAGTCAATGCTTTCGTCATTAACTGCTGGGGTTTTAGGGCTCAATAACCGGTGCCAAAAGGGACACATTTGGCCTTTAGGCCATAATTCAAGCACCAGTGTATTAACACAATGTTTCAATCTACTCTAAGGGTCCTTTCATACTGCTCTATAGCAAAATCGTGGTAAAAACGCATATGCATTTTGCTGTGTTTCAGATGCATTTCTAGTGCGTTTTTTTGATTGCCTGTACCTGTGAAACAGGTGACTAAAAAACGCACAACGCGCTGCATTTTCCATTAACTTCAATGGGCAGCTGCTTTTTTGCACCAAAAATGTAGCATGCAGGACTTTTCAAGATGCACATTAGACAAACAAAAATAAAATTCCCAGTTCAATTTGCTAACCAGTTTGCTTACCAACCAAATTAACCTGTCTAACAGTTTGCGTCAAAACAGGGGTTTAGTTAGCACACATTTGCAAACACATGTGTAAGCTGCAGGGCCACTCCATGGCACCCTGTATTACCTGCAGTCCTAATTCTAGTGAATTTATGAGAGTCTTCACAGTGGAAGCACATGCAAGCTAATGGATAGATAGGGGGCAGGTGAGCCTGGAGTTGGCCCATCCCTCCTGAAAGGTATTTGGGGGCATAATGGAAACCCAGCCAATGGTATTACAGCAAAGGCATCCAGTATGTCCACTCACCAGTATACATTAATGTAGCGGAGAAGTAGTTTAATCTACAGGGTCTCCGCTGATAGACAGGAAAACAGGTAATAATCCCAATAGGCAGGTACAGCATGCAACAATCCAGGTAGCGTTATACCATTCTTCCCTCCCAAGGACTAGACAACACATAGGCTGGGAGTCAACAACACTTTCATTCACAGGCTTTCAGTATTTATGGGATTCCCCATGCAAGGGGCTTCCACACAGACATTCCAGGGGCTGTACAGCAGCGGACCACATGGGGGACTGAATATTTGTACCTTGAAACAGGCAGTCTCTCAATACACACCCCCTTCAGAGAGAGGTCTCCAGTCCAGACCATTGTCTGTGTGTGAATCCACACAATTAGACACAGAAACCGGAGAGAGGGGGGGGGGGGGTGGGGGAAGAAGGGCTGTAGCATTACATTACAAACACTTGGTTCTTAAAGGTATACACATGCAATAAACATAATGCCTACACGAAGGACAATATACAGTGGCTGTATTTGCCACAATTAACAACAAAGAAAATGGCCTCTGCCCCCACCTATAACTGGCCTTCATAGCAAAGAACACATGGAAGGGCAACGCACATGAGACAAACAAAAATAAAATTCCCAGTTCAATTTGCTAACCAGTTTGAACTGGGAATTTTATTTTTGTTTGGGTCATGTGCCTTGCCCTTCCATGTGTTCTTTGCTATGAAGGCCAGTTATAGGTGGGGGCAGAGGCCATTTTCTTTCTTTTCAAGATGCACACCTGTACCATATTGGTGTGAAGAGTCCCATAGGTTTTAAAGGGAAATCTTTTTCTTGCATTTTTTTGGAAGTTAACCACTTGCCGTCTGCTCACTCGAGCACTACTGCGGCAAAGTGGCTCGATAACGTCTGACGACGTAGACCTACGTCACCAGACATTCCCCCTTCTCGGTGGCGCGCGCGTGCCGCTGGAGGCTCGCTCCCGCTGTATTCAGTCACAGCGGGAGTCGGGCCAGGGGAGGAGCGGCGGCGATCGCCGCTGCTCTTCCCCGATCGTCGGGGAATCGAGTCTGGAGATCCGCCCGCTTGTGTAAACAGAGTGGGCGGATCTCCTAAGTGTCAGGCAGGGACAGATTGCAGGGTTCAGCATAGCTGAACATGCGATCTGTCCCTGTGTCACTCAGTCACCTCCCCCCACACATGTTAGTAAGCACCAGGCATACATTAACCTATCCCTCTCCAATAAAATTAACCCCTTCCCTGCCAGTGTCATTTTTACAGTAACAGTGCATATGTATAGCACTGATTACTGTAGTAATGTCACTGGTACCCCCAAAAGTGTCAAAAATGTCAGTCAAGGGTCCGATCTGTCCCCCACAATGTCGCAGTCCTGCAAAAAAAAAAAAAAAACGCAGATCGCCGCCATTACTCGTTAAAAAAAAAAAACACCAAAAATGACAGAAATCTTTCTCTTAGTTAGTAAACGCAATAACTTTTGCGCAAACCAATCAAAATACGCTTATTGTGATTTTTTTTTTACCAAACATAGGTAGCAGAAAACAAATTGGCCAAAAATTTTAAAAAAATTTGATTTTTACATTTTTTTTGGGGGGAATTTCATATAAAAAAATGTGAAAAATATTGTTATTTTTGCAAAATTGTCGCTCTTTTTTTGATTATAGCGCATGATCAAAAAAATCTCATAGGTGATCAAATACCACCAAAAGAAAGCTCTGTTTACAGGAAAAAAGGGACGTAAATTTCATTTGGGTACGGCGTTGCATGACCGTGCAATTGTCAGTTAAAGTCGCACAGTGCCGAATCGCAAAAAGTGGCCCAGACGTAAGACAGCGAAATCCTCCGGAGGTAAAGTGGTTAAAAACGCAGGAAAATGTTTCAGTGTGAAAGGACCCTAAGTCTAGGGACAAAAATGAATAAAACTTCATAATTATAATAATGCATAATGTAATAGACATCTCTTTGCAAGTTCAGTAGTGATTGGTTGATTTTAAAAAAGACTGACTTTTATAACATTTTTTCAGGTTGATACAAATTTTAAAAATGTTTTTTTTCATAACAATAGTTCTTTACTGAGAATCCCCGCATTTTTCCACTCAAGCATCACTGTTATAATAAAAATTCTGACCGGTAACCTCTGTTATGGAGCTACGCTTCTCTTTAGGGGGGGCTATAAAGCTCTTGAATGTTGATGAAGATGTTAGTACTCATTACATGGGGTGGAGAGCGATTACCTTTTTAATTCGTTCACCATAGCAACGTGCTCCTCTGCTGCGACTCTGCCATCCACGTCTGCTTTCAACTCGTTGCACTTGGAGCGTAGAAGTTCATGCTGCTTCCGTAATTCTAACAGCGCCTCTTCGCTGCCGCGATTCGCAGCTTCCAGAGTCATTAGCTGCTTCGTTAATTGGGAGACTGCAGGCAAGCCAAAAGAGTAATATTAATCTATGGCAGAACCGGGGTCGTGCATGACAAGGTCACTTTTCTACCCAATTTCCTGTTCTGCCTAAGAAATCAATAAGCTGGCACCCAGGATGCAAATATCGTATTAAATATTCTGCTCCAGAGGAAGGAAGCATAGCTGGCGTGAGTCAGAGATGGATGGGGGCTATTAATGTACCCTCAGATCATTCACACGCTATCTGTGTAATAATATGTTACATGATCAGCAACGCCGGGCCCGCGATCTTTCTTCCTGCATTATGTTAATGAGGTTTAAAAGGAAGCTGAGGAACCCTCACTTTTTAAAGTTCAACCTTCTTATATTTTGCCTTTCCTGGTTCCTCCCTTCCTCATCAACACAATTTTAGAAATACAGCTTTTCAGTTTTGTTTACATACTTTATTTTAGAGCTAGTGATGTCATCACTTGGTCCTTGTGCTTCTTTATGCAATACAGGCTGACCATGGCGGATGGGAGGGGCCAGCAGGGTGCTGTACATAGTTTTATGAAAACATCACAGCTCCCTGCCTCTGTACTCCTCATTGAATACACCCATTAAAGCGGCAGTAAACTGCAGTTGAGGAACAAAAAAAAAGAATCCTCTGCAAGTCAATGTCAATGTGCTAGTATGCATCGTATACTAGCACCTTATGAGAGACTTACCTCAAAACGAATCCATCCAGCGCCTCGCTGTCACCACTGAGAGGGCTTCCATCTTCCCCTGGTCTAGCTTGCGGGTTTGCGGCCTGCGGCTACATGAGTGGCCGGGGTGACGTCACTTCTGTGCCTGCATGTGGGAGGCGCTGTTTATGGCATGGGCTCTGCCATACAGTGTCGGACCTTCAGAGCACATGTGCCGTTGACATCACCGGCTTCATGCACTCTAAATATCTCTAAATAAACAGTTCAAGTTTAGGAGATATTCACAGTACCTACAGGAAAGGCCGTCTTTATTATTGATTGAACCCTGGGGAAACATTTTCTTGGGCCCTCCCAAATCCACTTAACTGATCTCAGGCAGTGCAGGCTCAAGGTGAAGCTGCTTTAGGCCTCACAACATGACTTGGCACGGGGTAGCTGCCCCTTTTGGCCTGCCTACAGGTTAGCCTTATAACCCTTATACCTATAGGTAAGCGTAAAATAACAGCGTTTACTACCACTTTAAACATTCACAGTGTTGGATGAAAAAGTGAACCCATAGACTAATAACCAACAAAATCTAACTGGACTCAACAGTTTGCACACCTGGAGTCTAAATAATGAAATTCGTTTGGAGGTGTGGTTTAGAGCCATTTAGATTGATAAAAGACACTCAAATATTTTAAGATTGCTGTTTATAAGAAGCATCAACTGATGTGAACCATGCTTCGCAAAAAGGAGCTCTCTGAAGGCATACAATCAAGCGTAGCTGATCTGCATAAGGCTGGAAAGGAATACAAAGCAATCTCAAAGTGATTAGGCACCAACCAGTTGACAGTTAGACAAACTGTCTATAAATTAAGACAGTTTAGAACTGTGGCTACTCTTCCCCGAAGTGGGCGCCCAGCCAAAATGACTCCCAAGGCACAACGTAGAATGCTCAATGAGGTAATGAAGAAGCCATAAATAACAGTTGAAGGCTTGAAGACATTACTGGAGCTGGTAAACATCCCTGTTTAGGAGTCTACCATATGTAAGTCTTTGAACAGGTAGGGTGTCTATGGCAGAACACCATGGAGGAAGTCGCTGCGCTCCAAAAACTTGTTGCTGTACGCCTAAAGTTTGCCAGAGAGTACCTTGGCAAACTGCAACACTACTAGAAAAATGCTTTGTGGACTGATGAAACAAAAGCTGAATTGCTCGGGAAGAATGCATGCCACAAAAAGAGGCACAGCTTACCAACATCAAAACATCATCCCAACTGTGAAGTATGGTGGAGGGAACATCATGATTTGGGCTTGCTTCGCTGCCTCTGGGCCTGGACCACTTACCATCATCAAGGGGAAAAGTTATTTCCTAAATTTACCAAAATGTCCCACAGAATAATGTCAGGGTGACTGACAGTTTAGGATTAGTAGTGGATGCAGCAGGACAATGACCCTAAGCATCGAAGTAAATCCACCAGACTGGCTTCCGAAAAATGAAAACGTGCCTTTTAGAGTGGCTCGGTCAGAGCCCCGACCTTAACCCCATAGAGAGCCTTTCCTACCATATATTTTACCAATGTTTCTGAGCTGAAGCAGTTTTGTAACAAGAAATGGTCAAACATTCCCCTTAAAAGTTGTGCAGGTCTGATCCAGAGCCACCAAAAGTCCTTTTCTGAAATAATAACTGGTCAACGCTCCTTTTGGCAGTCATTAACTCCAAGGGTTCACTTATTTTCCTCCAGCATTGTAAATGGTTAGCGGGTGTGTTCAACAAAGACGAGAAATTAGAATTGTTTCTGTGTTATCACCTTAAAAAAGGAGAAGTATAGCCAAAGCTCATTTGGCTGTGCTTCTCCTGTGGATCACAGAAGTGCAGATCGTTTTGCACTCCTGTGACCAATTTTCAGCAGACAGTGAACTGAAACCCACTGTCGGCTGACATCACAGAGCCGGTTCAGGCTCAGGAAGGATCGGGACCAAATGGTTGGGATCCGCCCACATGCCTGCACTGGCACCCGGCTCAGCCTCTAAGCGAGCCATTGAGTGCCTGAGCCGGCCACTCCTGCCCCCTCCACAGCCCAGCACTCCAGTGAGCGCAGGGGGGCAAAGCAGAGAGAAGTAACTGGCAGTCACCAGCTCTCTGCTCAGGGAACTGTGAGAACCGAGGGATCGGTGGTGTTTGATTCCTCGGTTCTCAATTTTAGAGCCAGTGGGGGACAGAGGCAGCATCCATCAGTAAGTATGATTCTACAAAACAACATTCCCATACATCTCTGTTAAGCACATTGTATTAGTCTGTTGTTGTGACTTCGATGAGGATCAAATCACATTTTATGGCAAATTACTGCAAAAAAACACTTAAAGTGTTACTAAAGGCAGGAGCCTGCAGTCACTATATCTTGTCTCCCACAGTACACAGAACATGCACTTATTTATTTTAGCAGTATATAGCAGTCTTATGACTTCTATCAGTGTCCAGACGAGCACTGATTAAAGCATCTAGGAGGAGTTTTCTTTCTCCCCTGATTGTCCTATGAGGCTGCACGACCCCTGACCCTCGGTCTGGACAGTGCGGATTGGCTCTGTGGTGATCACATGCACCCTCCCAATACACGCCAAACTGAGCATGTGCAGAGTGCCCCCAAGGCTCTGTACTATCAGGAAATGGATTGGGGACTGTGAAAGAAGGGGAGAGTCAGAAGACAGGAGCAAACAGCCTTTTTACACAATGTGGAGGATTAACCCCTTAGGTTCCACAGTGAATATAACAAACATGCTTTACTGCATATACAGAATGATTTTACTGTTGTGGGTTTAGTAACCTTTAATTCCAAGGGGTTCACATATGTTTTTCTTGCCACTGTATATTTTAGTGATTGCTGGTATTAGGCTTGTTTTTTGAGGGCTTCAAAAAATGAAACACCCAATAAATAATTTAAGCAACAAAATCAGCTTTTGCTGTAATAAAATCGCCTTCAACCCAGAGATTTCTCCTGCAGTACTTTTTCTCGCCCACTAGATGTCCTCGGTCTGAAAGCAAGCATCATTCAACCCACTTCATCTGAGCCCAGGTCATTCTGGAAATGCCCCCAGCCTGTGACTGGACGGTAAAATGGGAGGCATCACATTGATGAGCTCACCTCTGTGTCACTGCTTTCTCTTCCTATCAGGAACTGAACATATTGGCTCCGTGTGCTGCTTGATCCTCTCACTCTCTAAGGCCCAAGTGTAGCGAGACAAGCAAGGGGCTGACACCAGATCAGCTTTAGGTTCTTACGATTAAAAAATACAATTAGCGATGTCTTAATGAATACAGAGCTGCATTAATTTGTGTCCTTTTTATCTACATAGAGGTCAACTTTAAACCAATCTGTAAATTATTTAAGTCACCACCTGAGATTTAAAAGGCTTTTAAAAAGGGATCTCAGACATCACTTCCTGTATAATAGACATGGGAGGAGCTCAGAATAGAGGTAAAATGTGGGCGATGCAGAGGTGACCTCACCTTCCTGCAGGTGCTTTGCGTGACTTTCTCGACTCTTCATCTCGTGAACCTCCAGCTTTCCCACCAGGACTGTGTTCTCCTCAGAGAGAAGTTTATTCTGACTCTGCAGCATCTCCCTGCCAGAACAAATCATGATAAAATGATCTAAAGGAACCTCACAGAGAAATTTATTAGATAACTACAGTGCAATCCTGACTGCATGCATGGAACAATACAACCCTCCAGCAGCTGAGGAACAATGACCTTGTCATCTGACAACCCACAAACCAGGGTTTCACTGCCAGAGCCATTTCTGCACACCTTTAAAAACTATTTTAGGCCTGAAGACTAGTTAAAACATCCAAACATTACATATTTTCTGAAAGAGCTCACATGACATTTGGTTACAAGCTTATTCAGCTCAAATTTTCATTAGAAAATACATTAAAGTTTATTTAGGGCACACAAACGCAATATATTACCCAATTTTTAGTAAAATATAAAAGAATAGATACCAAACACATTAAAGCTTAAAAAAGAAGTATGACAATTTTTTTTTTTTTTTGGGGGGGGGGGGGGGGGGATCATATTTACCCAGGTGGATGCAGCATCTGTCCCCTGCTGGCTCTGAGACAGAGAACTGAGTGATCAAACACCACTGATCGCTAAGTTCTCAGTGCTTCCTGAGCAGACAGAGAGCTGGTGACTGTTCTTCACCGCTGTCTGCTCTCGCCCCCCCCCCCCACACTCACTGGAGTGCTGGGCTGTGGAGGGGGCAGGAGAGGCCATCTCAGGTATGTGGGTGGATCCCGACCATATGGTCACAATCTTTTTTACCTGTATTCTTATTATGAATTATCTGGTCTAAATTTACATTTACTAGATTTACATCCAAAATTGTATTTGTAATTGTATTTTCAGCTGTATTTATGCTTTTGTTTTTATCTATATGTATTACTGGTTTGTATATGGAAATAGGAAGTATGTACTATATGGAAACCATGAACCCACCCTGCTGGAGGAGGATTGGCAGTGATGCACATGGGATGGGTTCCAGCACCATTGCCACACCCCAGAGGGAGGAGCTCTGTAGACCACATGGATAGGGTTTGGGCCTTTACACTGGTATTTAAACCTGTGAGTAGATCATGTCACAGTGGCTCTGAGGAAGAGGCATATGCCTCGAAACGCGTCAGCCGTCATCCTTATAAGACTATGGACACCTGTATGGACTACTTCTGATACTCAAGTTTATGAGTCTGATGTGATTGATTTTCACCTGCATTTGTGAGAAGCCATTTTTAGGTTTTATTATTAAAAGCCTATATTGAGGATAATGCGCTAGGTCGGTGCGCCCTTTTGTGTTTTTGTTTGTTGATAGCCTACTGTCTGCTGAAAATGGGTACCAGGAGTGCAGAACAAACTGCACTCCTGTAATCCACAGGAGAAGTACAGCCAGACAAGCTTTGGCTGTAATTCTCCTTTAAAATTGCATGTGCACATAACGGTGACAAAACAAAAAGAAAGAGCAGTGCCATTTAAGTGCAGCAATAGTGTATATTTATTCCAAACAGATGAATAAAACTCACAGGATAACAGATGTCAGCACATGTATCTGGATATAAAGTGTTCATCCGCTGTGGGGGGAGGGTGGGCTATGGTACAATGTGGAGTGCCTCCTGTCACGGTTGGGCTGGTGGCTCCCAACTCTTCCTGGGACACATGTACACTCTAAAGAAGCCGGCCGACGTCACATCCGGATGTCAGGTGAAGGGGGGCAGTGCGCGTGTTCAGAGCATGCATGCTCCTTCATCAGGCAATCTGATGAAGGAGCATGCATGCTCCGAACACACGCACCGCCCCCCTTCACCGGATATCCGGATGTGACGTCGGCCAGCTTTCTCTAGAGCAGGGACTCTCAAACTACGCCCTGCAGCTGTTGCAGAACTACACATCCCATGAGGCATTGTAAAACTCTGACATTCACATACATGACTAGGCATGATGGGAATTGTAGTTCCTGAACAACTGGAGGGCCATAGTTTGGGAATCCCTGCTCTAGAGTGTACCCGTGTCCCAGGAAGCATTGGGAGAAACCAGCACAACCGTGACGAGAGGCACTCCACATTGTACCACAGTCCCCCCTCCCCCAGAGCAGATGAACACTTTTATCCAGATACATGCGCTTACATCTCTGTTATCCTGTGATGTTTTATTTATCAGTTTGAAATAAACACTTAGATGGCGCTGATCTTTTTGTTTTATTTCTGCAGAATCTCTTCTAGCACTATCCTGAGCCTGCAGCCGTCCAAAGCCAGCAGCTTACCCCAGAGACTCAGTTTTACCATTTATTTTTATATTGATTGCTCACACCCTCCGCATCCAGGGAATAATGGGCCAATGATTGATTCTTTTTGTCTTGTTTCACATAATGGCGACAAATTTCATTGCGCTGTGTGTTCCATAGGTGACATTTTAAAAGCCTACAGGTCATCACTTTAGATTTCAATTTGATTATTAGCCCTAGAATTATTGCTCTCACTCCAGCATGCATCGGTATATGTAACATGTATAGCACAAACAATGTTTTTTGTATGTAGGAGCCACTGACCAGTGTGTGTTTACACTCGTATGTGTTTGTACGTATGGACAGGATAAGATTCAAGTACTTGGTTTTGACACTTTTTTCACTAAAACTTTATTTATACCACATAGGGGACAAAAATTCTCTTTGTGACAGGTTCTCTTTAATAGTACATCAGGGGTCTTTTAGACTCCTGATGTCCCACCAGCCTTCCACTGAAGCTAATGGAGCACAGATTAGCTTTATTAGCTTCTTCCCTGGAAGTAACAGAAACCATTATAAAATCGCGTTCAAGCTCTTTGCAGCTTTGCCTCCCCTCCACTGGGTGACACCCGTAATACAGCAGCATGGGGATGGGGATGGGGGGACGGGGGGTTGGGGAAGGGAGTTGGGCTCACGGTTCCAAGGGTCATACAAAGCCAACGATCAGCTTGTGAAGTGAAGTAGGAAGTGCGCGTAAGCCACTTGACATACGTCGGTTGCAGTAAAAGGGTTAGTTCACCTATTTTCCTCCAAAAACTCCCTATGCATTATTATGTCCTCAATACATTAACATGCTGTGCTCAGTTATTTTTAAATTAATGCTTACTTCTTCAAATGCTAAATGAATGGTTATCCCCGCCCTGTCCTGCAGATGGCAGGACATACCAAGTGTTAGATGGGTGGTTCGGACCCTATCCACACATGCGCAATATGCTCTCTCCATCTATAGCCTGCTTAGCCCCGAATGAAGCTCACATTTATAACTTAAAGGGATTATAAAGGCAGAAGGCTTTTTTTATCCCCAATGCATTCTATGCCTTGCCTCAGCCCCTTTAATACTTACCTGAGCACGTATTTATCCAGCAATGTTGCAGGAGTGTCTCAGTTGCCCTGAACTCTCCCCCTCAATGGCTGAGACAGCAGCATGGCACGATTGGCTCCCGCTGCCTTCAAAGTCAGTCAGCCAGCCAATCGGCAGAGGGAGAGGACGTGGGGCCAATTCACGGTTCCGTGTCTGAATGGACACAGGGAGCTGTGACTCGGCTTGGCTGCCCCCATAGCAAGCTGCTTATTGTGGGGGCACTCGGCAGGAGGGAGGGGCCAGGAGAGCCGAAGAGGGACCCGAGAAGAGGAGGATCTGGGCTGCTTTGTGCAAAACCAACTGCACAGAGCAGGTAAGTATAACATGTTTGATAAAAAAAGAAAAGAAAAACAGACTTTACAATCACTTTAATCTTGTAAAAACAAAAGCATTTACCATTCCTTAGCATTTACAGGTCTTTCTTGCTCTAACACCTGATGTAATGTCTCATTCTCCTCAATCACCTGCTTGAGACGGTGCTTAAAATTTTTCATTTCCTCCTGAACAAAAGAAAATAAAGGAAGAGATTGACTTCCAAAGCCCCAAAAAAATTACTATGAACTTTTATTGGACAATACTCAACATGGGACTAAGGTGAATGCACAATATACATGTAAAGCGCTGTGTAAATTGACAGCGCTATATAAAAGTACTGTATTTTCTGGCGTATAAGACTACTTTTGAACCTCAAAAAAATCCCCCAAAAATGGGGGGTCGTCTTATACGCCAAGTATAATATCTCCAAGGTCACCTAAGTATAAGTATTACCGGTAGATGAAAATTAGGGGGGGGTCGTCTTATACGCCCACTCGTCTTATACGCCGGAAAATACGGGTATCTGTAATAATAATAATAATAAATGTTTAACCACCTCTCTACCACTAAAAAAAAAAAAAAAACAGTGAGGTGGACGTCTATTTCTGGAGTGATGTTCATAAAGAAAGGAATAGCCCTCAATTGCCCAGTGCTGTAAACCGAGCCATCAAGGGACGGCTCACAGACACAGTGTACAGAGCCGATCCGATCACCTCTATACCATATAATGACTGTACCAAACACAACAATCACAAAATGTAAACAGTACAACCGTATACATTTAAGAGCCTGCCCTTTTCTCTTACAAAGGAGGAAGAAATAAATGAATGATAGAATATTTATTAGTTCCAGAGCAAAACAAAACAGCAGATTTAAGTTGGTGGGTGTCAGTGTTGATTGTGGGATTTTATTAAACATTTTTTTAACCCTTTCCCTCCCTGTACATCTGATCTCCATCCTGACTCTAGTGATTTGTATATTAACCCTTCATCTCCCTTATTTGAACATTAACCCCTTCAACTCTTCTTCTGGTCGCCAGTCCTCAGGAGGGATGTGTTTGAGCTGGAGAGGATCCAGAGAAAGGCAACTAAACTAATTAGGGGATTGTGAAGATCGTCTGCAATCGCTTGATTTATTCTCCCTGGAGAAGAGACGCCTGAGAGGGGACATGATAGCAATTTATAAATATCTCAATGGTGATCTCGACATAGAAAAAAAGCTATTCGGTCGTAGAGAGTGCATGAGGACTCGAGGGCATACATTGCGATTAGAGGAGAAGCGTTTTAACCTCAGGCAACGTGGGGGGTTCTTTACTGTTAGGGCTACAAGATTGTGGAATTCCCTAGCACAAGAGGTGGTTTCTGCGGGAAGTATGGTGGCTTTCAAAAGACTCTTAGACGTACATCTCAAGGATCAGAACATTCAGGGGTATGTGAGATGATTACGGCCACACACACCTACACAGGTTGAACTGGATGGACTATTGTCTTTATTCAACCTCAACTACTATGTAATTCCACCCTACCAATGCATGTGACTGGTGCATTAACCCCTTCACCTTGTCCTCTCCATGTATGACCTATAATGCTGCTGTATCTAGTGCACGATTTCCAAACTCCATGTTTTAACCCTCATAGTTCTTCTTTCCAAAAAATTGTGACAAAAAAAAAAAAAAAAAAAAAAAGATCACCTTTGGGTGTCTGTTTTCCAAAAAGAGGTAATTTTGGGGGTGTTGTTACTGTCCTGGCCCTTTTAAAAGAATATTCTTTTATTATTTTCAAGTATTAAAACCAGTGAAACTTCCACGCTACCTATTTATAAAGCTAATAAAATATAAAATGTGGTTTCCTAAAAATGTCTCAAAGTGAATAAAATGAAAATGAAGGGTGCTGCTCACATCTACATGTGTTCCCGCAATGTCAGGTAAACAACAATTGTCATAATTATTAACTAATTCTGAAATAATTAACCGGTTGCCGACCGCCGCACGACTATATACTGCGGCGGTCAGCCCCGGCCAGGCAGAGTGACGTATCGGTACGTCACTCGCCTGTCACTGACTTGCGAGCCTATCGCGGGCGGGCGTGCGCCCGCCGAGGCGCGCGCCCGCCGCGGCTCGTTCACCGGCAAGTCAGTGCGTGTGACCGGCGGACTCGATGTCCGCCAGTCACACTGCGATCGCTCCTGTGAAGGGAGAAAGACAGAGCAGCTTGTGTAAACAAGCTGCCTGTCAGTTCTCCCTGTGTAAAAGTGAAGATCTGTCCGTTCTACTATGTAGAACGGTGGATCTTTGCTTTTACACCAATAGGAATGTCCCTACACAGTTAGAAGCACGCCCCTAGGACACACTTAACCCCTCCCTGTCCAATAAAGTTAACCCCTTCCCTGCCAGTGTCATTTTTGCAGTAACAGTGCATATGTATAGCACTGATTACTGCAGTAATGTCACTGGTAACCCCAAAAGTGTCAAAAATGTCAGTCAAGGGTCCGATCTGTCCGCCGCAATGTCGCAGTACCGAAAAAAAAATCGCAGATCGCCGCCATTACGCGTTAAAAAAAAAACACCAAAAATGACAAAAATCTTTCCCTTTGTTAGTAAACGCGATAACTTTTGCGCAAACCAATCAAAATACGCTTTTTGCGATTTTTTTTACCAAACATAGGTAGCATAAAACAAATTGGCCGAAAAATGTTAAAAAATTTTGATTTTTACTTTTTTTTTGGGGGAATTTCATATAAAAAAATGTGAAAAATATTGTTATTTTTGCAAAATTTACGCTCTTTTTTTGTTTATAGCGCGTGATCAAAAAATCGCACAGGTGATCAAATACCACCAAAAGAAAGCTCTGTTTGTGGGAAAAAAAGGACCTCAAATTCGTTTAGGTACAGCGTCGCACGACCGCGCAATTGTCCGTTAAAGTCACGCAGTAAAAAATCGCAAAAAAACCCCTGGTCCTTTAGCAGCCAAATCCTCCGGGGCTTAAGTGGTTAATAAAGAAGCAACATAACTATCTGGCACTCTCTGAAAGTATGATCAAGCATAGGACTCACTATGCAATTGACACCAACAATTGGACTCCTCCCACTGACACCAACAATTGCCCATAATTACTGCCACAGACACAAGGAACTATTGCTCCCACTGACACCAACAATGGGGCATAATTACTGCCACTGACACCAATGATGGGGCACCACTCGTGCTAACTGGCTCTTTGCTTAGAATGTTTGGAGATCCCTGATTTAAAAGAGCATTATCACTCTGAGTGTTTTGTAGCCTTGAACCTAAATGTTTGTACAGCTATCTGACATTCTGTCATACAATGTATGTGTGTCCAATTGTAATAACTCTCCTGCATAATGTAACTGATATACATTAACCAGTTGCTGACTGACATACATATAAAAATGTCCTGTCAGCAAGTTGCTGCAGCTATAATCTTGGTATGGTTTTGTTTTTATTTCAGCTGGTGATCTGCTATTTTGTAAAAGTGATCTGGGCAACTTTGCAGCACTGTGAAGAGGCTGCCCCCTCCTACCACCTGTGGCGTTTCTTGAGCTCTCAGTAAGTGACCTGGATGGCTTTACACAGAAGAGATGGAGGAATATCCATTCCCTGACCTCCTTTGTGAGAAAAAAACTCAGAATCTATGATGATTTTGTCACTGTTATAGCAGTGGTTTCTAGCAGTCCCATGTAATATGTCCCTATTCTCCAAAAACTGGTATAGCATGTTTGCAGTCTCTAACCATCTATTGCATCATATCTGCAGTCTCTGACCAACATGTGCTTCATTTCTACAGTCTCTGACCATCTCCCGCATCATGTCTGCAGTCTCTGGCCATCGCCCGTCTGCAGTCTTTGGCCATCTCCCGTCTCCCGTGTGCAGTCTCTGGCCATCTCCCGTCTCCCGTGTGCAGTCTCTGGCCATCTCCCGTCTCCCGTCTGCAGTCTCTGGCCATCTCCCGTCTGCAGTCTCTGGCCATCTCCCGTCTGCAGTCTCTGGCCATCTCCCGTCTGCAGTCTCTGGCCATCTCCCGTCTGCAGTCTCTGGCCATCTCCCGTCTGCAGTCTCTGGCCATCTCCCGTCTGCAGTCTCTGGCCATCTCCCGTCTGCAGTCTCTGGCCATCTCCCGTCTGCAGTCTCTGGCCATCTCCCGTCTGCAGTCTCTGGCCATCTCCCGTCTGCAGTCTCTGGCCATCTCCCGCATCATGTCTGCAGTCTCTGACCCATCTCCCGCATCATGTCTGCAGTCTCTGACCCATCTCCCGCATCATGTCTGCAGTCTCTGACCCATCTCCCGCATCATGTCTGCAGTCTCTGGCCCATCTCCCGTCTCATGTCTGCAGTCTCTGGCCCATCTCCCGTCTGCAGTCTCTGGCCCATCTCCCGTCTGCAGTCTCTGGCCCATCTCCCGTCTGCAGTCTCTGGCCCATCTCCCGTCTGCAGTCTCTGGCCATCTCCCGTCTGCAGTCTCTGGCCATCTCCCGTCTGCAGTCTCTGGCCATCTCCCGTCTGCAGTCTCTGGCCATCTCCCGTCTGCAGTCTCTGGCCATCTCCCGTCTCACGTCTGTAGTCTCTGGCCATCTCCCGTCTCACGTCTGCAGTCTCTGGCAATCTCCTGTCTCATGTCTGCAGTCTCCGGCCATCTCCCGACTCATGTCTGTCTACAGTCTCTGAGTATTTACGATCATGTCTGCAGTCTCTGGCCATCTCCTGTCTCACGTCTGCAGTTTATGGCCATCTCTTGTATTATATCACATCAAGAGAGTGGACCACCATCACTACTTTAGGTAGTTCCGGCCCCCTCTTACTAAGAAACCTAACCGTTTCCAGAGCTGGACATCCAAAAAACTATACTGTATGAGCCAAAACAAAATGTACAAAATAGAGTTTATTGGTTAGAAAAAAAAAAAAATCCAGCTTGGTGCAATAAGGCATAGCAGCCAATCAGCCGATATCTTCCTACTGCCACTAAAGAAACCCAGATATGTCTCGGTCTCTCCCTAGGCTCTTACACATTAACCATTAAATGGAGAAAAATATACTTTTTTTCATAAAAAGAAGATAAAATAACAAAACATTTGAAAGGGAGAACTTCAGTGGAGCCAGCTGAGCACATCAGTCATGACATATTTAGGTCAGCAAGGATACCAAGTAAAGAGCTTTCAAAATATTTTTCTAATAGGGAACAGTCTGCTCGTCTTAGATCAGACAATCAAACATTTTCCTCCAGTCTGGTAAAACTTCCAACAAAAAAAGTGATTTTTGTACTTACCGTAAAATTCATTTCTCTGAGTTCATCGACGGACACAGTGCTCCATAAATCATAACTACTGGGTTATATTGCCTCCTCCAGGATTAGAACTAGGCAGGACAAAAAACACCTGGCTACGCCCATGGGCCTTGTTATATAACCCCCCTCTCTGCTCTAGGTAATCAGTTTAGTAGCAAGCAGTATTAGAAGCAACAGAACTCCATAGAGGGGTGGGTGCTGTGTCCATCAATGAACTCAGAGAAATGGATTTTAGGGTAAGTACAAAAATCCCATTTTCTCTTTCGTTCATCGACTAACACAGCGCTCCTTTAATCCTAACTACTGGGATGTCCAAAAGCAGTGCCAAAAGGAAAATGAGGAGTGGGGAAAATAACCTAAGGCTAAACATAAGTGCCCTTAACCAGGACACAGTAGCCCCGTCTGAAAATTACCTTTTTGTGGTCCCCAAACATTTTGCTGTACGTTACCCTTTTGAGGAGTCACTTTTAAAAAGGTGGACTAGTCCACCAGTGGTGGACCCTCCTGTTTCCAGGTCGAACAAAGCTACCATGATCCCAGTAGAGGAATTCCCGTCCTTTAAGGACCCGGCTGACAAGAAAGCAGAGGCTGTAGCATGAAGCCTGTTTACTATGGCTGGTTCAACATTGTGGGCCATCTTTGCCTCAGCCCTGGTGTCAGACCCTAACTGAATGGGCCAAGCTTTTGCGTCAGGGCCTGTGGGGTGAGCAGGTCCCCGCTGCTTATGTTGATTTAGCGGACCAGTTGGTCCACGGGCTGCAGTTTATTTGTGATGCAGCTTTGGATACAGCTCCTGTGCTGTCCAAACTTTCTGTTTCAGCGGTGGTGATTAGGCAGCCTAAGAATTGGTCTGCAGACCAAGCCTCTAAGAAAGTGCTCATTGATCTGCCCTTTCAAGGTGATCACCTGTTTGGGGCTACCCTGGATGACATCATTAAGGGTATCACAGGGGGGAAGAGGATCGGAACGTCCTTCCTGACATAGTCTAGGATTTAATTCCTGCAAAGGTTCTGGTGATGTCCGAACTACCTAAGGTTCCCCATATCCCTGTCCAGGGAATTGATTTACCTAGGTCTGATTCTAATTCTGACCAGGGTAGTCCTTCCTCTGGACAAACTTCAGGAACCACAGGCTGTAAATCACCGGCTGCTGTCACACAGATAGAACCTGTAGAGACAGTTCTGTTTGCACAGTCCTACATGCCGCTCCTTTAGCAGGTTCGGCTCCACAGGAGGATATCGAGGTTCGTGGCGGTTCATGGTGGAATCCAGGGCGGGGATCTTCCAATCAGTCTGGTGGCCATAAACCTCCCTTGGGGGCTTCCTCTCCGAGAAGACCAGTTGTCCCACAGGCTGATCTACCATCCTGCTTTACAGTCACTGATTTTATTGGCTTAGCTATTGATAGACAGGTAATGAGGGATAGAAGTCTGTCTTTATCAGTTATGGTGAAGGCGAGGAAGAAGTCCTCCAGCAAGATATACCATCGTACATGGAAAGCGTACATTTCTTGGTGTGAGTCAATTGGTGTTAATCCTCAATCCTTTTCTGTGACTTGAATCTTAACCTTTCTTCAACAGGGCGTTGATCAGAAGTTGGCCTTCATTACCATCAAGGGCCAGGTATCTGTCCTAGCAATCTTCTTTCTGCGACCCCTGCCGCGCACTCTTTAGTTCGTACCTTCATTCAGGGGGTTCGACGTGTGGCTCCACCTGTACAGTCTCTTTTGCCGCCATGGGATTTCGGGTTCTCCGCCATAGTACTTTCGGTTCTCCAGAAACCTCCATTTGAGAATAATCAGGAGATTCCTTTGCCTACGTTATCCCAGAAGGTAACATTCTTGGTGGCTATTACCTCGGCCCGCAGGGTACCGAAATTGGCGGCATTATCCTGTCACAGTCCCTATTTAGTGGTCCATAGGGATAAAGTAGTTCTTCATCCCTGTCCATTATTACTTCCCAAAGTTGTCTCTGACTTCTATTTGAATGAGGACATTGTGTTGCCTTCCTTGTTTCCCAAGCTGGCTCATCCCAAGGAATTTGCTTTGCATACCTTGGATGTGGTTCATGCGATTCGGGTGTATCTGGCAGCTACTGAATCCTTTCGGAGGTCAGACTCGCTTTTTGTGGTTACGGACTGACCAAGAAAAGGGCTGTCCGCTTCTTCAGCTACCATCTCTAGATTGATCAGACAGACGGTAAACTCAAGCCTATTCCATTAAAGGTCAGGTTCCACCTTTCCCTGTCAGGGCGCATTTTACTCAGGAGCTGAGTGCTTCTTGGGCCTTCCGTCATCAGGCATCAATATAGTCAGTTTACAAGGCGGCCACTTGGTCGTCGGTGCATAGCTTCACAAAATTCTATAAGGTAGATACTTTGGTATGTGTGGATGCTTCTTTTGGCAGCAAATTTTTGCAGGCTGCTGTTTAAGAGGGGCTGTTCCCTCTTGAGGGGTGTTTTTCTTTAAACCTTTATTTTTGGTTGTTCCCATTCCTTACAGGAAAACCGGTCAAAATAAGGCACATAAGGAAACACCTTTGGAGTACGAGGTGACCTATACATACCAAACGACACAGCCATGTCTGTGGCTACATCAGACGCATCCTCCATTTTTAAAGTCTTCTGCACTGCACTGATAAGATAAGAGAACCATGGAGGAATCATCCTCACTATCTGATGGTTCTGGGGGTGTGATATTAAGCCCCCTGGACTGGCTGCGTCCACGGCGGCATCAGGCTAAGAATCAGATGAGACAGACTGAGCAGGGAAAGGCGGGGGACGCTTCCTCCTGGGCCTTTGCCCACATGCCACTTCCACCAGGGACACTAAGGACTGCAGGACCACCGTTAGTGCAACCATGGGAAGCTGGGGTTCCGAGGGACCTGCCACCTCCATGAGGGGGTCAGTGGGTAAGATGTGACCAACTCTGCACCGGTCTCTGCACTGGGACCCCCCCTGCACTATATCCACACTGAAAACAGTAAGGCATGCACCTAGGGGGGTCTTCTACACTGGGATCCCTCCAGACTACCAGGGAAAGGACACACACTATCCCAGGACCTTACAGTGTGGGGATAGCAGGGGAGACCCCAGGGGTCTTCGATGCATTCTCTGCCCTAGGACCCCCATTAGACTCCAGGTCCAGACATGGGGGAAAGGGAGTGGGGGAAGCCCAGCTCACTGAGGGATTTTTAGTAATGGGAGGAGGTCCGACCGTCCCTGGAGGTTACCCGCATCAACCCCCCCCCCCCAAAAAAAAAAAAAAAAAAGGCCAAAAGGGGAAAGGGGGGACTGTGCTTACCTTTCCATGGTGCGGGTAATGATCCAGACAGAATCTCCCCACTAAAGTAGGGGGAGCTGTCGGCCAGGGGACCGCTGCGACTAAGACCCAAGCCCGGTCATATGCGACCCTGCAAAACTTTTAACTCATGGACCAGCCTCTCTCTGTGAGGCTATGTAGTGGCAGACCTAGCACATAGCTGCAGTCTGCTTGTGCTCGCTGCCTGGGCTGGGGGGGGACCACTGGATCTAGATTGTCCAGTCCGTCGCCCAACCCGGCAGTTGAATGTAAATCTCCCGAGAGAAAAAACAAAAAAAGATGTAAGGAAGGAGAAAAAAAAAAATTGCTAGGACCAGAGATCCCAGCTGGGAGCATAGGTCTTTACTACTGACTAGACGGTTTAAAACTGATTACTTAGAGCAGAGGAGGGGATTCTATACCAAGCGGAGGACAGCCCATGGGCATAGCCAGGTATTTTTTATTCTACCTAGTTCTACTCCTGGAGGAGGCAAAATAACCCCGTAGCTCTGATTTATGAAGCGCTGTGTCTGTCGATGAACGAAAGAAAAAAAAAAAAAAAAAGAAATAAGGAAATAAACCTCCAATCCCACTGAAAAAAGGAGAAAATTGATTTAAAATGAAAATGTTGTTGAAAGAACTAAAGGCAAAAAAGCTGTCACTTGTGCCTTTAAAGCAGAACTCCAGCTTTTTTTTTATAAGATAAAATATAACTGTGCAAATTCAAAAACGAGATACATACTGTAATCTGTCACTAGTTTTAGCAGTTTTCTTTTTTGTTTGTTTTTACAGTCCCCTTTTTAATATTTTTGAAGTAGTTGTGGACTGGACATACTACACACGCCAAAAAACCTTTATTGAAGTAAATCACCGTGGGGGTCATGTAAACAGCAAAAGGTGTGGTGTTCCTGGGATACTCGCTGGATCTCAGTCTCTGACAGCTCGTTGCTCAGCCCCAGGCTTCCTGCACTCTAATTTGCTGTTTATATGATGACCCTATAGAAGAGAAAGGATTATTCATTGGGCATTTCCACATCTCTTTGAGATCCATCTGGCGATTCCATAGCGATTTCATAAACCCCTCACCTGATTGGAGAATATTCTGGAGGTCCCCCACGTCGATTTATTACACCAAAAACGTTCTATTGAGTGTTAATGGAGGTGAGCGGCCATTACACATAATTTTGGATTCCAGGCTCACGAATTATCGCACCAGGGAGAATGACAGACGGCTTCGTTTACATCTTTCTCCCTCTCCAGCTGGAGATCGCGAGTGACCGGCGGACATCGGAGCCGCCAGTTACTCGCGTGGTGATGGCCGTGAACGGGCGGGAGAGCGCCTCCGGCGGCACGCGCTCACCCACTGCAGGCTCCTGGCCGAGCGGCGTAGTACTACGTCGATTTGCCCAGGAGGGGCTGACTGCCGCAGTAAATATACTGTGGGCAGTCGGCAAGCGGTTAAAGAGCTATTTAATTTTATCTTGTTTCTTTTAGGAGGAGTTCTGTTTTAACACACTCAGATAGGATAACTTGTATTAGGCTGATGGAAAAACCAAAAGAAAATTATAGATTCAATTTAAATGTGTAAAAAAAAAAAAAAGATCAATTGCACTCACCTCGAAGGACAGGATCAAGTGGTCTTTTTCCTTCAGTCTGTCTTCATATGCCAGTAGCAGTGGTGACAAGTATTTCATATCCAGCTGCACAACATAATAATATCTCACTGACAGTATTTCAGCAAAAGGATTTTGGAGAAGTTACATGGAGTGCTGATAATCTCATGCCAGCCAATACTAAAATTACGATGGAAAAAAAAAAAAAAAAAAAGGATTTTTTTTCTAGAAATGTTTTAAATCCCTATTAGAAGTGTATGTCAAGCCAAAATTTTTACTTTAGGTTTTAAATGATGACACCACCAGGTATGAAAACAGGAAGATGTTTTCTTCCTGCTGAGCATACAAAAACATGCGGCCTCATGGCAGTGGCTTTCTACCTGTGGGGACGCATATATACACTATTGTGTGTGTGCTGAGATAATGCTGCACAGCGCACTCCAAGCACCGAGACCAAGCTGTTAAAATATCTCACGAAAGTGAGTACACCCCTCACATTTTTGTAAATATTTTATTCTATCTTTTCATGTGACAACACTGAAGAAATGACACTTTGCTACAATGTAAAGTAGTGAGTGTACAGCTTGTATAACAGTGTAAATTTGCTGTCCCCTTAAAATAACTCAACACACAGCCATTAATGTTTAAACCGCTGGCAACAAAAGTGAGTACACCACCTAAAATGAAATGTCCAAATTGGTTCAAGCAAAAGTTATCGCGTCTACAAACTAGGGGAAAGATTTATGTAATTATTTATTTACTGGTAATGGTGGCAATCTGCGATTTTTAGCGGGACTGCGACATTGCAGTGGATAGATCAGATCCCTAACTGACATTTTTGACACTTTTGGGGGGACCAGTGACATTACTACAGTAATCAGTTAAAAAAATATGCGCTATTACTGTAATAATGACACTGGCAGGGAAGGGGTTAACTCAGGGGCAATCAAAGGGTTAGGCCCCTTTCACACAGGCGGACCGTTCAGATCTGCCTGTCTGTTTTTTTTGGCGGATCTGAACGGTCCCCCCATGCATCTCTATGGGGCATCAGATGTCAGCTGACACCCGATCCGATCCGTCAAATCTGGACGGATGGAAACCCTATTTTCCATCCGTCCAGCGGATCGGATGAGAACGGACCGACGGTCCATTTCCATCCGATTCCCCCATAGAGATGTATGGGGCTCTGACAGCTGTCTTTCTCCTGCTCAGCGGGGGATGGGCGGATCGATCCCCCACTGAGATAAACGGAGTCCGTCTGATGGACATCCTGTGTGAAAGGGCTTGTGAAATGACCACAGAGACCTGTGATCCTATATAGAAGGATCACAGGCGATAATTTCAGAGAGAACCACAGTCTGCTGTGTTTACAAAATCTGACTGTCATTCTCCCTTAGTAGGAAGCGATTGCAGGTGCCCGATGGGAATCGCGGCTGCTGGCCACCTGGATCGGCATCCCCACTGCCTAGTGAAGGCAGGCATGCCCGCCAATGGCACGCGCTCGCACCCAGGGGCGCTTCTTCGAGCTGCCGTACAAATACAGTGGTTTGCGCAGCAGAACCAGCCTGCCGCAGTACATCCGCGGCGGGCTGTCGGCAAGGAGTTAAAATATAGCACACTTACTGACAGGATCAACAGGGAAAAAATATTACAAGGACTGAGAAAAAGACTCCTGTGGTGGTAATGCTAGGGACATCATTTTTTAAGTTTGCCCAGAGTTCCACTTCAACTTACCAGCCAGGGGGGTGGAGGTCCTTTGGGTGGTAACCCGCCAATCTTCAGATTCTAAAACAAGAATAAAATAAATACATGAATTTAAAAAAAAAAAAATGAAATAAAAACAGGTTTTCCTCTTATGAAGTTTTAATTGTCATGTATTCATACATATAAAAAGTCTACACACCCCTGTTAAATGTAAAAAAAAAAAGAGACAAAGATAAATCATTTCAGAACCATTTCCACCTTAATGTGACCTATGTGTGTTCCATGGTATATCTAATGCCTTGGAAATGCTTTTGTACCCTTTTCCTGACTGATACCTTTTAACAATGAGATCCCTCTGATGCCTAGGAAGCTCTCTGCAGACCATGGCTTATGTTGTAGGATTTTGTCAGGAAAGACCTACTAGAACAGCTGAACTCTATTTGGGGTTAATCGGAGGCAATTTAAATGATGGCAGGCGTGTACTGACTCCTATTTAACACGAGTTTGAATGTGATTGCTTAAAGCGGAGTTCCACCCAAAAGTGGAACTTCCGCTTTAAATGCTGCTGACCCCCTGACATAAATTTGGCATGTCATTTTTTTTTTGGTGGGGGGGGGGGGTACCTGCTCCCACTTAGGCGGCCCGAGCAGAAGTTCTCCTCTCCCCCTCCCTCTCTGCAATCTTCTGGGACATGTCAGAGGTCCCAGAAGATTGCCCGTCCACTGAGGATGCGCAGCGCGAATCATGCATGCGCAGTGCGCACCCGGCTGTGAAGTCGCAAGCTGTCACAGCCGGGTGCCCACACTAGAGATGCCGGCGTCGCGGGGAGAAGAGGGAGAGATCCGATGCTCCCATCGGCCGCATCGCTGGATTGTGGGACAGGCGAGTGTGTTTATTAAAAGTCACCAGCTACGCTTTTTGTAGCTGCTGACTTTTAATAAACACCAAAATGGGTGGAACTCCGCTTTAATTCTGAAAACAGCTACATCCCCAGTTATAAGATGGTATGCACACATCTATGCAACCACATTATTTTATATTTTTTCATTTTAACCCCCCCCCCCCTTAAAAGGTTTCAGTTTGTTTTTCGATTGAGTTGATTGAGTTGTACACTTTATAGGTCATATTAAAAAGGTGGAAAATGTTCTGAAATTATTTATTTGTCTAATTTTTTTTACATCACAGAAAATTTACATTTTAACAGGGGTGTGTAGACTTTTTAGTGTTTAGGGTAGTGTATATGACCACCTATTAAGATTAAGGGATGGTCATACAGCGCTAAAGAATAAAAGTATATCTCCATGCACACTTCATTGGTGGTCCTTCGTCTGCAGTTGGTGGATGGACAATATTGATGCTTTTCTGTTTCTTTCTATCATTCGCGGCTCACATTTTATTAAGGGAGATCTAAAATCGGACGGATTCTTTAGATTGCCACTTTATGAGTCGTGGCATTTGCTGCCTTTTTTTACATGGACACTTGAGAGGACTTTTTTTTTTTTAGATACTTATTTAGACACTTGCCAACCGCCCCACGCAGATTTACTGCTGCGCATTATCACGTAGATCTACGTGATTATGTGCACGCGGTCTCGGCGGCGCGTGCACGCTCTCACTGTGATTAGACACAATGAGAGCCAGACCGCGGGAGGAGCGGAGGCGATCAGCACCAGCCTCCCGCAATCGGCAGGTGAGTCTTCTGTCACACAGGTCGAAAGAGAGCATGAGTTTCAGCTAACCTGAAACCCCAATCTCTCTGTGTGCCCTTCCCCCACCACAGTCAGTAAGCACAAACCGGCATACATTTAACCCTTTGATCACCCCACTGTTAACCCCTTCCCTGCCAGTGTCACTTATACAGTAACAGTGCATATTATTTAGCACTGATTATTGCATTAATGTCACTGGTCTCCAAAAAGTGTCAAAAATGTCAGTTAGGGGTCTAATCTGTGGACCACAATGTCGCCGTCCCGCTAAAAATCGATGATCGCCACCATTAATAATAAAAAATAAAAAGTCCAAAAATCTATCCCGTAGTTTGTAAACGCTATAACCTTTGCGCAAACCACTTCAAATACGCTTTTTGGGATTTTTTTTTTCCAAAAATATGTAGCAGAATACAAATTGGCCTAAAGCTGAAAAAAAAAAAACTTGATTTTTTAATTTTTTTTTAATCGGGAATGTTTTATAGCAGAAAGTAAAAAATTGCATTTTTTTAAAAAAATTGTCGCTCTTTGTTTATATATATATATATATATATATATATATATATATATATATATATATATATATATATATATATATATATATATATATATATATATATATATATATATATATTGTACTCCTCACCTGGCTGCCACCACACACGCTTGACACCATCTGAACCAAATATGTTTATTTTGGTCTCATCAGACCACAGGACATGGTTCCAGTAATCCATGTCCTTAGTCTGCTTGTCTGCAGCAAACTGTTTGCGGGCTTTCTTGTGCATCATCTTTAGAAGAGGCTTCCTTCTGGGATGACAGCCATGCAGACCAATTTGATGCAGTGTGCGGCGTATGGTCTGAGGACTGACAAGCTGACCCAACTCCTTCAACCTCTGCAGCAATGCTGGCAGCACTCATACATCTATTTCCCAAAGACAACCTCTGGATATGACGCTGAGCACGTGCACTCAACTTATTTGGTCAACCATGGCGAGACCTGTCCTGTTAAACTGCTGTATGGTCTTGGCCACCGTGCTGCAGCTCAGTTTCAGTGTCTTTGCAATCTTCTTTTAGCCTAGGCCATCTTTATGTAGAGCAACAATTCTTTTTTCAGATCCTCACAGAGTTCTTTGCCATGAGGGGCCATGTTGAACTCCCAGTGACCAGTATGAGAGAGTGAGAGCGATAACACCAAATTTAACACACCTGCTCCCCATTCACACCTGAGACCTTGTAACACCCAACGAGTCACATGCCACCGGAGGGGGTGGCTAATTGGGCCCAATTTGGACATTATCACTTAGGGGTGTACTCACTTTTGTTGCCAGCGGTTTAGACATTAATGGCTATTATATTGGCAGTGTAAATTTACACTGTTATACAAGCTGTACACTCACTACTTTACATTGTAGCAAAGTGTCATTTCTTCAGTGTTGTCACATGAAAAGATATAATAAAATATTTACAAAAATTTGAAGGGGTGTACTCACTTATGTGAGATACTGTATGTATATATTCATATCAAATATATTTGGGAAGACTGGCTCTCCTTTGCATGCTGGGACTTGTGGTGCCTTTCTTATGGAACATGCTATCTTAGTCACTGGAATCATTAGTTTTCTTCTTTCTTCCATGGGCACTTTATGGATTTATATGATCAATTGTGTTTATGTTTTTTATTATGACAATTTTTGCAATTTTGTATAATTTTATAGCACTTTAGGTACACAAGATTTTTCAGTTTCTACAAAAGTGACTGGACCTCTTTCAATTCTCTGTGTTGGCGTTTGGAACATTGGCAATTGTGTATTCCTACTTGAAATGTTCTTTTTTTCCTTTAACAGCTAAAAGCTATTAGATAAAGTCAAATCGGTGAAGTGATAAAGAACACAATAGTAACAAAAAGCCCAGTGTAGAGCTTTTTGTTCGTTCCACTCTGGCATACAAGAACAGACAGTCCTCTCCAGTCTCGTCTGTGTACTGGAAGAACACACTGTCATTATCCGCGGCACAAACAAAATGAACCAAATACACTGCGGCTTTTACCAGGAACAAACAATCTTTTCTTCAGATCACCCGGTATTACATTTAAATTTTTTCTCCTTTTCTCCAGCTAGAATTATATATTGAAGGGTAAAAAAGAAAATACTTTGTTTTTTAATGTGCTAAAGTCCCAATTCACAGCTCTTTGTTGCGGCGAGAAGATTGACTGGACCAGAGTCGCGAACAGAATCTCATGGGAAGAACATTGTGGGATGCACTGTCAGAAAGAAGGAGGCAATATGGCGACACTGGGAGTTTGTATATGGCTATAAGGAGGTGTCATTTGAAGTTCACTGAGCTTCTGCACCCATGGGAGATGGCGGGAGAGCGAGAACCCGTCAGCGTTTAGGAGTTTTGGTTTGAGTAAAAAGCAGGACCGTATGATGTGAGATATGTTTTATATGTATCCAGTTTGGTGATATGCATATTATTCAATGTGTCTTGTGTGAATGGAAAAATCTGGATGGCAGCATGCCAATGCAATCACCTTTATTAGATTTAAAAACAATCCATACTAGGGATAAACCGATATCGGTTTTTCTATGCCGATATTTTTAACATTTAAAGTTTTGAAAAATAAAGACTATTTTTGACACAAATCTGGTACTGAACTTGTTCATTTTTGTTTACCGATTAATGGCTCGCTTGCTGGTACCCTGTGGTGGGTGGCTGGCTGGCACAGGGGCTGTCGGTGGCTGGCTTGTACAGGGCCTGTGGGCGGCTGGCTGGTACAGGGCCTGTGGGCGGCTGGCTGTCAGGCACCCTGTGGTAGGTGGCTGGCTGTCAGGCACCCTGTGGTAGGTGGCTGGCTGTCTGGCACCCTGTGGTAGGTGGGTGGCTGGCTGTCTGGCACCCTGTAGTGGGTGAGTGGCTGACTGTCTGGCACCCTGTGGTGGGTGGGTGGCTGACTGTCTGGCACCCTGTGGTGGGTGGGTGTCTGGCACCCTGTGGTGGGTGGGTGGCTGACTGGCACCCTGTGGTGGGTGGGTGGCTGAGTGGCACCCTGTGGTGGGTGGGTGGGTGTCTGTCTGGCACCCTGTGGTGGGTGGATGGCTGACTGTCTGGCACCCTGTGGTGGGTGGGTGGCTGTCTGGCACACTGTGGTGGGTGGCTGGCACAGAGGCTGTGGGTGGCTGGTACAGGGCCTGTGGGTGGCTGGCTGGCTGATAAAGTGCCTTGGTTGGCTGGCACCGGGCTGCTGTGGGTGGGTGGATGGCTGTGATACACTGCCGTGAGACTAGTCCCGACTCCAGATAAGGCTGTCCAAGGCGAGGGAGGCGGCCTAAGGCAGAATGATGTCACGAAAATATCGATAACTTCCGGGGCCGATACCGATATATCAGGGAAAGTGCATATCGCCTTGCCGATAATTGGTCGATCCCTATCCCATACAGCAACAGAAGGTACAGTAATCAGCAGCAGCTGACGCGTTCTTACTGGTGCTTAATCATAGCTGAAAAGACCACAAGCTAAGATCACAAATATATATATATGCAAGTTAATGACTAAACAAATTAATCATACCATCCTATCAGTGATCATGTGTGGCCAATGAAGCAGTCAAGGAAATAAGATTAACCAATTGGCTGGTATGAAAGTTTATCACAGCTCTTAAACTTAAATCACCCCATGTATAGGTTCATTCAAGTAAAATAAATAAAGATACAGAATAAAAAAAATCAAAAACAATCGATGTTAAAAAGGAGAAGTACGGGGAAAGCTCATTTAGCTGTACATCTCCTATGGATCATAGGAGTGCAATGCGTTCTGCACTCCTGTGATCTGTTTTCAACGGAGAACGGGCTGAAGTCCGCTCTGTGACGTTAGCAGAGAAGTCAGTCCGACATCGGGCTCAGCCTTTCAGCGAACCGCTGAGAGGCTGAGCTGGCCGATCCCAGCCCCTCCACAGCCCAGCACCCTGCCCCGTTCCCCGCCCCTCCACAGTCCAGTGAGTGAGGAGGGGCAGAGCAAAGAGCTGTGACTGACAGGCGGCAGCTCTCTGCTGGGAGAGCTGTCAGAACTGAGTGCTCGGCGGTGTTCAATCGCATGGTTCTCAGTGTAGAGGCGCCGGGGGACAGATGCAGCATCAGACCGATGCTGCATCCACCTAGGCAAGTATAAATTCTAGGGGAAAAAAATCCCCAAACTTCTCTTTTAAACAGATAAACACAGAAAATCTTGTGTACAAAGCATAATACACATAAATACCCAAATAACCAAAATGTGTTCAGAGTTGTCGCAGTAATTCCGAGGGGAATACACACATATATATATATATATATATATATATATATATATATATATATATATATAATAAATATATATAATACATTTTTATAACGATTGCTAAAGAAGAGATGACAAAACCACATGCACGTATTGGATATGACTATTTCAGCCTGAGCCACTAACGTGGGTGACCACCTATGAAGGTAACTGCAAAGATATACAATATTCAAGCAATTATACTACAACCCATAATGATAAGTTACCAGGGCCCATAAGACATGTAAATCAGAAGTATGGTATGAAGACAAGTAATCACTCATAATAGTGGGACACATCCCCCTCAAAAATCAGGCCTGCTGGCTTCCTAGTATTAAGGCTAAGAATCGGAAATACCTTTTTTTTTTTACATAGCATTCTAAACTTGTTCCCCCTATAATCAGTGGCAAAACCTTTTCCAGCCCTTAAATCACCAGACTAGAGACATCTTTGTTGTGATATTCGTTCCAGTGTGTTTAGCTACATTGATGGCATGGCTCTTCTTTATGTCATATAGGTGGTCATGAAGACGATCCATCAACCTGCGGGTCGTCCGAGCCATATATTGGACTCGCAGGTAATGACATAGACCAAACGCTTGGTGTTACAGTTAATAAAAGATGAGCTCCTGAAATACCTTACTAGTTCTGGCAGAATGTACTATATCCCCTCTTTAATGTGGGGACACTACGAAATGCCCTTAAATAGTAACAAGTGTAGACGAGATCTGGTGCTAGTATATAGGCTGGGAGAGCAGACCTTACCTAAGGTGGGGGCTCTGTGGGAAACTGTCCTAATCCATTTAGATAGAATCTGAGCATAAACAGGAAAAAGGACATGGAAAAAGGTCCATGTCCTTGCCCTGTGAGCCCACAGGGTAGAAGTCAGATCTCAGTTTGAATGGAACCACAGTATGACCACTCACCGGGTCTTTATGACAAGGACATGATTCATTGGCCAAATCAACCAATTCAGTGACAATCTCAAAAAGGAATGGACGGACGCTCTGTCAGCTTGCTCCTTGAAACTTATGCAAATCATTAGAAGCTCAAAGAAAAAAAGAGCTGGAGCAATTACAGGGTGAAATATCCACTATTCAGAGGGATTTATCAGGATTACAAAACCACAGTGGCTTTTTGGAGCTTGACAGCTGTCTTAACAAGAAACTAGATAAGCTGGAGAATAGTGTCATTGCTAGCAAGAAGGATAAGATGACCAGGGACTGCGTTGATTATGAAAGCAACAATGTATACATTGAGAAAACCTTCCTATTTCTCTGGCCTCCCACGTTAAAGCATTTCTTAAAAAAACGGATTTGTTTTTCAGATCCTGAGAGGGAATCAGCCAATGATACTCTAGCAGCCACAGCCTCGGATTCATCGCCTGAATTAACCGGTCGGCCGATCAGTGGAAATCGCACCATGAGTGCACAAAATTTAAACAGAAATGCCCATGGATCCAACAAAAAGAAAAAAGCAGGAACATGAGGCGGGGAGGAAGAAGACAAACGTAGCAGGCAGTGGCCGGTATCATCTACGGCAGTGGTCCTCAACCCTGGCCTACAGGGCCCACTAACAGGCCAGATTTTAGGCATTACCTTGGGGAGATGCAGACTAGAGTACTGCAATCACTGAGAAGCAAATTATATCACCTGGGATGTATTTCAGTTATCTTGAAAATCTGGCCTGTTAGTGGGCCCTGTAGGCCAGGGTTGAGGACCACTGATCTACGGGGTCGAGTTCAGCATTTATATCTAATGTACTGTAAATTTATCTCAATGGACTTTGAGTAACCTAGAATTGACCGTTGTCAAAAGGACTGAATTTGTGTCCTACCAGGCATTTTGATTTTTTGGCACGTTGCTGGATGTAAATAAATTTGCACGTAGATGGACTCTGAGGAAGCACTATTTTATTGAGCCAGGCAGCGATTAGGAGGTCTTGGATGACATATCTTCTATGGGCGAGTGTCCTCCTTCCCAATTTTTCTGTGATGCATGTGCTTTATATTTCAATGGGTTTATTGATTTAGTAAGAAAAAGTCACAAGTACACTTACAGTCAATAACCATAGAGCAATAAAACATGGAGCAGTGAAAAACAATGGACATGGTCTAATGCATGTGCTTTAAATGATCTGGTCAATTTTGCCAATGAATCATGTCCTTGGTCCTGAAGACCCGGTGGGTGTCCATACTGTGGTTCCATTCAAACTGAGATCTGACGTCTACCCTGGTGGCTCAAAGGGCAAGGACATGGACCTTTTCCAGAAACTTGTGAATAGGGAATTTACTTACTTGGCCTGCAATTCTTGTGGTAGTTCTGTCCCAGACAACGTTTGTTTTAGAAAAAAAATGGCACTTAGGAGCCTTAGTGAGGATGGGAACATCATTAGGAATGCAGATAAAGGGGGCTCCGTTGTGGTCCTCTATTCTGAAACATATAAAAAGGAAGCTATGCGCCAACTGTCTGAAACAGACACCTACCTTAGGCCTAGGGGGGACCCTACATTATCTTTTAGGAAGGAACGGTCTATATTAGACAGGGCAGTAGCAGCAGGGATCTCTACACAAGATGAGAGGGATGTGTTTATTCCGGAGTTCCCTGTCATGCCCATGTCCCACCAACTCCCTAAAGTCCATAAGAGGTTAAATCCCCTGACAGGTGGACCCATAGTTGCAGGCAACGGGTCTCTTAATGAGTGTTTGGGTCAATGGGTAGATCATCAATTACAGCCCTTGTTGAATTTGCCAGGCTTCCTCAGAGACACGAAGCAGCTTTTGATTATAATAAATGATTTTGAGTGAAATGAGTATAGGTAGATTACTTGTGATGTCACAGGTCTCTATTTTTCCATTCCCCATGCCTTGGGTTTGCAGGCTGTTTTGTTCTAAGGAAGTCTGGCGAGTACTCCCTGGTCCTTCAGGAGTTTATTTTGCGGAGTTTGGAGTATTTACTTACCATCATGTTCGATGGAGACTATTATCTCCAGAAGTGCGGGCGTCTATGGGGGCTCGGTTCTCCCCCTCTCTAGCCAGCCAATCTCTTTATGGGGAGGTGGGAGAGGCCCCGCATTTTTGGACCCAGTAGTCCCTGGATAGACACCAGGTTTTAGTACCGGTTCACACTCATGCGAGTGCCGGGTTCGCATGTAATGTCGGAGCGCACTGCTCCGACATTACATGCGATCAGCTGTGCGGTGCGAGTTTAGCCATACAGTTTGTATGGCTAAATTCGCATCGCACCCGGTGCAAACACGCACAGGAGGCATTTTTGCAGCCGCATCAGGATCGGATCGCACAGCGGTTCACACTTGTGCGATCCCATCCTGTGCGAACTGCACGATCGCACTGCGATATGCGATCAAACTGGGGGTGTCGTTAAGATTACATTGACACCCCCAGCGTATCGCATATGGCAGTGTGAACTGCCGGGGGTGCGTGTGCGATGCGGGAAAAGGCTGCGAATTCGCAGCCTTCCCGCATCGCAATAGTGTGACCCGAGCCTTACTGTCGTTCTATAGACAATTTGTTGTTCATTGTCTCAGCCCGGACGTTTGGTTACAATACACGAGCGATAAAGATTTGAATTTACAATTCACAGAGCACTGGAACTTTAAATCTATTGAATTTCTGGATGTCTTATTGGCAGGTGAGGGCAGCAAAGTTGTTTCCAGTCTCTATAGAAAGCCGTCTGCTGGTAATGCTCTTTTAAGGGCTGATTCAAGTCATCCAAAACACACCATAAGAGGCTTACCTGTGGGCGAATGTCTGAGATTAAAACACATTTGCAGCAATGATATGGCCTTTAAGGAGGTGATAGACAAGACACAGATTTGAGGACAGGGTTTATTCCAGGTCCATCCTTAAGAGGGCAATTAGTATTGCTGAGGACACCCCACGTAACAGTCTAATAATGGGTACAAATAAAAAACAAATAAGAATAAAAATGAGAACTATGGTAGAGGCTCTCAGCAAGCAAGTGCCCCTCTGTTTTCCAATCCCTCGAGTCTGGAATTTGACAAAATCAGGAGAAGTATTCCTTAATACCTTCCTGTGTTGTCCAATGATACTGTTTATGCTCAGATTCTATCTAAAGGGATTAGGACAGTTTCCCGCAGAGCCCCCACCTTGGTTACATTCTTATCTCCCAGCCTATATACTAGCACCAGATTTTGTCCACACTGGTTACAATTTAAGGGCACGTTCAGATGTGGTTTAATTGGATGTTCGTATTGTACCAACATTAAAAGAGGGGATACAGGCAATTTAGCCACAACTGGTAAGAGGTTTAAGATCTCATCTTTTATTAACTGTAACACCAAGCATTTGGTCTATGTCATCACCTGTGAGTCTTGTCACATCCAACGAACGAACATCACAACAAAGATGTCTCTAGTCTGGTGATTCAAGGGCTGGAAAAGGTTTTGCCACTGATTAGAGGCTATGTAAAAAAAGAGGCATTTTAGATTTTTAGCCTTAATACTAAGAAGCCAGCAGACCTGAATTCTGAGTGGGATGTCTCCCACTATTATAAGCGATTACATGTCATCATACCATACTTATGATTTACATGTCTTATGGGCACTGCAAATATATGATATTCAAGGGATTATACTACAACCCATAATGATGATATATTACGTATCAATATGGGTTATAGTATAATCCCTTGAATATCGTAGATGTTTGCAGTAATCTTCATAGGTTGTCACACACATTCTGTCCTTAGGCTGTATTAGTAATTTCCAATACATGCATGTGGTTTTGTCTTCCTTCGTTATGATTCTTGTATATCTCCTGTACTGAGCCTTTCTGGTATTTTTTGTTGTCTGAATGCCCAGTTTTGAAGGCAAGTTTTTTCCTCCAACCCCTCCTTCATTTTAGGATTTGAGGCATGCATTGTGTCTTTTGACGTGAATTTTTTGGAGCAGTAAATATATATATATATATATATATATATATATATATATATATATATATATATATATATATATAACACACACTTATGAACACATTTTGGTTATTTGGGTTTTTATGTTTAATATGCTTTGTACACATGAGATTTTCTATGTTTGTTTTACCCCTTCATGTCTAAGTGTTTTTCTGACATTTGTTGATTACAGGTAAAAATCAGTATTTTTTGCTAGAAAATTACTTAGAACCCCCAAACATATAAACATATATACACACACACACACACACATTATATATATATATATATATATATATATATATATATATATATATTTATTTATTTATTTATTTATTTATTTTTTTTTTTTTTTTTTAAGCAGAGACCCTAGAGAATAAAGTGGTGATAATTGCAATATTTTAGGTCACACGAATTTTGCGCAGTGAAATAAATTTTCATGGATTTAAAAAAAAAAAAAAAAAAATGTAAAGTTAGCCCAATTTATTTGTATAATGTGAATGATGATATTTCGCCGAGTAAATAGATACCTAACATGTCATGCTTTAATATTGCCCACACTCGTGGAATGGTGACTAACTACAGTGCTTGAAAGTACTACAGTACATAGGCGACGATTTAAACATTTTTAACCGTTACCTGTTAGGAGTAATAGAGGAGGTCTTGTGCTAGAATTATTGCACTCACTCTAATGATCGCGTTGATGCCTCACATATGTGGTTTGGACACCATTTATATATGCGGGCACGACTTACATATGCATTCGCTTCTGCGCGTGAGCACAAAGGGACGGGGCGCTTTCAATTTTATTTATTTTTTGGTCTTATTTATTTTAATTTCTTTATTTTTACACTGTTCTCAATTTTATTACTGTCACAAGGAATGTAAACATCCCTTATGACAGTAATAGGCAGTGATGGGTACTCTTTATGGAGGGATCTGGGGGTCTGAAAGAAACCACTTAAAAGCATTAAAAAACGCCAAGTTTGGCTGTTTTGAATAATGGGATTTTTTGACTTACCGTAAGTTCCATTTCTCTTTCGTTCATTGATGGACACAGCTCCTTAAGATTCTTGACCAGTGGGATGTCCCAAAGCAGTGTCAAACATGAGGGGTGGTGCCGCAAAAAAAATTCCCAAGCTCAACCGTAGTCAACCAGGCAACAGGTGCTCAACAAAAGAACAACAACTGGAGCCCACCTGAACAGTACTCCACCAAAGAGGGAACAGATCCTCTAAATGGGAGCCTGCAAAACCTTGCGGCCAAAAGAAGCATCCGCAGATGCCAACACATCCACTTTATAGCCTTTTGTGAAAGTGTGCACCGACGACCAAGTGGCCACCTTGAAAACCTGCGTCACTGACGCCTGATGACAGAAAGCCTAAGCGGATGCACTAAGCGCTCGAGGCACCTGACCTGCAACGCAATTTCCTTAGAATGTTTTGGCCCTGGACACAGGGAAGGCAACACAATTTCTTAATTCAAATGGAAATTAGAGACCACTTTTAGAAGAAACGACAGACAGGGGCAAGGAACCACCGTATCTTTGTGGACCACCAAGTATGGGGTGCGACAAGACAACGCCGCCAATTGCGAGCAGAGGTGATCGCCACCAGAAAGGCCTTCTTCTGGGACAGTGTAAGCAGGGGAATTTTTCGAATATTTTCAAAGGATGGCTTCTGGAGGACTGAAAGCACCAAGTTCAGATCCCAAGGTGGTAGAGGAGACGCATCGTTGGCGTCAGATGTTGAACCCCTTGAGTAAAAGGTACGCACCAGAGAGTGTGTGGCCAGGGGTCATTGAAAGAAGATCGCCAAGGCCGACACCTGGCCCTTGATGGTACTCAAGGCCAATTTCTGCTCAATCCCCCTTTGAAGGAAGATCAAGACCCAAACCACCGAGAAAGAGCGAGGGTGAACACCAAGCGACTCACATCACAAAATGTACGTTTTCAATGGACGATGGTAGATCTTCCTGGAGGTAGATTTCCTAGCTTTCAGCAGTGTCAGAATCACTGACTCAGGCAAACCTCTATCCTTCAGCAGCTGGCTTTCAAAAGCCAAGCCGTCAACTGTAAAGGACAGTGGTTTTGCACTTGGGACAACAGATCCTCCCCGAGAGGCCAAGTGACGTTGGCGACCAGATGCACCAGGTCAGCATACCAAGATCGTCAAGGCCAGTCCGGGGGCCACTAGAATAACCTCGGCAAAAGCCTTAGAGGAAGAAAAGCGTAGATCAGACGATGCTGGTCCCACAGGACCGCCAGAGGATCCCGTGAATGTGCCACAATTTTGCACCCCTGGAATGTGTATGGCAAAGAGGGCTGGAACAAAACGTTCTGCCCACCGTAGCAGGCTACTTCCAGAGCTGCCAACACACTTCTTGTTCCACCCTGGTGATTGACATAAGCCACGGCCATGGCATTGTCCAACTGAATCCACACTGGAAACCCCTGAAGACAATCTGTCCAGTGATCCAGGCACAGCCTGATAGCTTGGAGTCAGACCCAGATAATCCAATTTTATTGAGGGATCAGAGCAGACTTCTGGTAATTCAGAAGTCAGCCGAACTCCCTCAGTGTCTGTATAGTGATCTCCACCAGAGCAGCAGAGGACACCACTCACAGGAGGAGGTCGTCCAGGTAGCCCAGTACTGCGATCCCTGCTGACGCAGCAATGCCAGAACCGGGGCCAACACTTTTGTAACGACCCGAGGAGGAGGCGAAACCAAAGGCTTACACCACAAACTGATAATGCTCTTCTCTTACAGCAAAGCGGAGGAATCACTGGTGACAGGCACAGATTGGAATGTGCAAGTAAGCATCCTTGATGTCGATAGAGGCAAGAAAATCCCCCTGATGGAGGGATGCCACTATCATGCAAACGGACTCTATTCTAAACTTCTGTACTCGCACAAAGCAGTTCAGAGCCTTGAGATTCAGAATTGGAAGCACCTTGCACTCTTTCTTTTGGACCGTGAACAGGTTTGAATAAAAACCCTGAAACCGTTCCGAGGTCGGAACAGGGAAAATCCCACTCTGAAGGAGCAGGTCTTGCACCTCCCCAAAGAAAGCTTGCAATTGGCCTGGGGACAGGTGCACATTGGAAGGAAAGAACCTTTCCAGAGGGTAAGAACGAAACTCGATCTTGTAGCCAGACCGTATCACTACATTCCCCCAGGGACAGATGAGGGCGCACCTTCATGCTGAAGGAGCCTTGTCCACGGGTCTGGAGAATCCGCCTTGCCAGACCAAGGACTTGACATGTTTTGAACACTTGTCAGTGGATCCTGAGGGACGAAAAAACTTCATGTGAGCCGAGGGCCACGTCTTCTTACCCTTACTGGCCTGTAGAAGAAAAGTACTCTTCCCCCCTGTGAGACTCCTAATGAGGTCATCCAAGGTAGCCCCAAACAGGTGATCTCCCTGAAAAGGTAGATCAGTTAAGGCCTTTATAGAGGTCTGTTCCGCAGACCAACACTTAAGCCACAATACGCGTCTAAGTACCACTGCCGAAACAGACAGACAGTCTAGAAATCAGGGGAGCCGCATCCAAAGAGGCATCACAGATAAACTGTAGTTCTTGGACCAACTGGTCTGCCAGCTCAGCAAAGGCAGGGGGGGAGCTGCTCACCCTCCAGGTCACGGTGTAAATGTTTTGCCCACTAGGTCAGAGTTTGGGACACCAGAGCAATTATGAAGACCGACCTCAGCACCAAACCCGCAACAGTGAACATATTGCAGGCCACAGCTTCTGCTTTTCTGTCAGCCGGATCCTCAAAGGCCATCGATCCTGCAAACGGGATTTTTTAAAGCTTCAGGCACAGACACAATCAGTGCATCCACCAGTGCCTTTTCGTGCCCAGCTACAGGAGTGGAGGAATCGTCCTCACTACCCGAAAAGTCAGGGCATGTGGCCGCAGACCCCACGGGGGGGGGGGGGGGGGGGGGGACCACGTCCTTGGCGACCGAATCAGATTCAGGAACTGAGGAGACAGATGAGGCAGGGGAAGGCGGGGGGCACTTTTTGCTAGCCTGTCACCTAAAAGCCACCTCCACCTGGGACACAAAAGATTCCAAGACCGCCGTCAGTGCATCAATGGATAGTTGGGACCTGGAGGGCCCCGCCGCCTCTGAGAGGAGGTCAGGTGGGGAAACGTGCTCAAAAGACTCCATAAGTAAATAGGGAGATCCCCACAAAGTGTGTCAAACACTGCTAAGGGACACCCCCACGGCGCTGGTAACACCACCCGGGTGCATGCAACAGAGCACCCCACAATCTTGTAGCAGAGAGAGAGAGGACCCCACCAGACTCACCAGCCCACCAGAGAGGCAACGGCAGCACCAGATAAACTGAACTCCACGTGTGGTGTCCAGGGAAAAAAAGAGACCCAAGAGTCAGCACCAGGGGACAGGAAGGGGTCCCCAAAGCCGAAATTGCAAAGCCGAAATCGCAGCCCAGAGGCTCCTCTATAAAACCACTGGCCAAGAATCCTAAGGAGCTGTGTCCAACAATGAACGAAAGAGAAACTGTAATTTTTTAAAAATCTGGCGTCTTTAAGGCTTCAGTACCCGGAAGTGATGTCATGACATCGCTTCCGGGTTTCTACATCGGCTTTGTTCTAATCCAGCTTTGTTCGGGCCATCAGCCAGCCAGTGGGCGTGCCGGCTGGCCGCTTGGGTCTCCCAGTAAGACAGTTATTACACCCACATCTGTAAATTATTTCAAGAAAGCCGAACATTGGCTCAAAACAAGGGCACCGGGGTGATGCCTCTAACAGCAGGCATCACCCCAGTACAACCCCCTGATGCTGAGGCCAAATATTTGCGTTCCGTCGCCATGAAGGGGTTAACATCGATGTTTTTGATTTTTTTATTCTGTATCTTTTAATTTTACTTGAGTGAAGCTGTACAGGGGGTGATTTAAGCTAAAGAGCTGTTTAAACTTTCATACCCGCCAATTGGTTAATCTTATTTCCTTGACTGTTTCATCACCTGTGTATGTGCTTTATTGGCCACACATGATCACGGATAAGATGGTACGATTTATTAATTGTTTAGTCATTATATTAACTTACATATTTATATCTGGGATCTAAGCTTGTGGTCTTTTCAGCTATGATTAGGCAACAGTAAGGGTGTGAAACACGTCAGCTGCTGTTGTATACTCTATGGCAGTGATGGCGAACCTTGACACCCCAGATGTTTTGGAACTACATTTCCCATGATGCTCAACTACACTGCAGAGTGCATGAGCATCATGGGAAATGTAGTTCCAAAACATCTGGGGTGCCAAGGTTTGCCATCACTGCTCTATGGACTGCTTTTAAATCTAATAAAAGGTGATTGCACTGGAGTGCGGTCGTCCAGATTTTTCCATTCACAGAGTTTATGAAAGCAGAACTAGCACCCTTGTCTTGTGTGAGGAAGCTGTAACTTAAGGACCGACACCTGGAACGGTATACTACCCTTTGTTCAATGTGCCTTGTTTACCAATAGCAATAAAAAATCTTTATTAAAAAAAAAAAACAAAAAAAACAAACAAACACAGGACCCTACATTTAGTAGAATCTACAGAGTTAACAATTTTCTTATTGAGATACAAATGCGAATGAAATCTGCTAAAGTATAGAAATATCAATTTTATTAAGCGCAGAAAATGCTGTTCTCTCAACAGCCCAGCTTCCCCTGCTCCTCCCTCGCAGCAGCGCAGCTCCCCATGCTCCTCCCTCGCAGCAGCGCAGCTCCCCATGCTCCTCCCTCGCAGCAGCGCAGCTCCCCATGCTCCTACCTCTCAGCAGCGCAGCTCCCCATGCTCCTAACCTCTCAGCAGCGCAGCTTCCCCTGCTCCTCCCTCTCAGCAGCGCAGCTTCCCCTGCTCCTCCCTCTCAGCAGCGTAGCTTCCCCTGCTCCTCCCTCTCAGCAGCGCAGCTTCCCCTGCTCCTCCCTCTCAGCACCGCAGCTTCCCCTGCTCCTCCCTCTCAGCACCGCAGCTTCCCCTGCTCCTCCCTCTCAGCACCGCAGCTTCCCCTGCTCCTCCCTCTCAGCACCGCAGCTTCCCCTGCTCCTCCCTCTCAGCACCGCAGCTTCCCCTGCTCCTCCCTCTCAGCACCGCAGCTTCCCCTGCTCCTCCCTCTCAGCACCGCAGTTTCCCCTGCTCCTCCCTCTCAGCACCGCAGCTTCCCCTGCTCCTCCCTCTAAGCAATAATTAAGCAGCTCAGCTTACTCTGCTCCCAACTGTCAGAAGTGAAATGGCAGCTCAGCTCCACCTACTAGAGTGACCCAGCGGCTCAGCTCTCCCTGATCCTCCCTCTCAGCAGTAACTCAGCAGCCCAGCTCTCCCTGATCCAATTTTCTTATTGAGATACAAATGCGAATGAAATCTGCTAAAAGTATAGAAATATCAATTTTATTAAGCGCAGAAAATGCTGTTCTCTCAACAGCCCAGCTCCCCCTGCTCCTCCCTCGCAGCAGCGCAGCTCCCCATGCTCCTCCCTCGCAGCAGCGCTGCTCCCCATGCTCCTCCCTCGCAGCAGCGCAGCTTCCCCTGCTCCTCCCTCTCAGCAGAGCAGCTTCCCCTGCTCCTCCCTCTCAGAACCACAGTTTCCCCTGCTCCTCCCTCTCAACAGCACAGCTTCCCCTGCTCCTCCCTCTCAGCACCGCAGCTTCCCCTGCTCCTCCCTCTCAGCACCGCAGCTTCCCCTGCTCCTCCCTCTCAGCACCGCAGCTTCCCCTGCTCCTCCCTCTCAGCACCGCAGCTTCCCCTGCTCCTCCCTCAGCACCGCAGCTTCCCCTGCTCCTCCCTCTCAGCACCGCAGCTTCCCCTGCTCCTCCCTCTCAGCAATAATTAAGCAGCTCAGCTTACTCTGCTCCCAACTGCCAGAAGTGAAATGGCAGCTCAGCTCCACCTACTAGAGTGACCCAGCGGCTCAGTTCTCCCTGATCCTCCCTCTCAGCAGTAACTCTGCAGCCCAGCTTTCCCTAATCCTTCCTCTCAGCAGTAACTCAGCAGCACAGCTTCCTCTTATCCTCCCTCTCAGCAGTAATTTAGCAGCTCAGCTCCCCCCTCCTAGTAGTGCCTCTGCAGCTCAGCTCTCCCTATTCTTCCCTCTCGGCAGTAACTTGGAAGCTCAGCTCTCCTTGTGCCCCCTCCCTCTCAGCTGTAACTCAGAAGCTCAGCTCTCCTTGCATCTCTCTTCAAGCAGGGACTCCACAATTCATCTCCCTCTGCTCTCTCCTCTAAACATTGACCAAACAGCTCAGCTCCCCCTGCTGTTCTCTCACCAGTAGTTCTGCAGCTTGGCTACCTCTGCTGTTTCCTCCTAGCAGTGACTCAGCAACTCAGTTCCCCTGCTGACCTCTAGTGGGCTGTAGTTAGGCTTTAAAAGATCATAATAGTGCCATTAGCAATTATAGCAAACTTTTATTTTAACAAGTTTTTTTTTTTTTTAAATGAACTGTGGTTCTCACCCGCTGGCTCTCCCTTGTTACTGTAAATAGGAGATCACATTACCCACAGACACAATCTGCATTATTTATCACCAAAGACCGCAACACAAATTACCTAGAGAAAGAAAGCAACATGAGCGCAGGACCATGGAAAGTCAGGGGAGAGTCAACTCTCTCTCCTCCAATACCACTATTCAAATGTCATTTCACAGACACGCTCAGCTAAAGCTATGTGATCTCAAACACTTGGCTGACACAGGCAGACGACTCCAGCCGGCGCGGAAGTTATTGGGGCAGAAAATGGTTTTCTTCCAGTACAGTTACTTCTGGATTGGAAGTCACAGCTACAGCTGAAACAACCATTTCATTAAGCAGAGAAATGTAAGATTTCTACCATATCATGTATAATAAAAGAGGGTGCAGTATTTACAAAGAGGGTTATTAATTGGTCCTAACAATTCAGTACGGATGTATCTAAAATCAAGAACAAAAATGCAATGTTTTGCACCTTACCAATCCATGTGGTGGCTGCATTTGTTTTCTTTTATCCAGCCAAGTCCATTTTCTGCAAGTACAGAAAAATTCTAGTTTGATCCCACCAGAATTCTACTGTACTTGCAACGTCCTGTGCACTTAACTGAAATCGCAGACGTTGTTACTTGTTAGCATGCACAGCTCTCTTTAGTGAGCTACAAAATACCTTCTGTATATCACAATTAGGAGAGGGGAGGTGTTTGTAGTTCAAATCAGGAGAGCACCCTGGGACAGGATCAGTAGGGGGGAACAAACAAATCCAGCCGCCACCTCTAAAAGACTGGCAAGCTGCAATATTACATTTTTGTAATATTTAAAAGAGAATCTGTCCGGGCAAATAAATATTTCCTAACCCTAAAAGTATATTTACAGAGAATAGCGCACACATGCAAAAGAAATGACTATCAAATAAAAAAGCAATCAATAAATAAAAATGGGGATTTGGTCCCACCATATGGCTAGATCGTGCTCAAGCCCACCACTACGTCAAAGTACCCCATTATCAGTGGGTCCTACACTATCCATAAAAAGAAGGATGAATCCAGCCTCTCAAACCATTGGAGATACTTACTCCTTACTGGGAGAGATGTGCATACCCTAAAAGTAGCTTTGATAACCCTCTGGTCAGTCTCACTGTCTGGAGGGAGAGGGTGATGGATCCCAAGCACATGCTTTGCACAGGGCATGCAATTATGACCAACTTGCAGCTTTGTCATGACCCTACAATTTACCTATCACACTTGGAAAAAAAAAAAAAAAAAAAAAACTCTTCTAAAGGCAGGGGTGGGGCTTAGCACAAGCTCGGCATAGGCAAGTCAAATGCAAATTTAACAGTTGGTTGAATTGAGTGACATTCATCTTTAAGGGGTTGCATTAACCACTTGACCTCTGGAAGATTTACCCGCCTTTCTGACCAGGCTATTTTTTGTGATACAGTACTGCATTTTTTTAACTGACAATTGCGTAACACTAACAATTGGCAACACTGTTCCCAAAAAAAAAATAAAAAATGTATGTCATTTTACCCCCACACATAGAGCTTTCTTTTGGTGGTATTTGAACGCCTGTGTTTTTTATTTTCTGTGCAATAAACGAAGAAAAGATCGAAAATTAAAAAAAAATGATATTATATATATATATATATATATATATATATATATATATATATATATATATATATATATATATATATATATATATATATATATATATATATATATATATATTTTTTTTTTTTTTTTTTTTTTTTTTTTTTTTTTAAACTTTCTGCTATAAAACACATCCAATAAATTAAAAAAAAAAAAAATAAAAAATCATCTAAATTTCTTTATTAATTTAGGCCAATATGTATTCTGCTAAATTTTTGGTAAAAAAAATAAAATAAAAAAAAAAATGTATTATATATACACATATACATATACACACACACACACACACACATACATATCTATCAATAAGTATACATTGATTGGTTTACGCCAGCCATTTTTAACCAGGGTGCCTTGAGGTTTCTTCAGGGTTGTCTTGCCAAAACTTGCCCAAAAATTGTATACAAGCTGGTGGGTGGCTGAAACCTGCCTATTAGATACACAAAGCCACACGTTTTCATTGTACACCCATTACAACCTTCTAGCTGCCAATGACATCATCAGTTGATATGGAGGATGTCAGTTGCCTGCATATCATCCTTGCTTGACCCTCCCCTGCCTCTCTCGATCAGCTTTGGGTCTCATTAGCTAAGTGATGGAGAAAAACTGAGGGAGAAGAAAAACATTGGAATACTAGTCAGTACCAGTTTGCAAAAGTGTATTTGCTTTGGAAGAATAAATCACCTCTAACGTTGGGTGTCCTACGTGTGGCTGTTGCTGCATTATGTAAAACTATTAGAAAAGTTTTAACATTTTAGAATGGGGTGCCTCAAAACTGCCCATAGTTTTGAAGGGTGCCTCAAGATTTTCCACAATTTTAAAGGGTGTCTTGACTGAAAAAAGCTTGAGAAACACTGGTTTACAAACTATGGGATATATTTATGGATTTTATTTATTTTTATACTAGTAATGGCGGCAATCAGCGACTTATAGAGGGACTGCGATACTGCGGCGGACAATCAGACACTGACACTTTTGACACTTTGCGGAAACCAGTGACTAATACAGTGATCAGTGCTAAAAATATACACTGGGGTTAAACATCTAGGACGATCAAAAAGTTAAATGTGTGCCTAGCCAGTGTTTTTTGTGTACATTGTGTGCAGTTTTCACAAGGGAAGGAGATCAATTTTAGTCCCTGCTTTGCAGAGACACAGGATTGATCCCTTCCCCCCTGTCAGAACTGAGATAGGCCTTGTGTACATAGGCCTATCTCAGTTCTCTGTGTTTTACCCACGATTGGTGGGTGCTGGAAGATATTGAGTGCCTGGCACCTACAGATCAGCTTCTGCTGTGAAAGGGTTAAGTGTGAGCCTAGGGGAGTGTTTTCTAACTGTATGGGGATGGACTTGTGAAATGAGACCTGTGACCCTATACAGAAAGATCACAGGCGCTCTGTGATCATTTCAGAGAGAAAAACAGTCAGCTGTGTTTACAATAGCTGACCGCCTTCTCTCAGCGGGGAGCGATAGCGGGTGCCCGGCGCCGTGGATCAGCACCCCCGCTGCCTAGTGGGGTCGGCTCGCGCAGGAGAGCCTGCTGCAGTAAAACTGCGGCGGGCAGTCGGGAACCAGTTAAGGAGATTCACACTCTGTATTTGTCCTATCATTATCATTGAATGTGAAAGTAAATGAAAACTCCAAATTTTGGGTTGTCCCTAGAAAAGGGATAGGAATAGAGGGGAAATCTTCCAATGGGGATAATAGTTCTGGTGACCTGGGGGTCCCCAGGGAATTCCATTAATTTGCAGGGAGTTCTCACTTCCTGTTTGGCTATGGGACAGGAAGTGAAGGAAAATCTCCGCAACGGGACACAGGTGGCGAAAAAAATTCTGATGGGCTATAACCCTCCTTTGCTCTATCCAAAATGGAAAAAAAAAAAGTTTTGCCTATAGTACTACTTTAAATCTATCAAGGGCCACACCTACTTAAAAGAGAAGTATGACCAAAGATTTTTTTGGCTCTTTGTCTCTTAATGGTCACAGGTATACACTTGCTTTTGTTCCCCTGTGATGGCTGCACTTACAGCTCCAGGTCTTCAAAAACAATCAGGAGCTAATCAGTGTGGGCTGTGATCACAAAGCTCTGTTTATAAGCAAACACTTTAAAAATGAATTAGGACCCCATGCAACCCACATAATCCATGTTTACCATTCCAGGCTCAGCACTAAAATACTGCAGATTTACCTTAAAAATAAAAAAAATAAAAAAAACCTGGAGCCAAAAAAGTACCTCTTCTTTGGTTAAGGGACGATACTTGGTTTGATAGCGGCTCATCTCGACGTTGAGACGGTGGATTGTCATCTTTAAAGCATCATTCTCGTCTACCAATTCTTGTGCCTGTTCCCGAATTGAGATCAGTTCTGCTGCATCTGCTGTGAGTGAGGAAAGGTGTTACATTGAGCATGAATTATTGAAGGGATCCTTCATCTAAGGTCGCCTACCTGCATTTAAGTTTCTTCTCAAAACTCAATGGGAAGATGTGCCCCTTAATGAGCCAACTAATATGGAAATCATAAGCCCCAGCAATCCTCATACTTCAGCAATAGTTTCACTCTTCTCCACAGGGCCCCAGAAATGCACTTTATTACTAGGTGGTGACAGCAAGTACTTGTGTTAGTCTTGAAGCCAATCTCCACACCCCTGTTAAGCCCAATGGGATCCTAGACGAAAGTTGAATATTGCACCCCCACTTCGGTCTAGGTCAGTGGACTCCAAACGGCAGCCTGCTGGCCAGGTGTGGCCTTTAGCTTGTCTTTATCTGGCCCTTTGGGCACTCATTATTCCTCCCACTGACACGAACTGTGGGGCACTAGTTCTCCCACTGACAGCAATGATGGGGCACTATTCCTTCCACTGACAGCAATGATGGGGCACTATTCCTTCCACTGACACCAATGACTAACACTATACCTCACACTGACAGCAATGATGGGGCACTATTCCTCCCACTGACACCAACAATGGGAAACTGTTCCTCCCACTGACACCAATGATGGGGCACTATTCCTCCCACTGACACCAATGATGGGGCACTATTCCTCCCACTGACACCAATGATGGGGCACTATTCCTCCCACTGACACCAATGATGGGGCACTATTCCTCCCACTGACACCAATGATGGGGCACTATTCCTCCCACCGACACCAATGATGGGGCACTATTCCTCCCACCGACACCAATGATGGGACAATGTTCCTCCTGCTAACACAAATGAATAACACTATACCTCCCACTGACAGCAATGATGGGGCACTATTCCTCCCACTGACACCAACTGTGTGGCATTATTCCTCCCACTGACACCAACAACAGACACTATACCTCCCACTGACACCAATGAAGTGATGCTATTCCTCTCACTGACACCACTGATGGGGCATTCTTCCCACTGACACCTATGATGAGGCACTTTTCCTCCTCCTTCAAACCACAGGCACTATAACTGGTTTAGGTCAACATTAAACTCCATCACTCCTGGCACTAAGCACCATGTAATTCAACTGTGGTTTGCCAGAAAAAAAAAAGAAAAAAAACAGTGGGCAAGCACTATCATTTAAATAACAAAGGGTGGGGCTTATTATCAACAAATGGTGAGGCTAAACCGTCATTTGGTCAGTTGAAGCTTCATGTAGACCCTGGGCCTAGGACCTAAGGGATCTCCACAGGGTGACGGTCAACATTGGTACCTGTAGTACTTCAGCACAGCCACTATAGAAATATTTACTCCAGGTCTGGTACATTATAAGGCAAGGACGGGGTCTTTCCATTGACAACATTGCAATTACTCATGTGACTACAGGCAAGCAGGACCTCCAACTTAGTACTTATTTCAGAAAGTGCACTAGACTGGGGTATCCCAGCATCTGCAGAACATAAGCTGACAAAAAAAAAAAAAAAAAAATCACATCATACCTTACTATTTTTTATTTAAACCTCTAGTCGACCTAAGATTGTTTTAGGTTTCATCTTAAACAATCACTTTAATTCTACCCAATGGATATTGTTTATGGCATATAGAACATCAATCAGCAGCTAAAACCAAAATTTACCAGGAGATATACAATTCTGTAGTTACCTCCAATTTGGGATTTCTTCCAGGCTTCTTCCAGCCCCTTTTTCTCATTCTTTAGATTCTTTATTTTCAGTCTCCAGGTCTTCATTTGCTCCTTCATTTCCTCCACCTGAACATTAAGCTCATGATTCATGTGGGTTAGCTGCTGGTTTGTGGTTTGCAGCTGCCTGATCTCCTCCCGGTTTACTTCCTGGGAGCGGCCACCTACAGCCTCCGATACACCAACACCATGGCGGCTTACAGCCTTCGATACACCAGGGTGGCTTACAGCCTCCGATATGGCAGGGCGACCTACAGCCTCTGATATTCCAGGATTACTATCAGCCTCCAATATTACAGCTTGCCTTACAGCCTCTGATACACCAGGGCGACTTACAGCCTCCAATAAACCAGTGGAACCTGTATGATTTTAGAAAGAGAGGAAATTAGGAGCTCATCTCTAGCAAGGGTACCCCCACGAAAGTTTATAATGCCCACCTCAATCACCTGAATAGCCCTAAACGCTCACCCAAATCTGTGGTTGTGTGATGCGCTAGGTACCAAGTAATCTGTCAAACAAAAACAGAGAAAAATTCCTAGCTCAACATACCATCCAGCCTGCAACAAACTAAATTGTCCTGTCTAACAGTTCACGTCAAATACAGGGTTTTAGTTTGCACTTTGCACACATTTGCAAATACATGCGAAAGCTGCAGAGCCACTTCACGGAACCCCAGTATTATCTGCAGTTCTAAAGGAGAGCCTCCATAGTAAGAGCATATACTGAATATAGTAATTGATAGTTTGATGGCAGGTATGCCTGAACGTAGTTCCCTCCTCCTAAAGGCATAGGGGCTCACTGAACACCCAGCAAATAGCACAATGTCAGCAAAGGTGCCCCCCCCCCTCCCACCACCAAATAACTAACATTACAAACAAATGGCAACTGCCTCACCCTATAACTGGCCTTAACAGCAAGGAGGCCTGCTGAATTTAATCAGCGAATCGATGCATCGCGAAGCGACCCTTCGCGATTCTGCATCGATTAGGAAATGACGTCACCCGGCCGTGCCACGCCCTCCCTCTCCTGGGAGAAAAACACAGCAGTGACGATCGGCGCGGGAGCTGATTGGTGAATTAGTGCGGGAGCTGAATAAAAAGCCTCCGTCCCTTCCTCTTCTCTCTCTGACCTGAGGCGCTGCAGTAAAGAACATCCCCCGCGTGGTATCGGCGTCCCGCCTGCCACCTTGCAGCCAGCCAGCCAAGCCACTGGAGCCCCGAGTGTCCCCAGTGTCTTGCAGCCAGCCAGGACCTGGAGCCCCAAGCGCCCCAATCGCAGCCAGCCAGCCAGTGCCGTCTCTCAGTTATCGTCCCGGCCGCCAGCCAGCCACCGGAGCCCAGAGAGCAGTGTCCTCCTCAGTGCGGTACTACTACGCAGTGCACAACACACACACAGCAGGTACATACTACCACCAACAAGTCAACTAACTAATAGTAACAAATTTACGATGACCATTTTGACAAGAATGTTAGCTTAGTTGGCTGGCTGGCCTCTATCTTGGCATAAAGTAGAACTATAGACAAAACTTCCTTTTTTCATTTTGGATAGAGCAAGGGAAGGTTATTTAATTATTATACCTGTAAGGTTTATTTTTGCCATGTTTTCCTCATTGTGGAAATTTACCTTAACTTTCTGTCCCAAACTGAAAGTGAGAGGAAATCCCAATAATAACACAAAATGGGGGGGTTTTTCTTTTTACTTTCAATGATAATGGTAAAAACACAGGACAAATAGAGAGGGTGAATCTCTCCAGTGTGGACATAGACAGCAATAAACACTGACAGATGTTCTAATACATCTCCTCCATTCTATCCAAAATCAAAAAATAAAAGTTTTGCCTTTATTTGTACTTTAAAAAAGGTTTAGACATTATATTAATATTTTATTTTATTTTTTATGAAGAAGTAAACTGTACTACTACAGTTTGATACCATACTATTTTACTTTTACTTCTAAATAGTGTTGTTGTCTGTCTCCGCTATGCTATGTTCAGACTTTCCTATATGCATGCAGGCCACGGCCAGTGTCCAGGGAAGTGTCCTTTAAGAGCACATGAAGATAAAAATGATTCTTTAATTTTTGACTGCTTGATTATAAGTTTTGAAAACCATTGGGCAGTGAGCTGGGCATTGGGCAGTAATCGTGATGCATCCTGAATCATTCACATGATAATCGTAACCGAATCGAATCGTGAGACCAGTAAAGATGCGCAGCCCTAGTGTACAATGTGCCCCTGTGCCTATGAGGAGTGGGCTCCCTCCAGGCAAACCTGCCCTCAATCTATCAAATATTATATATGTGCTCCAACTATGGAAGCTCTCAAAATTTGTAGAGTTAGGACTATAGATAATACTGGGGTGCTTTGTCGAGGCCTCTGCAGCTTGCAAATGTGTGCAAACCTAACCCGTTTTTAACGTTAACTGTTAGACAGGACAATTCAGTTTGTTGCAGGCTGGCTGGTACGTGAGCTGGGAATTTTTCTTTGTTTTTGTTTGACATGTGGCACCCTCCCATGTGCTCCTTGCTATTAAGGACAGTTGCCATTTGTTTGTACAGAGTAATCTATCCTCTGGACTGCTCAGTATGGGGGGGGGGGGGGGGGCAGTCCTTCAAGCTCCCATGTTGCCGCCGGGTGACATGGACACTTCCTATTGGCTGTCCAACAGCAAGGACTTCAGAGTCTCCAAAAGATTGCAGCAGCTTTGTGATGTCACAACAAGGGGTCGCAAGAAGAATGGCTGTTGGCTGGCATGGACTGCAGCGCTTTAAAACAAGCTGCTTGCAGGTCTTCTACAAATTTCTTATAGTGCTAAAACCTAATGATAGCGGTTTAAAGGGACAGTCTGCACTAAAGCAATACTTAACTCTACTTATTCACTTTGCTCTACAAGTAAGCTTATAATAAGACTTTATTATCTCTTCTAAACATTTTAATGAAGTTGTAAAGTCAGAAGGTTTTTTTTATCTTAATGCATTCTTTGCATTAAGATAAAAAGCCTTCTGTGTGTAGCAGCCTCCACAGCACCCCCCAATGCCTACCTGAGCCCCATCTCTGTCCACGAGTCCCTTTTCGGTCCGGGACTCTCCCTCCTGATTGGCTGACACAACTGCTGCGCTGTCCAAATCAGTTAGCCTATTAGGAGGTAGAGAGGAGGAGCTGCAGTTCGGCTCGGGTGCCCCCATAGCAAGCTGTTTGCTGTAGGAGCACTTGATAGGAGGGAGGGGCTAGGAGGAGCCAAAAGGGACCCAAGAAGGCTCCAGGATCCAGGCTGTCCTGTGCAAAACCAACTGCACAGAGCAGTAAGTATAACATGCTAAGTTGCTCTCCATTTCTAGGCATTTTTAGGCACTGCCAAGTTTGTAGAGGAAGATCTGCTGACAACCTTAAAGTGGAAGTAAACCCTTCTATCCTTTACAGCCAAGGAAACGGCTCCTGTTTGATATGCAACTGCCATGGTGCTGCACTTGTGATCAGTTATGACACCAGACATTTAATGGTTTAACGGTTTGGTTAAGAACACAAGAAAATGTAACCGTTAGCAATTGCAGCATTTCAGAAATGTTTATTTAAAGCTTTAAAAATTGATGGGTTTAGTTCCACTTAATGATTTACTGCTGTTCAGGGACTTTGGGCTTCAGCAAAATTGCAGCCTCCAGCCAGGAGAAACAAAAACAATGCTGGAGGTAATTTACCACAAACACTAATTTTGGTAGCATAATTATTAATGTGGAATGTATGTTCCTTGTATGTAAAGTCCAGCTTTAAATTCCCCAAACTGGAAAGCTTTTAGAATGCTCCAGGCAGCTTTTTAAAGCAATTTTTAGCTCCAAATGCATTGTAAAAGCTGATTGTGCACAATGAGGTTATACTAGGTAAAGTCTACGTGAACAAGGCCCAAGAAAAACAAGCTACCTGATCTGGCCACTTCGGTCACTTGAAATCTCCTGGTTGCTGGAACTGGCCCAGGTATTGGAGACTCTGCAACAGGTCCAACTCTGGTTTCTGCATAAAACAAAAATGAAGGTTCATCGGTTCTGTTTATACTTTAGGAAAGGGCACTAAAAAGATGGGCACAGGAGTTACACCAGTATATGATTTCTTCTCATATCAGTCTGACAATTGTACATTTATTCAGGAATACCTCTATTCTATGGACCCGAAGTAACCACAGTGCTGACGTGTAAGGACCTGGTGGTGCCTGTAAGTACCTGCATTCGTTTTCAGATTGATCCTTGTAGCTCTACAAAGCCCCCTGGATCCCATGTCCAGGCTGTAGCGGATAGATCATCTTCTACCCAAGTTTATACCTCATCCCTCCTTGCAAAAACCCTGCCTTGTTATCCAACTGTTGAATTTCTGCATTTTACAGCAGTACTACCGAATACATTTTTGGGAGCCTATCAGATGTCTTAAAGCCTAACTTTGGGCACAAAAAAAAAGTTGCAATAGGGCCCACCATACTGCAAGAGTTAGAGGTTTGTAAAGCCTAGGAGGTTGTGGAAGAGGCTGTATTTTTTACCCTCTCCTCACTTTAGCAGGCTCCCTCAATCTGCTCATCTGGTACCCACACAGCCTCTTCATACTACCCCTCCACATACAATGCAGGGCCAATAGCCGTGCATTGTACTTGATAATATAGTGGGACCAACAGAGTCCAGAAGTTTGGGGAGAAGAGAACACTGGAGCCTGTTGTAGCGGGGAGTCAGGTAAGTTATGCAGCCTCTCGTCTTAACCCCTTCACAAGCATTTACCTTTTTGTTGTGCCTAGAGTTAGGCTTTAAAGTTTTTGGAAACTCAAAAACAATGAACTTTTATTTGCTCCCTTTTGGTCTATTAAAGTAGACCACAGAAAGTGATTATAGAACATCTACAAATGTTAATTGTGCCTAAGCAGTACACTGTAAAATTTACCACGTCTGAAATTCCTCATGAAAAATAGCAACACACTTCCTGATATGAAAGGGTGCCTAGGCACTCCTGTGCCTACAGACTTATAGCTGTATATCTGCAGTGTGAGATCCAAGACACTGCTGCCTCTGATTGCTAATCTGAGGAGACTTGGTGATGTCACTACTATGTTGCTCTCTGCTCTCCTTGCTGGAGGTTCTGACATGAGTAGGCAAAACCCTACGTCCACATAGAAACACAGTGCAAGAGAAGACATGGTAAGCCGGCAATATGGAAAGATGAGCTGAAGGAAGACCACTGGTAATACTGGTGACTAGTGCTCTGCCTGCTTTTTTGGGGGGGAAAAGCTTCCAGAGTTCAGTTCCTCTTTAGATATACCATGCAAAGCATTTTTTTTCTATCTGTACTATAATTACTTTCCTGTGTCCTGTGCACTCTGCAATGAGATCTCAAGCAATGTTATTAACAGGTGTGTTACTACTACAGAACATTTTCCCTTATGTTACCAAGAAGGGGAGGCGTTTTGTATTCCCAAATCATTCCCTATCCCAAGCAGACAATGCTGCTCCTCCATAGATACAGGACAGTGAGCAAGCATTGTCACCCTAGCACAGGAAGTGTGCAACTGGCGGGATCACCAGGTGTAAATAAAAAATGGCTGAAAAAAAAAAAAAAAATACAAATGCAGCCTCCACATCGAATGACTTGTAAGCTGCAACATATGAAATATTTGTTGTTCAAGTTATACACTGCTCAAAAAAATGAAAACAAACACTTTGAAAACACATCAGTGTCTCAATGGGGAGAAATATTATGCTGGATATCGATGCTGATATGGACTGGGTAATGTGTTAGGATCTGTACTGGTATGGACTGGGTAATGTGTTAGGATCTATACTGGTATGGACTGGGTAATGGGTTAGGATCTATACTGGTATGGACTGGGTAATGTGTTAGGATCTATACTGGTATGGACTGGGTAATGGGTTAGGATCTATACTGGTTTGGACTGGGGAATGTGTTAGGATCTATACTGGTTTGGACTGGGTAATGTGTTAGGATCTATACTGGTATGGACTGGGGAATGTGTTAGGATCTATACTGGTATGGACTGGGGAATGTGTTAGGATCTATACTGGTATGGACTGGGTAATGTGTTAGGATCTATACTGGTATGGACTGGGTAATGTGTTAGGATCTATACTAGTTTGGACTGGGTAATGTGTTAGGATCTATACTGGTTTGGACTGGGTAATGTGTTAGGATCTATACTGGTTTGGACTGGGTAATGCGTTAGGAACAAAAGGATGCCACATCGTTTGACAGAAATTAAAATTATCACCCTACAGAGGGCTGATTTCAAAGACACCCCGAAAATCAAAGTAAAAAATGATGCAGCAGGCTAGTTTATTTTGCTGAAATTTAATTGCAGCAACTCAAAATGATACCCAGTAGTTTGTATGGCCCCCACGTGCTTGTATGCATGTCTGATAACGTCGGGGCATGCTCCTAATGAGATGACGGATGGTGTCCTGGGGTATTTCCTCCCAGATCTGCACCAGGGCATCACTGAGTTCCTGAACAGACTGAGGTGCAACCTGGCAATGTCAGAATTGACCAACACATAATGTCTCAGAGGTGTTCGATTGGATTTAGGCCAGACGAGCTTGGAGGCCATTCAATGGTATCAAATGACAACCTGTTGCTGTGGTATTCCAAGGCTGTGGATAGATGATTACTGATAACATGCTGATATAAGACCAACTATAATATGGGGTTTTAAAATGCTGCAATAGGTGGTGGTGTTAAATTCACAAAGCTGCTTATAGTCATTCACAAGTGGAAACATATGACAAAGATTTGCAATGGTGGTGGAACCCTCCTACAGATAACTATTATGTGTTTCTTGTGAGTGCAGCTGTGGGAGTTTCGATTTTTGTTTCATTTGGACATTTATATATAGGTGGTGGATTTCCATCAGGATCTATGTTTATTGATTTATTAATTGGTATTTTATATTTTTTGCGTCACTTTGGAATAGTGGTGTCACCCCTGAATTTTCTTCAAGTCGCGTAGTGCAGGAACGACTTTTTCAAACCGGAGTGGCACCGCAAAGTCAGCGTTGCACCGATTTGAATAGCTCCATTGCCAACAATAAGGCGTGACATGTAATGCGATTTGACTTGTCAAATTGCATGACAAATCGCACCAATTTGAACAGAGGCTTAATTTAATAACACAGCGCAACATTTATATTCCTTTTAAAGTGATATTATAGCTCAGTGAAATAGCTCCAGGCAAGATTAAGCTAAACTCTCCAAAAGACACCACTCCAGGATCCAACACTATAATTGCGCTCACAGTGCTCTCCAGGATATCATACATATCAGAAAAGAACAGAGAGCCTCCTCATGGTGTCGTAAGGTTTAAAATCCAATTAGGTTTAATAAAGTATTGCACTTACTTAGACAAACTGTGTATGAAGCATTTACAAATAACAGGGGTAACCAAGCATAAAGATGGCTGTGGTCCGTGTTGGTGCGCAATGATGTCACTGGGATGCCCCTGATGAAGTCTTCCAGTGATGAAACGCATCACTGGAGATTGAGAGTGTAATTAAGAGTGTTGGATCCTGGAGAGGTGCCTTTGGAGAGTTTCGCTCAATCTTGCCTTGAGCTGTTTCACTGAGCTATAATATCACTTTAAAAGGAATATAAATGTTGCGCTGTGTTATTAGTTGCGCTGTTTAGAGGTAGCCAAATTTCTCTGGTACGAGGTTGCATGACTGGAGTGTTGGTGGAGGATTCTGCTGTTTACTCTCTCATTATACAGTGACCACTCTATGCCTATTTTCTGGGATTAACTGCATCCACTCTTTGGGATTCCACATTTTGAGAGACTTTCATTTCACATATTCAACAAAAAAAACAGAGCTGCACCACCAACTATACTATACTCAGAGGGTGAAAACCATTTAAATCAAATATTCCATTTGAGAAAAAAAAAAAAAAATATATAGTCCATATAACGTGAGTGTATACTGTATAAGGTATATTCATTTCACATATGTTTACATGTTCTTAAAGGGATAACGCTGCATTTTAATGCTAGTATATAAATCATTACATATATTTAAAGAGAAAAGTAGGCAAGTATGTGATGTCGTTCGGATCCTTCGGCTGGCTCTCTGCAATTTTAAATGTAAGCGATTTATTTTTTATAATAAAGATGTACAAAAATACTACACCACGAGCCTCCCTATCTCTCATTTCACATGCCGAGTACCCAAACTACAGTTTTTGAGCAAGTGGACCCTAGAGGAGACCCTTAAAGGTTACCATACCCTCCATATTGCGCTCTCTACTGAGGGACCACAGAGGGATATCCTAACGGGAGAATATTAAGGAGTGAACCCTAGAGGAGACCCCCTAAACCCCTGAAAACCGCTCTCTCTACTGAGGGAACCCTAGCGGGATACCTTACTGTAGCCTGACCCCAAGGGGTCATCTGGTAAGTGGGCGGTGCAGGTGGAAAGAGTAGCACAATTCCACTGAAGTTCGCACTTAGGGTCCTTTCACACGGGCGGTCCGATCAGATCCGCCTGTCAGTTTTTTAGGCGGATCTGATCGCATGCATCTCTATGGGGCAGTGGATGTCAGCGGAGACATGTCCGCTGACACCCGCATCCGATCCTGTCCGTGAAATCCATACGAATGGAAACCCTATTTTCCATCCGTCCAGAGGATCGGATCGGATGAGAGCGGACAGGCGGTCCGCTCTCATCCGATTCCCCATAGAGTGCAGGGAGGCTCTGACACCTCCCTCTCCGCACACAGTGCGGAGATGGAGCTGTCATCTGCCAGCTCAGCGGGGATCGGTGGATCGATCCCCGCTGAGCAGAGCACAGTCCGCAACGGAGTGGGGACCATGTGAAAGGACCCTTAGTGATTACCATTTTTCTTTTGCTGCCACCTATAATATTGTTTTGCTGCCACCTGCCCTATATATCACATAATCAAGCACAAGAGCACTTTTGCAGCAAATTGGACATTATTTATATTCACTTTTGACTCTCATCACCATTTTTATATATATATATATATATATATATATATATATATATATATATATATATATATATATATATATATATATATATATATATATATATATATACACAACTTTTGTATTTATGTACATAGGTGACACCTATATGAATATTTATTTATACTTTGAATGTACGAATGCCTACTATTCATTTATGCACATTGGTGACACCTATATGAATTTTACTTTGATCAGAGTAATAACATAGTCAGCTATATTTATTTATTTATATACTTTACATATTTATCTACACTAGTATTGGAGCGCTGTCCCCATTGTACTCACTAATTTCCAACTCTATTGTGGTTTCAACAAGCAGCTCATACACATTCTAATTACCTAATTTAAACTTTTTTCACATAATTTCATTTACCGTATTTATCACGCGACATTAAAATAAATTGATCATAACTATATCCTGTGTGCATCTGCTCAAGTGTCCATAAACTTATTCCTGTGCGCATCTGCTCAAGTGTCCATACACTTAATTCTATAAAGTATGTGATGCTGGGGAAGGGAGAAATAAAGAGATTCTGTTGCCCTGTATGGGCAACACCAGCTCAGCTCCCAGGTGGTCTGTGAAATTTTAATTAATGTGATGCTGTATGAACCAAGGGCTAAGCAGAGGCATGGGTGTATATAGAAGAAATCTGGGAGCTCAGGTCCTTTGTTCCCATGATTCATAGGTCATCTCCAACAGATTCACACTCTCACCATTTCTGTATCCAATTTTATGCCGATAAAGAAAAAAAAAAAAATACCTTCTCTGGGAGAATGATCTGAAAATGCTTGATTGTCAACATCAGAAGAAGTAGCTCCACTGCCATCAATTTCCTCCTGCTCTGGAGAGGCTGTAGGTCTCTATAGAGATGGAAAATGAAAGAGATATGTTCAGTCTCATCTTTTATACAGCCCGCATGTTCCACGGTGCTTTGAAATAGCGAATAGAGAAGATAACAATGCATATCATCGCAGGAGAAAAGGCATAATGGAAAGGCCAATAGCAGCTTATAAAGCTTGGGTAACTAAAAATTAACTGAAAATAGAATTCTGCTATTGGACTCAAGCTTTTCTCTAATTAATCAGCATTTGCCCTCACAGGGATGCACAGGTGTTTGGGGTATCCCCATGCAGGCAGTCTCATTCCTGTCAATCAGCACACAGCGGTTTTGGGTGCAGGGCACTGAAAGTATGCATGTGTCCATGCAGCCATTGGGGTTGATTTACTAGAACTGGAGAGTGCAAAATCTGGTGCAGCACTGCATAGAATCTATCAGATGCCAGTATTTTTATTTTTTCTGTCAAAGCTTAACCACTTGCCGACTGCCGCACGACTATATACTGCGGCAGTCAGCCTCTCCTGGGCAAAGTGACGTATGGGTATGTCACTCGCCCACAAGCCTGTAGGGGGCAAGCGCCCCCGCTCGTTCACTGACATCCCCGTGTGTGTGACCGGCGGCTCCGATGTCCGCTGGCCACTCGCGATCTCCCGCAGGAGAGGGAGAAAGACAGACGGCTGATGTAAACACAGCCGTCTGTCATTCTCCCTTAGATCATGACAGATGCTATGTAGGATAGTATGTCTCTGTGATGATCTAACAAGCCACGCCCCCTGACAGAATCACGCCCCTAGGGACACACTTAACCCCTTGATCACCAATAAAGTTAATCCCATCCCTGCCAGTGTCAATTTTACAGTAACCGTGCATATACATAGCACTGATTACTGTAGTAATGTCACTGGTACCCCCAAAAGTGTCAAAAATGTCAGTCAAGGGTCCGATCTGTCCGCCACAATGTCGCAGTCCCACAAAAAAAAAAAAACGCAGATTGCCGCCATTACTAGTAAAAAAAAAAAAAAACAAACAAACAAACATTAATGTAATTTTTCTTTCCCGTAGTTAGTAAACGCAATAACTTTTGCACAAACCAATCTAAATAGGCTTATTGTGATTTTTTTTTACCAAAAATATGTAGCAGAAAACAAATTGGCCTAAAATGTTAAAAAAAATTAGATTTTTACATTATTTTTTGAGAATTTCATGTAAAAAAAAAAAAAAAAAATGTGAAAAATATTGTTATTTTTTCGAAATTGTCACTTTTTATTTGTTTATAGCGCAAAAAGTAAAAAATCGCATAGGTGATCAAATACCACCAAAATAAAGCTCTGTTTGTGGGAAAAAAAAAGGACATCAATTTCATTTGGGTACAGCGTCGCACGACTGCGCAATTGTCCGTTACAGTCACGCAATCGCAAAATAGGGCCTAGTCTTTGAGCAGCCAAATTCTCCGGGGCTTAAGTGGTTAATTAAACAAGCTTAAGTTGGAAGCGGATTGGCTACCATGTACAGCTGCATCAGATTTTGCACTCTCAAGTTTTAATGCACACGGGGCGTTAAAAAAACGTGCGTCAAAGTTAGTTCTGACGCCGGAAAAAGCAGCTGTAAAAACGTGCTTTCAGTAGCTTTTTCCATTAGCGTTATTGCACGTTTTGCCACGTCGCTTTTAGCAGCGTTTTTTTTCTGCCTCCATTCAAAATCAATGGTTCCCTATGGGAGCCTATTGATTTGAATGGTCCCTATGGGAGCCTAATGATTTGAATGGAAGTCGCACCGCAAGTCGGATCAGGATGTTCTGACTTGCGGGGCGACTTGCACTGTGAGAATCTTGAGGGGGAACTCCACGCCAAAATGGGAAAAAAGCGGCGTGGGGGTCCCCCCCAGGTTCCAAACCAGGCCCTTCGGGTCTGGTATGGAATTTGAGGGTAGCCCCACTCCGAAAAAACGGCGTGGGGTCCCCCCCAAAATCCATACCAGACCCTTATCCGAGCATGCAGTCCGGCAGGCCAGGAAAGGGGAGGGGACGAGCTCTGCACCCCCCACCCCAAAGCACCTTGCCCCCATGTTGATGAGGACAAGGGCCTCATCCCCACAACCATGGCCGGTGGTTGTGGGGGTCTGCGGCAGGGGGCCCATCGGAATCTGGAAGCCCCCTTTAACCACTTTAGCCCCGCTCACATGGAGGCTACTGCGGCAAAGTGCCGCGATCCCGTCCAGCGACGTAGACCTACGTCGCTGGACTCCGCCCCTTGTGGGCGGCGCTCGCGCGCCGCCGGAGGCTCGCTCCCGCTGTGTTCATTCACAGCGGGAGTCGGGCCAGGGGAGGAGCAGCGGCGATTGCCGCTGCTCTGCCCCGATCGTCGGGGATCGAGTCTGGAGATCCGCCCGCCTGTGCGTAAACACAGCGGGGGGATCTCCATAGTGACAGGGACTGACAGATCGGAGTGTTCAGCATAGCTGGACATCTGATCTGTCCTTCTGTCACACAGTCAGCTTCCCCCCCCCCACACGTCAGTAAGCACCAGGCATACATTAACCCCTCCCTCTCCAATAAAATTAACCCCTTCCCTGCCAGTGTCATTTTTACAGTAACAGTGCACATATATAGCACTGATTACTGTAGAAATGTCACTGGTACCCCCAAAAAAGTGTCAAAAATGTCAGTCAAGGGTCCGATCTGTCCGCCGCAATGTCGCAGTCCCGCAAAAAAAAAAAAAAAAAAAAAAAAAAAAAAAAATCGCAGATCACCGCCATTACGCGTTAAAAAAAAAAAAAAAAAAAACACCAAAAATGACAGAAATCTTTCCCTTAGTTAGTAAACGCAATAACTTTTGCGCAAACCAATCAAAATACGCTTATTGCGATTTTTTTTACTAAACATTTTTTTGGGGGGGGAATTTCATATAAAAAAAAATGTGAAAAATATTGTTATTTTTTCAAAATAAACGCTCTTTTTTTGTTTATAACGCAAAAAGTAAAAATCGCACAGGTGATCAAATACCACCAAAAGAAAGCTCTGTTTGTGGGAAAAAAAGGACGTAAATTTCGTTTGGGTACGGCGTCGCACGACCGCGCAATTGTCAGTTAAAGTCGCACAGCGCCGAATCGCAAAAAGTGGCCTGGACGGAAGACAGCAAAATCCTCCGGTGGTAAAGTGGTTAACAAGGGGGGCCCCCCAGATCCCGGACCCCCTTCCTATGTGAATGGGTATGGGGTACACTGTACCCCTACCCATTCACCCCATAAAAGGCAGTGTATGTGAATAGCGACAGGAGACGTTTTGGAAAGTTTATTTAAAATCTTCATCCGGTCTTCTCCACTCTGCTCTTCTGATCTTCTCCTCTCCGCTCTTCTGCTGTCCAATCTTCTGCTCTTTTGCTCTTGGCTCTTCTTCTTCCTCCGGTCCTCCTCCGACGCTGTCCCCGGTGATTATGCCCGTCTCCGGTCTCTGCAGCTTATTATATAGCCATTAGGGGCATGGCCGCTGGATGACGTCATCAGGGGACCCCACCCCCTTATGTCACAGATGATGTCGTCTGTGACATAAGGGGGCAGGGGCTCCCGGTGACGTCATCTAGAGGCCACACCCCTAATGGCTATATATTAAGCTGCAGAGACTGGAGACCGGCATAATCACCGGAGACAGCGTCGGAGGAGGACCAGAGGAAGAAGAGCCAAGGGCAAAAGAGCAGAAGAGCGGACAGCTAAAGAGCAGAAGATTGGACAGCAGAAGAGCGGAGAGAAGATCAGAAGAGCAGAGTGGAGAAGACTGGAGTGGAGAAGACCGGATGAAGATTTTAAATAAACTTTCCAAAACGTCTCCTGTCGTTATTCACATACACTGCCTTTTATGGGGTGAATGGGTAGGGGTACAGTGTACCCCATACCCATTCACATAGTGAGGGGGTCCAGGATCTGTGGGGCCCCCCTTGTTAAAGGGGGCTTCAAGATTTTGATGAGCCCCCTGCCCGCAGACCCCCACAACCATCGGCCAGGGTTGTGGGAATGAGGCCCTTGTCCTCATCAACATGGGGGGCAAGGTGCTTTGGGGTGGGGGGTGCACAGCCCCCCTGCCCTAAAGCACAAACACCCCCCCCCCCCATGTTGAGGGCATGTGGCCTGGTGTGGTCCAGGGGGGGTGGGGCCGCTTGCTCATCCCCTCCACTTTCCTGGCCTGCCGGGCTGCATGCTCGGATAAGGGTCTGGTATGGATTTTGGGGGGGACCCCACGCCGTTTTTTCGGCATGGGGCTACCCTCAAATTCCATACCAGACCCGAAGGGCCTGGTTTGGAACCTGGGGGGGACCCCCCACGCCGTTTTTTCCCATTTTGGCGTGAAGTTCCCCCTCAAGGTTCTCACAGCGCAAGACGCCCCGCAAGTCGGATCATCCTGATCCGACTTGCGGTGTGACTTCCATTCAAATCAATAGGCTCCCATAGGGAACCATTGATTTTGAATGGAAGAAGAAAAATGTATAAACGTGGCTTAACGTTAAGCAACGTTATAGCAACATTATTCAGCCTTTAGCAGCGTCAGGCGTTTTTAAAGCTGTAACGCTGGTCCTCAGAATGCGCAGGTCGTGGGTTCTTGTTGCAGCTTAAAAACGCCTAAGGCCACTTACAGCTCGAAAACGTCTGTGTGTGCATGAGGCCATAGAATAACATGGAGGTGTGTTTTTAGGCTGCAAAAAGCCTGACGCTACTTACAGCGGCATTAAAAACGCCCTGTGTGCATGGGGCCTTAGTAAAGCAACCCCACAGTGTGCCAACTGACATGAATGGGACTGCTTGCACGGGGATTCATGGAAAACCTGTGCATTCCCATGCGGGCAAACAAAGATCTTGAACGGGCGTACGCTATACCCGTGTGAATGAAGCCTTAGGGTCACAGTAAAAAAAACAAAAACAAATGTTTAAAATGGGTCCATTCTCTGCTATACAGTGAATAGGCCCCCAACCTTACCTGTAACCTCAACCTAACCCCAAAATCTAAACCTCATAGGCTGCATAATCCTATGAAAGTCTTTTCATAATTGCCCATTGCTACAACTGTACCTAAACTGAAACCCTCCCCCCGCCCCATGTAATTTCAGCGATATCACATAAATCGGGAAAGTTTTACAATATTACTAATATTCTGATTTTTATAGTTCACAGATACAGCTCCATCAGGTGGTACGGTTTGTCACTGCATGCATAAAAATACTTCAACGGTTTCTGAGTTACCGTACTTTGCAAGGAGTCTTATGATGAGAGGTAAAGTTTCATCCGACGAACAATCTGCCGATTTTCAGATCGTTAGTACAGTGCTTTTGACAGCCGATTACGAATTTTTTGTACGACAAAAGCTGATCGTGCAGGCTATAAAATTCTTATCGTATGTGAACATAAACCTCCAATCTTTCTTTAATTAGTACAGTTTTATAGTACTAAGTGATAGACTCTTGTCAGCAACCTCTTGAAAAGAATTCCAGAATAGATGGAACATCGGGAGAAAATCTTTGATTTTTAGACAACCAAGTGTTAAATTTCTTTCAAATTTTGTAGTATATAGGTCTTGTGACAGGCTTCCGAGAACTAACTAGGGTCTTCTCAACCTTGACTGAGAACCCCTGAGAGCCTAGTATATGGTCCTCAGATATTACGCCGTTAGGTTTAGGGATGCCACCTGAGGATGAGATACTGGGCCCTGAGACAACAGTTCCTGTCTCATAGGGAGAGTCACTGGGAGGCTTCGAGGAAGGATACCTGCATGCGTGAAAACCATGGCCTTTTGGGCCAAAAGGGGGCTATCAGGATCAAAATTGGTGTCCTCCAAAAGAAACTTCTGGAGGACTTCTGGGATTAGTCTGATAGGAGGGAAGGCATAGCAGTGCTGAATGACCAGGGATTCGCAAAAGCGTTGATCCCCAGAGTCTGGTCCCCTGGATTCAGGGAAAAGAATCTCTGGTTTGCTGTTTGTTTGGGATGCAAAAAGGTCCACCTCTGGGGAACCCCACCTGCAGGTAATTTCCGCAAAAATGTCTAGGTTGGAGGGACAAATTGTCCTGACACACATGGTAGCGGCTGAGGTAATCTGCCAAACAATTCTGAGTCCCTTTCAGATGAAGTGCTGAAATGGAGGCTAGATTCACCTCAGCCCAAGAATAGAATCTTTTGAGCTGTGAAATGCAAGGTCCGACTTCTTGTACCTCCGTTTGTTGAGGTATGCTTCTGTTGCAATGTTGTCGGCCGAATCTGCTGATGGTGTCCTCTGACCTCTCCCTGAAAATCCTCTAAGGCTCTCTGCACTGCTAGAAGCTCCCTGTGATTTGAGGATGCTCTTGCTTCCACCGGGGACCATTCTCCCTATGCTATGTAGTTTTGAAAATGGGCTCCCAATCCAAAGAGGTTGTATCCATCGTTATTCTCTGAGATATTAGAAAAACCCATTCCAGCCCTCTGGTCAGGTGAAGTGGCGCCCTCCACCACCACAGGGATTTTTTTTTTTTTTTTTTTTAACTTCGGAGGGAATTTGTACCTTCAAGTCTAAAAGAACTTGGGGACCCATCCAAGTTCTTTAGAAGGAGCAACTGAAGAGGACGTTGGGGAAACAGCTGGAAAGCAAGATGTCATGAGGCCTACGGCTCTTGAGACATCTCTGAGTGAGACCCTCTGGTTGGTCTGCAAGGATGCCATCATTGGAGTTGTTTTTTTAACCTTTTTACCCCCTGGAAGGAAAATCTTTTGATCCAGTGAGGAAATCTCGTACCCGAGGTATGTCACTCTTTGGGAAGGCTTCAGAGAAGACTTTTTTGTGGACTATCCAGCCTAGTGACTGGAGGAACTCCTGAACAGTCTGGAGATCCTTCTCTAGTTTCTGTCATGAATCTGCCACTACTAGGTCGTCCAGGTAGTGGGATGATCATATTTAATTTTCATCTTAATGGGGCCAACACTTCCCCCAGGACCTTTGTAGAAATGCGCAGGGCTGATGACAACCCAAAGGGCAGCACTTAGAACTGAAAATGCCAGATCTCCGATCCCAATTTTACTGCTAGCTAGTTGGTATGCTGGGTGAATAGGGATGCATGTGCAAGTAGGCATCCTTTAAGTCCAGCGTTGCCATAAAGCACCCTGGGGAAAGCAGATTCCTTATGGAAAATATTGATTCCAAGCAAAAGTGCTTGTATCCGATCGAGTGATTTAGAGAAGGAAGGTTCAATATCAGGCGGGAATTCCCCGAGGGCTTCTTTATCACAAGCATGTGGGAGTAAAAACCCATGCCCCGCTCTGCCCTTGGAACCGAGACCAAAACGTTCTTTTTTTTTCAAATTATATCTTTATTTCTTTAAGTTCAGTTACATATACAGTATATACATTACATTTTAGCTTTCAAGGTTATAATTACAAACCATTTATTCCCTTTAAGGAACCTTAGCCTTTCTTTGGCAATCTATTACCGAACCCAAAAACTCCCATTTCGTTCCTTTTCCTTCTTTCCCCTTTTCCCCCCTGTCCCCCAAAAAAAAAAAAAAAAAAAAAAAGCAAGGTAAAAGAATGGTGCACAGGTCTCTACACTCCTATATCATTATATATCTATCTTCTCCGCGCAGGTTCTTGTCCTGTACTTGGAAATTGCCTTTCTTCTGAATTAACATAATCTTTCCACTGTTTCCATTTCTTCTCATATTTATCAGTTTGTTGATGAGCAGATAGGACCAATTTTTCTAGGTTATGTATTTCCTCAACTTTCCTTAACCACATGTTTATGTTAGGTGGTTCAGTCTCTTTCCATTTAAGAGGGATACATATCCTGGCAGCGTTCACCAGATGTGGTATAATGGATTTTTTGTAATTTTGTATCGGTATGCTGGGGGTATGGAGCAGAAAGAGGGCAGGTTCTTTGGGAATATGACATTTCATAATTTCCTGTATTGACCTCCGAATCTGCTCCCAAAACTCTTCTAGTTTAGGGCATTCCCAGAATATATGGAGCATTGTCCCTCTCTCTGTCCCACATCTCCAGCACAAATCTGTATTTAATGTAGAAATTTTATTCATCCTAACCGGGGTGTAATACCATCTGGAAAAGATTTTGTAATTCAGTTCTTGAATTCTAACGCAAGTTGAAGTTGAGAATACTGACTTAATTATTTGATTTTCCCGTTCTAGTGAGAAGACAATGCCCATTTCACTCTCCCATTCCTTCAAAAAAGGAGGTTTACGCCGTTCTACTGATGTCATTAGCAGGGAGTAAATTTTAGATATAGCATGTTCCATAATTCCATTTTGAGTGCATAATTTTTCATAAGGTGTTACCTCTTTATCATCCTGGGAGGGGACTTGCAATGTTCCCAAAAAATGGCGTAGTTGGAAGGCACGCCATAGATCTAGGCCGAAATGGCCTGAGACGTCTGTTAATTCCTCCATCGTTACCCAGCCTGTCTCTGTTAGGAAGTCAGATATTTGTGTAATTCCTCTATCTGCTAAGGTCTTAAATTTCCTGTCTTGATATCCTGTCTCAAAGTGGGGGTTTCCTAGTATTGGGTACAGTACGGAGTTCTCCCGTATTAATTTATCCTGTTTAAATATTTTTGCACAAGTTTTGATCGTGTTTCCTATAATAGGATGTTTCTTTATTGATACTGGTAGGATCTTATAACACCATGGGGCTCTTTTCAACGAGATCTCACATTGTGCCTGCTCTAAGTTTGGCCAGAGCTTATATTCTCTGTGTCGACACCAGTCAATCACTCTTCCCAGTTGAATGGCTTGGTAGTATTTCTTTATGTTCGGGACTGCCAGCCCCCCATCTGTTTTCGCTTTAAATAGATATTTTTTCCCTACTCTCGGACGTTTTGAATTCCAGATGAAATTCATTATCATAGTTTCAATCTGCATCAAGTATCGAGGTGGGATGTGTATGGGAAGTGCCTGAAAAATGTACAGGAATTTTGGTATAACACTCATTTTGATTATATTGCACCTTCCCATCCATGAATGCATTCCTCCTCTCCACCTTAGCAGTAGTAGTTTTATAGATTTTAGTAAGGGAATAAAGTTCAGATTAAACAATTGCGATATATTTGGTGTGATCGATGTCCCCAAGTATTTAAGGGCTGTCTTAGTCCAGTTCAATTTAAAATTTGCCCTTAACTGTTGTTGGAGTGTCCCTGGAAGTTCTATTCCCATTGTTTCGGATTTAATGAAATTTATCTTCATATTAGATTGAGTTCCGTATCTCTCCAGCTCGTATAACAAGTTGGGGAGTGATATAATTGGATTCGTGATCGAGAATAGGACGTCGTCGGCATACGCTGATATTTTATACTGATCCTTTCCCACGCTGATGCCCGAAATATCCGAGTTAATTCGGATTCTGCACAGGAAGGGTTCCAATGATACTACAAACAGGAGCGGGGACAGGGGGCACCCCTGTCTCGTTCCGTTTGTAATTAAAAACTCTGTAGATAGAATTCCGTTTACCCTCACTTTTGCAGAAGGGACTGAATAGCTCTGTGTTATCCATTTTAACATTTTCTCCCCTATCCCTATATAGCGAAGGACCGTGAACATATACTCCCACCTGACCCTATCGAACGCTTTCTCTGCGTCAGTATTAAGCAGGACTGTTGGTATTTTATTTTGGTGTGTTATATGTAGTAAGCTCAATAGCTTGGTCGTGTTGTCCCTTGCCTCTCGGGTTGGGACAAATCCGACCTGGTCCAAATGGATCAACTTTGTCAGGTGTTTCTGTAGTCTGACTGCCAAAATCTTTGTGAAAATTTTAAAGTCAGTGTTCAACAGGGAAATTGGTCTGTAACTTTTGCACGAGGTAGGGTCTTTCCCTTCCTTAGGGATTACCGATATATGTGCATGTATGGTTTCTTTAGGGATTCTATTCTCTGCCCCCCAGGCGTTGAACATATCCCTCATAAATTCCTTCAGGTGTGGCATTAACTTCTTGTAGTAATGAATAGTAAACCCGTCAGGTCCAGGTGCCTTCCCTACTCTAATATTTTTTATAGTTTCCATTATCTCCGCAGATGTTATAGGAGACTCGAGTATTTTACTCTCCTCTTCTGACAACTGAGGCATTTGTGAGGTATATACATATTCCTCCATCTGCGTTTGTGAGGCTGTTTGGGTTTTTAAGTTATATAATGTTTCATAATATTTTTTAAATTCTTGAGTTATCTGTTTGGGGTATACAAGTTTCTGTCCTGCGTCTGTTACTATATGTGGAACATATGTTGTCAGATTTTGATCTTTGAGTGATTTTGCTAATAGCTTCCCACATTTATCTCCTGCTTCATAGAAAATCCTTTTAGTTTTCTGGATTGCTGCTTTAGCTCTAAAGGATAAGAGTTCATTAATGTCTCTCCTTATTTTCAAGAGCTCATCCTTTCCCTCCGCTGATGGTGCATGTTTATGTTTTGCTTCTGTTTTATAAAGAGCTTGAAATAGATGATCTAATTGTTTAGTTCGCTGTTTTTTGATCCTGGCCCCATGTTTTATAAGAATTCCTCGTATAACTGCTTTGTGTGTTTCCCATATTATCCCTGGATCTGAGTCTGCAGTGGTGTTAGTTAAAAAAAAAAAGACTATCTCTGACTCGACCTCTGCCATAGTCTCCTTATCTTGTAAGAGACTTTCATTCAGTCTCCAGGTTGTTTCTCTCCTTTCTCTTTTGTTTGGTAACTCATAAACTAATGTAATTGGGGCATGGTCTGACCAAGTCACTGAGCCTATCGTTATGTCTTTTATAGCGTGTAATTGACTGTGTGGGATTAAGAAATAATCTATGCGGGAGTATTGTTGATGCAAAGAGGAATAGAATGAGTAGTCTCTTTCTCTGGGGTGCATCAGGCGCCATGCATCTATTAATTGTCCTTCCTGTAATATTTTAGCAAAGTGTTTCCGCACCATAGGCGGGATTGAGGATTGGCCCCGGGATGTATCTTCTGAAGGGATCAGGGGAATGTTCATATCTCCTCCTATTATTAAATGTCCCCCCCTAAACTCATTGAGCATGTCCATGCCCCTCCTCAAGAAACCATCCTGCTTTATGTTTGGAACATACATATTAGCTAGTGTGACTTCTGTCTCTCGTATCGTCCCTTTTACAAATAAATATCGGCCATTTGGGTCGCTCAAAACTTGTGTACATTTCCAGGGTAAGTTCCTTGATAGGAGGATGGATACGCCCTTCGACTTAGCCTCCCAATTAGTCGAATGATATACTATAGGAAAAAGATTATTGTTTAACTTAGGGCATTTATCCTCTCTAAAATGTGTCTCCTGTACCATCGCAATATCTATCCTTGATCTTTTCAGATCATCTAACAAAATCCTCCTTTTCTCTGGAGTGTTGAGACCTTTTGCATTAATGGATAAAATCCGTATATTCTCCATTATAAAAAAAAAAAAAAAAAAAAAAGAAAAAAAAAAAAAAAAAAAAAAAAAAAGGGGGGAGGGGGAAAACTTAGGGGGGGAAGGGGGGAAGAAGGAAAGTACCTTCTTGACCTCTCTACTATAGAGGGGTCACTATATAGCTTCACGCTGGGTTGCTCATCCAATCTATATTGGTTCTTTGAGCAATTTCCTAAATGGGGTTATGTTTGGGTTAGGTTAGAGAATAAAACTCTCCCCTCCCTCTCCCAACCCCTAACACTGATCATTCACAGGGTATTCCGGCATATATATATAAATAAGATTCATTATTTTTGTATATCTACTTCTCCCGGCCTCATTTTCTCACATTCCTTGTATCTCATTTAGAGGCAAAGGAGAAAAAGAAAAAAAAAAAAAAAAAAAATCCCCACCCCTAGATCTCATAATGTATTTGCCATCTACCATCTGCCCCCCCTCTTTTCCTAGTTCCTCGGTAGATCAGGTATTACCCGATGCTTCCTCCGCCCCTCCCCCCCGCCCCTGGGGCACCCTGTGCTCTGTCACCTTCTTAGAGACCACTGAAATTGGTCGTATTGTGGAATGTATTTATATTCAAAAATAGAAGTTAAACAAAAACTGTGCTATTTAATAAATCAGATTATTACCATTATTACCATTATTACCCTTATTAGTGTTTTATAAGTTACAAAGTGTATATTATACCCAAAAAAAAAAAAAATTTTTTCCTAATGTTGTGTGCCCAAAAAAAAAAAAAAAAAACAACATACTTTCCCATACTCATAAAAAAAAAAAAAAAAAAGAGAGGGAAAACACCTTCACTACCACTCTACACTCGTGTCTTATGTGATCTAAAAAAAAAAAAAAAAAAGTTCAAATCAATAGTGATTTTGTGCAAGAAAAAAAAAAAAAAATATGACCTTATGTCTTATCCTCCTCCCAGGGGGGGGGGGGGGGGGGGGGGCGGGGTATATCCATGTATCCATATACCCTCAAAAAAAGAAAAAAACATGTTGGAGCTGATTACTTCAGAAAGAAAAGGGGGAACAGCCGACAAAGGGGTGGGGGGGGAAAAAAAAAAAAAAAAAAAAGTTATTGAAGAGAGAATTTTATAATAGCAGTATTTCTTCCTGTCATTTCTTCATTCTCTCGTTCCAATTGGATCCTCAATTTCACTTTGTTCTCTCAGACCTGTCCTTTCTTATTACCATGTCCATTCGACCTCCGTTCACGGGGTCCCCAGTTTGGGTACCCCATTGTTCTGGGGGAAATTGTAAGCCAGTCCTCCACCTGAACAGGTTCTGTGCCCAAGAACTCAAATAAGTTGGGTAAATCCGCTGGGGTACGAAGAACAAACATGTCTCGTTCTTTAAAAAAAGTCACTGCCAGCGGGTATCCCCATCTGTACCTAAAACCTTGTTGCTTTGCTCTCTCCAGCACTGGCCGTAGTAATGATCTGCGGTAAAGCGTGGTTTTAGACAGATCCGGGAGTATTTTTATTTTAGCCCCTGCGACTTCCACTGTGCCTATGTCCCAGGCTTTCCGGAGGATCTCCTCTTTCTGTGTGTAGTAATGCATTTTACATACTATATCACGGGGTCTGTTGGAGTCTGTATATCTGAACCCTGTCAGTCTGTGGACCCTATCAATTTCCATAGGGGCCGCAGGATGTGAGGTGGGGGCTAGCACTTTTAGAAAAATGTCTCTCACCTTTTCTTGTAAATTTTCCCCTTCCACCTCTGGTACTCCTCTAAGTTTTAAGTTCCCCCTGCGGCTCCTATCTTCTAAGTCTTCCATATGAAGTTGCATATTAATGGTGGCCTCTGATAGTGTCTCTGTGGTCTTCTTTATATCCGCTACTTGGTCCTTTACTTGTGTGATCTCGGTATCTTTTAAAGTAACTCTATCTGATAATTGGACCATATCTTTGCGGAGTTCCTGGATATCACGTTGGTGTGTTTCCTCAATCCGCATTATTAATGCCTCTATCTCTGCTTTAGTGGGCAGTGCTTTCAACAAGTCTTTGATATCTAGATTTACCTTTTCCTGCTGAATCCCGGGGTCGGCTTCGGGTTCTCTCGCTGCTGTCCCACCTGGGTTTGTCATGTTCCCCTCTGGCGGCTTCTCTCCTTTCTCCGCATGCTGTGTGCATTGCACTCCCTGCGCGTTCTGTTTGGGCTGTGTCCCCACACGTGCCGCCGCCATCTTGGTTTCCGGCACTCCGGGCAGCTGCTGCTGGAAGTATTGCTGTATTCCACCACCTGATCTCCTCTGTAGTTGACGCCGGTCTACTACCAAGCGATCGCTAACCGAGCGGGTCACTGGACGATTCCTGACCGGGTTACTTGTTTGCATGCCGTGTAGCTATGCCGTGTCGGGGCAGTCCGGGAGAGGGATTAGCGGGAGCTCCTACTCACACGTCCTCACATCTCTTCCTCTCCAAGCCACTCCCCCCCGACCAAAACGTTCTTATCCACTAAGTCACCTATCTGGAAACTCAAGGCAGTAGCCTTTACTCAATCTGTGGGCAGGCTGGTGACTAAGAATCACTCCAGCGGCTGGGAATCGAATTCCAGTCTGTGCCCCCTGGTCACCAGATCCAAAATAAAAGGGCTTGAAGTGATCCCCTACCACTGTGAGAGGAAGGCCATTAATCTTCCTCCCACTCTGCGGCAGGAGTCATTGTAGCTTGGCAGGCTGTTGAGGAGGGTTAAATAAAGACCCCCCCTACCTCTGCCTTTGTGGCCAGTCCAATGCTTCTTGGGCCTAGCCTCCCTCTCACATGAACTCCGCTGTCTGCCCCACTGCCCTCGAAAAAACTTCCAGGGAGTCGGGTTCTTTTTCTTTTCTAGGAACGCCTTCCTTCTGTCAGCCATAAGTTCCAGAGCTTCTTGTAACCCAGGGCCAAAGAGATGGCCGCCTGTTAGGGGAAGACTACACAGGCGCAACTTAGACGGAAGAGTCTCCTGACCAGGTTTTAAGCGAGAGACTTCTTCAAAGCCGAGGTCCTAGTGGCCATCCTAACTCACTCAGCGGAGGAATCAGCCAGAAAACCTACTGCTGGGAAAAGAAGTGGAAAGGATTTAATGATCTGATCCCTTGCTGTCCCGGCAGACAGGTTAGTCTGCATTTGTGAAACCCATAACTCAAGGTTTCTGGCTACACAAGAAGACGCTTAGGCCGGTTTAAGACCAATAATGGATGCCTCCCAGGCTCTGCACAACAAGATATCCCCTCTTTTATCCATGGGGTCTCTAAGCGTACCCATGTCACCAAAGGCTAGATACATACTCTAGGAAATTTTTGAAAGAGGCGCATCCAACTTAGAATACTTGTTCCACGACTGCGCCATGTCGTCATCGAAAGCAAACCTTTTCAGGTTGCTGGGAAAAAAATGGTTTCCTTTCGGGATTCTCCCATTCTAATACAATTGTATCTAGAAGGGAGCTGTGCACAGGAAAAGCCCTGGCCTTTTTATGCATCCCTTCATACATAAGATTGTGTTTTGATAATTTAATCTTCTCTTCAATTTCAAGTGTAACATAGACAGTCTTTAACAAATAATCAACATCTTTGAGTGACAACTTGTACCTAGAGCCCCCTGACGGATTCCCTATCCTTAGGCTCTTCCCCCGATCCTGATTCCTCCTGTGAGGAATTGGGAGACGCAGACTCCTCTCCTGGATCCTCACATCCCGCACCCTGTGTTGGAGCTCCAGCCATGGTCCTATCTGAGGCCTGACTCTGAGTGGGAGTCTGCATTTTGTTAATAAGGGTCTTGAAGGAACTGAACGTAGAGGAAAGCTCATCTCTAACTGATGAGTATTTTTTGAGAGGATATAGCTGGGTCACCCTTCACTAAAAATGTCTATGCATGAGTGGCAGACCACTTTACTACACGAGGAGCTTAGTTTTGCCCTGCAAACTGCACATTTCCTTTTGGGTGGTTGCACCTGGACCTTGTCCTGAGCCTTGGTCTACAAACAAAACATAAAAGAAAGTCTAGTTTGAGAATCAGACCACCCAGATCTCCAAACCCCCCTCAGTGCAAGAGAGAGGAAAGGTGCCTCTTTAAGCCCCACACAGCTATGATGGAGCAGAAAAAGCCCCGCAGGATATGCAAGAGGGAAGATTCCCCAGGCTTACCTGAGAGGTGCTGGTGGCAGAGCCTGCGCCAGCTGCCTGAGCAGTTGCTGCAGAGGAGTCCATCCTGCTCTGTGTTCCACAGCCTCTGCTGGGTGTTAAACACAACACCAGCCGCCCAGCAGTCTCCTGTCCGCGCTTTAAAGAGACTGGAACCAGTGTCTCCAGCGCCCACTGATGATGTCACCGCGACCAGAAATTACCTACGCAACTCCCTTGGGCCAGCGTGGAATGCAGGGGCTCCACCACTTCCACCCTACACGCTGGAGCTGTGCACAGGAAAAATCCCTGAATCAGCAATGCGCCCTGCACGGCCAGCCACGCTGCCTGCAAGGAGCCGCCATCCTGGATCGGACAGAGACTCCCTCCTGCTTCCCAGGACGCCATCAGCGGTCTTGGCCCTCCCCAGGCACTGAGGACAGGAGAAAAGCAGCCACCACTAACCTGCAGGTATGAGGTATCGCACTGGGCAGGAGAAGGTATACAGGATTCTTTCCCAAGTCTCCAAGTCACAGACTATGAGACTCAAAGAACCAGCTTCCAGGAGATATGTTAACCCCTGTCCGGAGGAAACATTAATACTTAAGGGGGGAGGATTAGAGGACCGCCTTTTATCTGGTGGGGTTAACGTGTTTCCTGTCCTGGTAGTAGGAGCCCTAGGTCTCATGGGCTGTCCTAGAAGACGACTTGAGAAATCCTGCTTGCCCCCCTCCCCCCCATTCTCCCTTTCTTTTGGCCATTTCGGGCCTCAAAAGTCTATTTTAAATAGGATGTAGGTACCTAGTTTTCTTAAATCAGTAAGGACCACTGACAGCTTTCTATTGTCCAATTTTGGTGAGCCTATGAAAAGCCTCAGTTTCCGGTTAGCTGACAGGAGTGACACACGGCATGGTCTTCTGCTTCAAGGTTCGATGTGTGTGTTCAGAGATGGTATTTTGCATACTTTGGTTGTATCGAGTAGTATTTTGAGTTACTGTTGACTTTCTATCATCTGGAACCAGCCTGCCCATTCTCCTATGACCTTTAACATCAACAAGGCATTTTCCTCCACACAACAGCCGCTCACTGGATATTTTCTCTTTTCCAGGCCATTCTCTGTAAACCCGAGAGATGGTTGTGCATGAAAACTCCAGTCGATCAGCAGTTTCTGAAATACTCAGACCAGCCCGTCTGGCACCAACAACCATGCAACATTCAAAGTCACTTAAATTCCTCTTTCTTCCCCATTCTGATGCTCAGTTTGAACTTCAGCAAGTCGTCTTTGCCACGTCTAGATGCCCAAATGCATTGGGTTGCTGCCATGTGATTAGCTGATTAGCAGTTTGTGTTACCAAGCAATTGGACAAGTGTACCTAATAAAGGGGCCAGTGAGTGTAGATCTTCTCCTACATTCATATTAAATCTAACCTGTACACAGAGAACATTTACAAAAAAAAAAAAAAAAAAAAAAACCACAAACACACCAGTGGTCTCACCTGTCCGCCCTTTTGTGGAAGAGCGTAAATTGGCTCAACTGCCACATTTTCATCTCTCCTTGGTGACGCTTGCTGAACAAACTGTTTTTCAATTTCCGACTGTTGGTCCTCAGTGCCGTCATCATCATCGAACTCTGACATTATGGGAAAACTCTGCTTGTTACGATTGGCGTAGGCCTTCCAATTTTGTCTAAAATAAAATTAGTTATTATCAAACACATGCTGTATGTGACAAACACTAGAACCCTATGAGAGCCATAGTTAAAGCAGAGTTCCGCCCCCTTAAAAAAAAAATTAAAAAAGTCAAATACTGTAGCTGCTGACTTTTAAATAGTAGAACTTACATGTCCACGGAGCCCGCGATGTCGGCACCCGAAGCCGATTTACGTATCAGCTCTCGGGTGCCGCCGCCGCCATCCAGGGTAAGGGAACCCGGCAGTGAAGTCTTTCGGCTTCACTGCTGGTTCTCTACTGCGCATGCGCATAGCGCATTGTAATTGGCCCAGCGGTGGAGGGGGGATCGAACTTCTGAGGGACAGCTCCGCGGCGCTGTCTCCCAGGAAGTGGGGAAGGTAACCTGTGAAAAACAGGTACCTGTTCCCCCCTCCCCCCTGAAAGGTGCCAAATGGGGCACCGGAGGGGGGGGGAGCAGATCAGTGGAACTCCGCTTTAAATGGACACCTTGACCACATCAACTGGACTTGAACGTTCCCAATTTCTCAACCAGTCTAATTTCCAGGACAAGAAGAGGGTCACTACTTACGCTAGTCCGAGCTCTGAGGCTGAAGCGTAGGGTTCAATCTGGCTCGCTTCATCAAGGCACACGCTGTCAGAGTAGGACCTTTGGCGAGGCTGCGGTATGGCAACTGTGCGACCAGTTAAGGAGGTCATCAAAACAGCAGCAGCAAGAGCGGACCTAGATGAAGAACAGGAAATTTTCTGTTTATACACAAATTCTTCAATTGTTCATGCCAAACCTTCCAATGGGGACTGGGAACAACTGTCTAAGAGGGGATTCTCTGTCACATTGTAGGGATTTCCTCTCACTTCCTGTTGGGTCCCTGAGACAGGAAATGAAGACAAAACTCCCCAATAGGACACAGACATTTAAGAAACACAATTTTTTTTTTATTTATTTTTTTTTTAAAAGCCTGACAACATTTTAACCCTTTCTTACTCTATTAAAAAAAAAAGGGTTTTTGCTTTAGATAACTTTAAACTATGTTTAAATCCGATGGATTTGATAAGATTCAAGAAACAAGGAGCCTATTAAATGTTGAAGAACAGCAAGGTACAGTATGCACTAACAGTTAGACCAGGTAACTCCTCAACAGGAGTCACAGGTTGTTCAAATTATTTTCTGGAAAACGTTGTTTCAAAGCATAAGCGTGATTATGCCCCCTACCCACCCCTACTCCTCCACAGATGCATACTTACATAGTAGCTGAGGTTGACTAAACACAATAGTCCAGTTCAATCTGTGCAGGCGCGCGTGGCTGTAATCATCTCTCATACCCCTGAATGTTCTGATCCTTGAGATGTACGTCCAAGAGTCTTTTGAAAGCCACCATACTTCCCGCAGTAACCACCTCTTGTGGTAGACAATTCCACAATCTTGTAGCCCGAACAGTAAAGAACCCCCTGCGTTGCCTGAGGTCAAAACGCTTCTCCTCTAATAGCATTGTATGCCCTCATGCAATCCTTGTGACTGAATAGCTTTTTTCCACCATTGAGGTATTTATAAATTACTATCATATCCCCTCTCAGATGTCTCTTCTCCAGGGAGAATAAATTAAGCGATTGCAGACGCTCCTCATAATTAAGGTCCTCCAATCCCCTAATTAGTTTAGTTGCCCTTCTCTGGACTCTCTCCAGCTCCAACACATCCCTACTATCCTCCATCTGATGGCGATTGTTACTTTGCTTGTTCACATTGAGAAGTGCAAGTCTTCACTGTCCTGGCTGCGCCTGCGCATTACAACCCCACAGACATCTATGGGGCTGTGCCCAGAGGTCAGAGACGATTGGTACTGGTTCAAATTTGACCAGCTTCCCTGTCCCTGCTGAAGAAAATCATCCGCACAACATAATGCTGCCACCACGTTTCATGGTGGGGATGGTGTGTTCAGGGTGATGTGCAGTGTTAGTTTTTCATCAGACATAGTTTTGCTTTCAGGCCAAAAAGTTTAATTTTGGTCTCATCTGACTAGAGCACAATCTTCCACATGTTTGCTGTGTCCCCCACATGACTTTCTGCAAGCTGCAAACATGACTTCTTATGGTTTTCTTTCAGCAATGGTTTTCTTCTTGCCACTCTTCCATAAAGGGCAGATTTGTGGAGTACCGACTAATAGTTGTCCTGTGGACAGATTCTCCCACCTGAGCTGTGGATCTCTGCAGCTCCTCCAGAGTTACCATGGGACTCTTGGCTGCTTCTCTGATGAATGCTCTCCTTGCCCGGCCTGTCAGTTTAGGTGGACGGCCATGTCATGGTATGGTTGCAGTTGTGTCACACGCTTTCCATTTTCGGATGATGGATTGAACAGTGCTCCGTTTTTTTTTTTTTTTTTATAACCAAACCCTGCTCTAAACTTCTCCACAACTTTATCCCTGACCTGTCTGATGTGTTTCTTGGCCTTCATGATGTGGTTTGTTCACTAACAAACCTCTGAGGGCTTCAAAGAACAGCTGTATTTATACTGAGATTAAATTACACACATGTGGACTCTATTTACTAATTAGGTGACTTCTGATGGGAATTGGTTTCACTAGATTTTAGTTAGGGGTATCAGAGTGATACTGTGATTCGTGGTGAACGGAGCTCCACTGGACTGTTATCCTTTTCCTTTGATCCTGCTGCCCCACGGGCGTCTCAACCCCTGCTCTGCCACTCTGCAGTCCCCGTCACACACAGAATCATGTCTCTGCCGTAAAAAACCTCTGACACTGCGGCAAAGCTGGAAAAATACCGCCGGCAAGACAAAGGGTATCAGAGTAAAGGGGGGTGAATACAAATGCGCGCCACACTTTTCACATATTTATTTGTAAAACATTTTGAAAACTATTGATCATTTTCCTTCCACTTCACAATTATGTGTCACTTTGTGTTGACCTATCACATAAAATCCCAATAAAATACATTTACGTTTTTGTAACATAACAAAATGAAAAATTTCAAGGGGTATGAATACTTTTTCAAGGCACTGTAAATACACAGATGAAATAGATATATGGAAGTTGTTTTATCAGTTAAATAATTTATATTTCTGTCCAATAAATCCTAAATCAATCATTCACAGCTCTGCCACACAGCACAGCCTAGTCTGGCAGGGGATTTGATTTGTCCCTGCTGGAGTTCAGTAACAATTACAGGTCTTGTCCCTCCCCAACCCTTGCTTGAGCAGTGAAGGAGTGCAGCAATCATCTTTTCGCTCTTTCATCCTATCAGCTTGTTGCTTGCACTAAAAACACACCCGATTGGCTCCTTATGTGGTTTCTTCCTCCCCAGTCTGAACTCGGCTGTCATCTTTAACACTGGGGAAAAGGGGTAGCTGCCCTGGGTCCAGTCATTGTTGTGGGGCCCAAAGCAGCTGCCCCTTGAGCCCGCAAATAGTTGACAAGTGAATTTGGGAGGGCACAAGAAAATGTTTGCCCAGGGTCCATAAAATAATAAAGACAGCCCTGCAAGGAGGCGAATACCAGGTCACATTCATGTACTTACACTGGTTGTATTAAAAATACACAAGTAATGATGTATTAATGAATAAAGAGCTTCAATATTTTGTGTCTCGAGTGCCTGCCTGGAATTCAGCTAACTATACTCCCTGCAATCCGATTGTACAATCTCCTTTAGATCCACAAACAGCCATGTAGTATAAGACTCTGCCTGACGGGATTTAAACTGAACAGATCAGTGGAGGAGGAAGTCGTGTTGCATAGTTTTTGGAAGATCTGAAGGAAATTGTACAATCAGATGGTTTGGATCTATGTGGTCAGCTTTAGACCTGCTCAGCTGATCATTCATGCATTGCCCAGTTCATTGCACACTTCCCAAGATGACAATTTCTACCGTCCCCTGCCTGGTATGAGGGTGTCAATGGATCAAACGTCAGAACCAGTATGAGGAAGTGGGTGGAGCCAGAAAAAACAAACAAACAGGACAATAAAAAGTGGAAAGGAAAGTAATACGGAGTAGATAGGGAAATGGAGAACACAGGAAGAATGTGATAGAGAAGGACAGACAGAGCTGTGCAGAGACTCGCTCACACCTACCTGGGTCTCTCTGGAGAGGGGTTTGGGCTGCGGGGAGGAGGGGTGCGAGGAACAGCAGAGCGGGGGGCTACGGTGGCTGCAGGGATGAGGCCATGAGCAATGTGCTTCTAAGCAAGGAAGACAAATCAGCAGTCAGTGCCATCGCAGAACATCATTTATTTCAGATAATAATATAGGAACATGTCAGTGAGGAGTCACATGGTGGGATCACAGTCATATCAGAACATGTCACTCTTATATGGTCTCTGGTAGTATGGGGGGGGGGGGGGGACTATAACTTCCAGCATATCCAGACAGTCTCTGGTAGTGGGGGTGGGGCGATAGCTCCCATCATGATCTTATAGTCTCTGGTAGTGGGGGGAACTATACCTCCCATCATGTCCTGACAATCTCTGGTGGAAATGGGGGAGGGGAGGGGGGAATGACTCCCAGCATGTCCTGTCGGTCTCTGGCTTTTGGATGGGACTATAACTCCCATCCTGTCCTCTCAGTCTCTGGTAGTGGAGGGGGGGACTATAACTCCCAGCATGTCCTCTCAGTCTCTGACAGTAGGGGGGACTATAACTCCAAGCATATCCTGACGATCTCTAGTAGTGGGGGATCTATAACTCCCAGCATGTCCTCAGTCTCTGACAGTAGGGGGGACTATAACTCTCAGCATGTCCTATCAGTCTCTGACAGTAGGGGGGGACTAAAACTCACAACATGTCCTAACAGTCTCTGGTAGAGGGGGGGAACTATACCTCCCAGCATCTCCTGTCAGTCTCTGGTAGAGGGGGACTATAACTCCCAGCATGTCCGGTCAGTCTCCAGTAGGGGGGGGACTATAACTCCCAGCATGTCCTGTCAGTCTCTAGTAGGGGGGGGGGACTATAACTCCCAGCATGTCCTGTCAGTCTCTGGTAGAGGGAGGACTATAACTCCCAGCATGTCCTGTCAGTCTCTAGTAGGGGGGGGACTATAACTCCCAGCATGTCCTGACAGTCTCTGGTAGAGGGAGGACTATAACTCCAAGCATGTCCTGTCAGTCTCTAGTGGGGGGGACTATAACTCCCAGCATGTCCTGTCAGTCTCTAGTAGGGGGGGGACTATAACTCTCAGCATGTCCTGTCAGTCTCTGGTAGAGGGAGGACTATAACTCCCAGCATGTCCTGTCAGTCTCTAGTAGGGGGGGAACTATAACTTCCAGCATCTCCTGTCAGTCTCTAGTAGGGAGGACTATAACTCCCAGCATGTCCTGTCAGGGAAGTCACACTCACAAACTGGTTGGCTTCTCTCCTCCTGAACGGGAAGGACATGGCGGCGGGATCTCTGCAGGTCTCCCCCGCTCACACACCGCTCTCTCCCTCCTTCTCAGCCGCTCTTCCTCCTTCAGTTCCTTCAACCAAAGAGTTCTAACCGCACGTGACGACCGACGCCCAATCCGATCAATCTGTAACCGCGCTCCCACCAATCGGCGCTCACCATCTCCCGTCGCCCCTGGCAACCATGTGCGTCTTCCTCAGAAGGAAACAAGCCATGGGGGGGTGGAGCGGGAAGTCCTTCCCCGGGGATCAGAAAGCGACTCCCATTGGGTCACTGGAGTTGAGCGACGGTGGTTTCTCCAATCAGCGATGAGGGGATAAAAAGCCGCGCGTGGAGGAGCGCGAGGCGCAGGAGAGTCCAGGTGGGGAAGAGAGGATACAATGTATACAATGTCTGATCGGGGAGGATTGTTACATTGTGTCCTCATTGGTTACATATTACTATTATATCGAGTGACTGAGATTTACCGCTCCTGTATTTCCTGTGTTCTAGACTTGTGATGCGTCCTATTGATTTTATCTCAGCAGTTCTGCCATTGGATCACATTGTCACCCTCTGATCTACAATCTGCTCCATACAAGGTTACTAATAGAAATAAGGGACAGCAAATGGTAAATATTAGGCCTCATGTACACTGCAGATACTAAACTTAAAGCGTAACTCCACTTTTGTTGAGAAAAAAAAAACATTCCCCTCTGGGTGATCTCTGTACATTACAAGGAATTTACCAAACTTTGTTGCAGATTCCTTCCTTTTTGTTCTGAAGAAATCATTGGTTGTTCCTCTGTGCTGAGTGGGTCTAATGGGAGTGGTTTCATAATTATCTATCAGCTGTGGCAGCTGCAGGGCTCTAATGAGGAAATCTGCTGGGTCTGCATCCCTTTAGACGTGTTCCTATTGGGAGTATCTCACCAAAAATGACATTTTTGTTGCAGGGGATGCCAGAAATCTGACTTGTATCTTAGTGCAGACTTCTGGGAAAATTGGTGAGCCAATCACACAAGCAGGAAATGATGTTTCTGGGGGTGTGGTCAGTATACATTCTGTGTACAGAACATCTCCAGGTGGCCATATTGCATTTTCAGAAAATTAAAACATCTGCAGATTGAAAAGGAAAGGTCATTTGTAACAACATTCAATTACAATATGATTTGTGGCGCAATTGTATACGATATATTGTTTTTTCTGTATTTGCTGATTTTTTTTCTCCCACCAAATTGGAGTTACCCTTTAACTACTTACCGAGTGCCCGCCGCAGCTTTACCAGCCCCCAGGGGCGGACTGACCATTTGGGGATTAGGGCACTGCCCGAGGGCCCAGGGTCAGTAGGGGGTCCCATGAGAGGCTACACACTACAGAAAGAAGCCAGTAACTTCCATGAGGGCTATGCTGTGGTAGATATTTAAATGCCCACTCTATGTGGCTGAGCTGCAATTTGTAAATGTGGCTTGAGTGTAAACACAGGGGGCCCCATGATCTCTGATTACCCGGGGGCCCCATGAGTTGTCAATCCACCCCTGCCAGCCCCTCCTTCGTGAACCAACGTAGCGCTACGTCGGTCGCGCGCCTGCAGCTAGGGAGGGAGCGAGCACGCGCCGGCGTGCTCCCGCCCCCACTCGGCAGCAGGGACTCCAATGCACGGGGCAGGCAGCTCTGATTGCCGCCTGCCACCCGCAAACTCTCCCCGCTGAGAGAGAAGGACGGTCGGCTGTTGTAAACACAGCTGATCGTTCTTCTCCCTGGAATGATCACAGAGCGCCTGTGATCCTTCTATATAGGATCACAGGTCTCTGTGATCATTTCAAAAGCCCATCCCCCATACAGTTAGAAACACGCCCCTAGGTACACATTTAACCCCTTGATCACCTACAGTGTTAACCCATTCCCTGCCAGTGTCATTTTTACAGTAAGGCCCCTTTCAGACATACGGAACATTCATTTCATCAGTTCAGTCACGTCAAAATGGATGATGTATTCATCCATTTTTCATGCGTTGTTTTTACATCCACTACCAATGGAAGAAAAATAGGGCTTTCATCTGTTCAAAAAAACGGATATTGATGGAAGCGGATGAAAACGGATGCTCATCCGTTGTCATCCATTTTTCCATAGGAATGCATTGATGTCAGTTTTTCATCTGTCAACGGATGGATGAAAAACGGACAAAAGGACCGTATGTGTGAAAGGGGCCTAACAGTGCATATTTTTAGCACTGATTACTGTAGTAATGTCACTGATCCCCCCCAAAAATGTCAAAATGTCAGTTAGGGGTCCGATCTGTCCACCGCAATGTCGCAGTCCAGCTAAAAATCACAGATCGCCCCCATTACTAGTAAAAAAAAAAAAAAATAATAAAAATGACATAAATCTTTCCCGTAGTTTGTAGACGCGATAACTTGTGAAAACCAAGATCCATACTAGGCCCTTTGATTGAGTCGAATATGGATCTTGAAAGGGAATCCCACGCCAAGCATGAAACACGGCAGGTCAGGAAAGGGGGGGGGGGGAGTGACCTGTGCTCTGAGGATCTGGAAAGGGAACCCCAGGCCAAAATTAAAAACCAAAAAAGGTGTACCCCCTTCCCTAGATCCATACCAGGCCCTTTGAGTATGGTATGAATCTTGAAAGGGACCCCCACGGGAGCAGAGGAGGATTTCAAATAAAGGATGTGTCAAAACTTGTTATTTACACCACACTGCCTTTGTTTGGGGTGAATGGGTAGGGGTACAATGTACCCGATACTTATTCATATGGGGGCTGGCCAGGATCTGGGGCATCCAGATTCTGATAAGCTCCCTGCCCACAGATCCTCACAACCACCGCCCATGGTGGGGATGAGCCCCTTGTCCCCATCAACTTAGCGCTTGCCACCTGCTAAGTTTCGGCAGCAGGATGCACACAGCAATCGGGAGTAATGCTGGGCTCTGGCTAGGTCGCTGGGCAAGTGGGGCCTCCAGGCGATGGGCCTGGGTATGCTGACGCCTTCAAGAGTTCCCTTCACTGGAACTAAGGGGCCAAGCCCAACCCCTGAAAAACAACCCCACACCATAATCCCCCTCCACCAAATGATTTGGAGCAGTGCACAAAGCAAGGTCCATAAAGACATGGATGAGCGAGTTTGGGTTGAAGGAATTCACACTATTGAGGTAAAGCAATTATAAAATGCTCTGCAATGGATTGATAGTCTTCAAAAATAAGGAGTTCCTTGATGCACAAACCAGATATATATATGTGTGCGATAATGCAACACACCACAGCAGTCTGCAGTAAAAGTTCAAAGTATGTGTCACTGACAATCCACTGTACATGTCCTTTAAGGGGATGTTTAATCTCTGCTGCTCTCTCCTAGGATTGCTCCATGGCCTGTAAGTGATAGAAGCGTTTAAATGGCAACACAGGTGGGTACACCAATCAGAGCTGGCGCTGCCGCCGTTCCCTATGGTCATGTGATCGGGAGTGAGAAGTGGAGAGGGAGCGCTCTGGCTCAGTTATTACAAGGTGAGATAGACATTATTAATGAGATCCTTTAAAGGGACTTTTATCCAAATAATAGAAAGAAAATTTTGAATACAAATAAAATCAGTAAAATGTAATAATAAAATACAGGGTCTGCCATAGCTGTGTTTCAGGGATATGGGAAACCTTATGGCAGCCAGATGTGTCACCGTCCCTTCGATCAATACTGAGCACAAATATTCCTACATTTAATTTGTGGTGGATCAGTCAAATTAATCAGAGGAAATTATTATTTTATTCACATGGTTATGAGTAAGCGACTATAGTGTCGTGAAATGCGTCGACCTAGGCATCTGTCTTGTGATGTGTCAGTCCTGTTTGGATTTTGTGGTGATGAATAAAACTTCTATGCTTCTATCTATGTCGGAGTGCGTTCACCATTTTTGTGCTTGAAGTCATAGACTGCATTAAAGAGGAAGTAAACCCACCTCTGCAACTTGTACCTATAGGTAAGCCCTATGATAAGGCTTACCTATAGGTACTGTAAATATCTCCTAAACATGTACCGTTTAGGAGATATTTACTTTGCAAGAAGCCAGTGACATCACTGGCGCATGCACTCTGAAGGAACAGCCGCTCGTGCCGTTCCTTCAGAGCCCTGTGCCGTGACCGGCTCCCGCGCGCATGCTCGGGACTCGGGAGTGACGTCATCGCGGCTCCAGCCAATCAGATGGCCGGATGCCGCAAACCCGGAAGAAGGGCGACACAACATGTCACCCATGAGAGAGGTGAGCGGTCGGCACTTCAGGGCTTCGTTCTAAGGTAAGTATTTCATAATGAGCTAGTATGTGATGCATACTAGCTCATTATGTGTTTGTCTTTCAGGTGTTTGGTTTTTTTTTTTTTTTTAAATTCTGAGGTTTACAACCTCTTTAAGATAAGAAAAACCTTTGACTTTATAACTCCTTTAAAAAAAACAAAAACAAACATGTTATAATTGCCTGCTCTGTGTAATGGTTTTGCACAGAGCAGCCCCGATCCTCCTCTTCTTGAGTCCCTCGCCTGCACTCCTGGCCCCTCCCTCCTGCCGAGTGCCCCCACAGCAAGCAGCTTGCTATAGGGGAACCCAAGCTGCCCCCTCTCTTACCTTATTGTCTCTCGTGCAACGTTGCTGGATCAATATGGGGCTCGGGTAGGTATTGGGGGGGGGGGGGGGGTGCTGAGGGGGGCTGCTGCACAGAGAAGGTTTTTTATCCTAATGCATAGAATGCATTAAGTTTAAAAACCTTCTGCCTTTAGAACCACTTTAACTGTGAATTTTATTCCAATTTTGCTTGCTTATAAGGTTGTACAGGCGAAGGCGTCTGGTTCTTATCTAAGGTACTCTATAAATACCTGCGGCCCCTTTATTTTAATGGTATATACCAAAAATGTTTTAAAGATGTGTGGAAAATTGAAGTAGGCGCTGGTATGAGTGGATGTTATTTTATCTTAGGTAAAATGCTGTAAGGTGGATCTATGAATGGTACACACTATATCTGAATTCGTGACATATATTGGACTCAAATCAATATCCTAGAGATGTGAATATGTGTAATAACATACAAACAACTGTGAGTGAGTGTGTGCGTCATCTGTGTAGGACATATATTTACAGTGTCCCAATCATTGTGAACCAATAAATAATTAAATATTAATACTGGGCAATAAATTACAATAATGGTGCAATTGGTGACTGTTGTGATAACATAATGAGCAATATATCACAATACTGTGCAATCGGTGATTATAATCTGGGCAGTAAATAAGTAGCAAACAGATAATAATTAACAAAATATTTGTGCAAATGGTGGCTGTAGTCGTTGCAGTAATGAAACACAAATTATTTCTTCAATTCAGGTGCTCCAACTTGTGCTCTTGTGATAGTGGAAATCAATACTGCTTACCAGATGGCCTCAGGTCACACAGACCTAAACCGCTTGTGATCCCTTTATAAGGATGGATCAATCCTCCATCAGCCTCCTCCACACCAATAGTTGTAAGGCTAGTATCTCAATGGGAAATGGATGATCATACAGGGATAAATCCTTCACCTTACTTCTCCTTATAACAGAGCCCTTTTGGATATGGGTCTCGGGACGGTGTATATAGAAAACAGTGGAAAGCCAAATATAGTGTAATACTGCTTTATTTGTAAAATAAAATTCAAATAAAAATTGGATGCTTACAATCTGTAGTGCCCTCCTGGCACGAGGTGAAAGCGCTGATTGCTGTTCAAGGGTTTAGAAAGTGAACATGGTGTTAGAATTTTTTTCTTCATATTCTAGAAGTGGGTGTGGTGTCTAGGCATACACTGTGTGTGAGCTGATTGGAGGAAAGGAACACCCCCCCCTCCACATAGACAGAGGAAGGAACAAACATGCAGTGCTGTGCTGTGAATAGACCAGCTCTCTGCTTACAATCTGTAGTGCCCTCCTGGCACGAGGTGAAAGCGCTAATTGCTGTTCAAGGGTTTAGAAAGTGAACATGGTGTTAGAATTTTTTTCTTCCTATTCCAGAAGTGGGTGTGGTGTCTAGGCATACACTGTGTGTGAGCTGATTGGAGGAAAGGAACACCCCCCCCCCTCCACATAGACAGAGGAAGGAACAAACATGCAGAGCTGTGCTGTGAATAGACCAGCTCTCTGCTTACAATCTGTAGTGCCCTCCTGGCACAAGGTGAAAGCGCTAATTGCTGTTCAAGGGTTTGTGACAATGGATAATGTCTCCTCTGCACAGTAGTAATAGTCACTATGCAGCCCTTGTAGCGTGGCAGCGGTCGGCGTGCGTTCCAGACAAGGCGGAAGTGACGTCGCTGGCTCTGTGTTTCCGGGTATGCTGTAGACCACAATACGTTTCGCTGTGAAGTGTCATCAGGAAGCCTGTGACTAGTTGCGAATCAGGTCAGAATTTTTGGCTGAATTCGGACCTGAAAGAGAGCCAAAGCACAGGACCCTTTTCCAGTGCGGACCACGGCTGCACCGGAGCTGTGTGAACTGACCTCATTGTCATGCAAATTGGATGCGGGTAACCCACATCCAATTCACATAAGTGTTAACGCAGCCTAAATCAAATCCCAAACCCTTAAAGTGGATGTAAACCCATTCATGAAATTTGACCTGAGTAAATATATCTGTAGTGTTTACCTATCTCTCTCCAAAGCCCTAAGTCCCTTGTCTTTCTGTTGCCCAGTCCCTCTGTTATCAGCATGATAAATTCTGACAAGCTCTCCAACACAGGAGATAAAAGCAGCTGGAAATTTGTGTCGGGTGGGTGCAGAGAGCTGGTCTATTCACAGCACAGCTCTGCATGTTTCTTCCTTCCTCTGCCTATGTGGAGAGGGGGGGGGGGTTCCTTTCCTCCAATCAGCTCACACACAGTGTATGCCTAGACATCCCCACCCAGTGCTGGTACAGGAAGAAAAAAATTCTAACACGATGTTTACTTTCTAAACAGTGTAGAAAGCTGAAGACAGCAGATATACTAATAAAACTTATGTAGGAGGATTTGTTTCATCTCTGTGTATCATCTGAGGCTGTTCACTTCACTGGGTATATGTGAGGGTTTACATTCATTTTAATACATTCTGTGTTAAAACACTTGTGTTCTTACATAACATTTGAAGCTGTTATCCAAATAACTTTCCCCAAAAGGTGTCTTAAAGCGGAGTTCCGGCCTCAAAATCGATAAAATCAATTTGGGCCATCCGCTTGCTGAGGGCAACCTGAAAAATAAATGGATACTGCCGTTTTTTTTTTTTTTTTTTTGGTCACTTTCCTTATTATAGAAGAAAATATACTCACCTTCCTTCCTCTTCCTCCCTCTGCGGCCGCAGCCCACGCCGTCACTTCCAGTTTGCGATGATTCCTGGGAGCTGAACGTCATCGCTCCCAGGAATCAATGCGCCTGCACCGGCCCCGCTCGTTACTTCCGGTGCAGGCACGGCATTCACTGCTAAACAGCTTCTGGGCATGCCCAGAAGCTGTGCAGGGATGACGCACCTGCACCGGAAGTGACGAGCGGGGCCGGTGCAGTGCATTGTGGGACTCCGACGTCACGGAAAAGAACACGAAGCGGGATGCTGCGGCTTCAGCTGCCCACACCTGAGATGGCAGTGCTGGAGAAGAAATTTTCAAGGTAAGTATTTCTTCTAAAAGGTAAGTGTGACCCGGGACAGTTCAGAGGCTATCAATTATGGAATGTACTAACCTTGACTGTCCCGGGGGTATTTTTAGCTCAAAATGACCCCCGAGGCCGGAACTCCGCTTTAACGTGTTTTCAGTTTTTACCCAACTTTTTTTTTCTTGAATTATGTGTCCATTCTACTATCCGTGTTAGCAATACAGCCTTATAATACATTTTAAATTATCTGGGACAGCTAAGCCCCCTTGCGTTTTATCTTTACTCAATACGACAAATTGTATTCTCGTTTTTTTTATTCTGCCAAATATACCCAAGGATCTTCGCTCTTAGTGTCCGAAAATATTTTAGGACCTGTTCATCTCTTAAACATTTTTCCTCCACAGGTAAAATAAAACTGATGTTTGAGGACGGTTTGGGGCTCGTAGATTTCCACCTTTCCAACAGAGTCTGCATCCTCTACATATCAGAGACAGACCTGGTGTCCGGAAATGCCTTTAAAAGACGTCTTGTCCGATTTCGCAAAGTAAGTATTGTTCCCTAATGATTGGGCTAACACACCTGACCACTGTTTTATTATTATTATAATATTAATAATGTTCTTTTTTATTTTTATTGTTTTTGTGATTTTTTTTTTTTTTTTTTTTTTTGGGAAATCTGTTTTTATTGTTTTTGTTTTGCACAAAAAAGCACAAACTCCAAGCGGGTAACCCTCGCAGGGGAGACCACTTATATGAAAAACAGTTTGTGTTGACCATACGAATAAAACTAGATGAATAACACTAAAGAGATATGGCTCACATAGCAGTCTGCATCACTCCAGGAGGAGTTTCAAATTGTTCCCTCATTGACTAGAGCAGGCGTCTCCAAACTACAGCCCGGGGCCAAATGTGGCCCTTTGCCTTTACTTGGCCCTTGGGGCACTATTCCTCCCACTGATCTAAGACCCTATTCCTCCCAGTGACACCAACAATGGGGCATGATTCCTACCACTGGCACCAAAAATGGAGCGCTGACCCCCCCCCCCCCCCCCCAATATTAAAGATGGGGCACTTCCACTAGGACTAATACTGCCAGGACAATTTCTAACCCAGCTGGTAAAAGTCTCCCCCCCCCCCTAAACTCTGAAGGACACCAAAAATAAAGCACTGTGCCCCCCAATATTAAAGATGGGGCACTGTTTACTTCCACTAGGACAATTACTGCCAGGACAATTTCTACCCCAGCTGGTCAGAGTCTGGGCCCCCTAAACCCTGAAGGACAGTAAACTGGCTCTATGTCTAGAAAGTTTGGAGACTCCTGGACTAGAGAGTAGATGGGGGGGGTGTAAGGAGAAGACAATGTTACAGGATGGGTGCTGGATATGGTGCTATGAGTTCATATTAACAGCCGTGGTGGGTTCCTCCAGCCAACGAGCTTGTTAAATGTTTGCTTCCTGCCCCTGTTTTCATAAGTGTCTTAAAATAAAAGGGGGTTAGTTGACTAAGCGCTTCCAGAAGGCAGGGGCGTAACTACAGGGGTTGCAATTGCAACCGGGCCCCATGCTCCAGGGGGTCTGTAAGGCTCCCCTGTACACCTGGATAGGAGGGGGGCAGCATGTAGAGAAATCACTGTCCTCCTTTTTTTTTATTTTTTTTTAAATACAATAAAATACCAAAAAATAAAAACTACTGACACCAGTGGGTGAACTTCCAGGATCACAAAGGTCACACTTGCAACCAGGCCCTGGCATTCCACCACCCTGGGGAGGCCCCAAGATGGCAGGAAGGGGGCCCACTGCAGAACTTGTGAAAGGGTCCCGCTGCGGGACTATAATAAAGGACCTCACAACGAGAGTAAAGCGCCCCAGGATCAGTGGGAAGAGCCCCAGGCTTGAAGGGAAGGGCCCCAGCCAAGGGTCCCGGGGGGCCCTTCATGGTTTCTTGCACCGGGGCCCTGAAGGTTCTAGTTACGCCTCTGCCAGAAGGTGATAGAATGGAGCCGTCGCCTTTTTCCAATGCATTGTGACCAATTTCCTGGCATAGTAAAGAAGGAGGCCCAGTAGGGTTCTTTAAGCAGTCCTTGGGGCCATGGGTTCTACAAGGCCCAGTAAGTATAGCTTGGGGTCCAGAGGGAGATGAGACAAGGCCACCTTGTTGATCTCCTCTGCAGTTCCAGAAGATATGGAAGAAGTCTCTATCAGCTAGGTGGCAATGCCAGCATGTAGGGGGCAGAGATGGGTTCAACTTGTGAAGCTTGTCTAAGGAGTGAAATATGCCAAATTTTTTTATTAGGTTATATTATTATTATTTTTTATATTGGTTTTATTTATCATTATATTATTATTATTTATATTGGTTTTATTTATCAATTATTGTTATTTGGGAGATTTCTTCTCATTTTGAGCTGTGCCTTTGGGACGGGAGGTGAAAAGAAAAGGACAAATGGAAAAAATATCCTGTCCGGGTTTTTAATCCTTCCTCCTCGATCCAATATAAAAAAAGGGTTTTGCCTTTATATACAATTTAAATAAGTGTAAATACACTTTAAAAAACAATATAAACAGTCTATAAAAAGTCTCTCGCACAGATGTATACTTCTCTCCTCTGATTCCGGACCCTTCCACGTTGTCTACATTCTGGGGGGGTAAAGTTCTACTAGCATTGAATAGACCCGAATAGGCTTTACCTGTACAGCAGCAACATCCTATTAGTCTATGGGGCATTAGTGCACATGTTTAACAGTATTAGATGTTTACTGCCTGGGATGTAAGCAATGTGGGAAGCTCCTCATATTGGGCACAGCAGGTGTGCAGACGCTGCAACCTGGCTGAGGGATGGTAGAAAGCCCCAAGTGGGCACAGCAAAGGTGTTGACCTGGGAACTCACTCCGCACAAGGATGGTGGGAACCCCTCTTAATGAGCGAAACAGGTACAGACCTGGGAACTCATCACAGGGATGTTGGGAACCCATCATAATGGGCAAAGCAGGTGTACAGACCCAGGAACTCCGCACAGGGATGGTGGGAACCCCTCATAATTGGAAGAGGAGGTGTGCAGACCCGGGAACTCAGCACAAGGATGGTGGGAACCCCTCATAATGGGCACAGCAGGTGTACAGACCCAGGAACTCAGCTCAAGGATGGTGGGAGCTCCTCATAATTGGAAGAGGAGGTGTGCAGACCCGGGAACTCAGCACATGGATGGTGGGAACCCCTCATAATGGGCACAGCAGGTGTACAGACCCAGGAACTCAGCTCAAGGATGGTGGGAGCTCCTCATAATTGGAAGAGGAGGTGTACAGACCCAGGAACTCCACACAGGGATGGTGGGAACCCCTCATAATGGGCACTGCAGGTGTACAGACCCTGGAACATAGCACAGGGATGGTGGGAACGCCTCATAATGGGCACAGCAGGTGTACAGACCCTGGAACATAGCACAGGAATAGTGGAAACCCCTCATAATGGGCACAGCAGGTATACAGACACAGGAACTCAGCACAGGAATAGTGGAAACCCCTCATAATGGGCACAGCAGGTGTACAGACCCAGGAACTCAGCACAGGGATGGTGAGAACCCCTCATAATGGGCACAGCAGGTATACAGACCCAGGAACTCGGCACAGGGATGGTGGGAACCCCTCATAATGGGCACAGCAGGTGTACAGACCCTGGAACATAGCACAGGAATAGTGGAAACCCCTCATAATGGGCACAGCAGGTATACAGACACAGGAACTCAGCACAGGAATAGTGGAAACCCCTCATAATGGGCACAGCAGGTGTACAGACCCAGGAACTCAGCACAGGGATGGTGAGAACCCCTCATAATGGGCACAGCAGGTATACAGACCCAGGAACTCGGCACAGGGATGGTGGGAACCCCTCATAATGGGCACAGCAGGTGTACAGACCTGGGAACTCAGCACAGGGATGTTACCAACAGAGTTCCTGAGAGATGGAGGAGACTATTAGGGTGTTTACCTCTCCAACAAACACTGAAACCCCAAGCCCCTATCCTGGGTGATTCAAACCTTTAAATCCTAATGCCTGCTCCTTCTCTCATTATGTTTTGGAAGGCCTGTAACCTGAAAGGTGTTGTCATCGTGGAGAGGACACGGATCAGTGAGCAGTACTTTCCTCCAGTGCAGAACTTTGTGGTTCTTGAACTCGGCATGTCGTTAATTCCAGTCACCAGTCAGAGCGAAGCAGCACAGCTTATCTTTTGTTTGGTAAGTAACAAAACATTATACCAGTGCCAGCACCAATGAACACCTCTTGGTTCACAAGTTCTGGTGCCCCGGAGTCTGCTTGGATACTGACATTTCCAGGAGCACCTCCAGTGACCTCCAGTGACTCGGAGGAAACAACCAGTGAGAGCTGTTGGGCCCCTGGAAGTCCCAGAACTGTCTGTTCCTTAGTAGATTTGGGGGGGGGGGTGTAAGAACATGTGATCGGAGCTGTGCTCAGTAGCACCGGAAGTGGAAAAGGTAAACTTTTAGTCTTTTACATGTAACAGGGGTTTAACGATTTACTTTTCACGAGAGGGTCACTTCAATGATCTATTTAAATCTAATCTCTGGGCAAAATAGGAAATTCAACCATGTCTTTTCTTTTAACCACTTGCCGACTACCGCATGACTATGTACTGCGGCAGTCAGCCCCCTACAGGCAAAGTGACGTACCGGTAGGGGGCGTAGCCTGTAGGGGGCGAGCGTGCGGTGCCAGCAGCGCGCTCCCGTCCCCGCTCGTTCCCTGCCATCCCCACGCGTGTGACCAGCAGCTCCGATGTCCGCCGGCCACTCCCGATCTCCCTCAGGAGAGGGAGAAAGACAGACGGCTGATGTAAACACAGCCGTCTGTCATTCTCCCTTAGATCATCACAGAGGCTATGTGATCCTGCTATGTAGGATCATATGTCTCTGTGATGATCTAACAATCCACACCCCCTGACAGTTAGAATCACGCACCTAGGGACACACTTAACCCCTTGATCACCAATAAAGTTAACCCCTTCCCTGCCAGTGTCATTTTGACAGTAACAGTGCATATTTATAGCACTGATTACTGTAGTAATGTCACTGGTACTCCCAAAAGTGTCAAAAATGTCAGTTAGGGGTCCGATCTGTCCACCGCAATGTCGCAGTCCCGCAAAAAAAAATCGCAGATCGCCGCCATTACTAGTAAAAAAAAAATAGAAATTACATAAATCTTTCCCGTAGTTAGTAAATGCAATAACTTTTGCTCAAACCAATCAAAATGCGCTTATTGCGATTTTTTTTTTTTTTTTTTACCAAAAATATGTAGCAGAAAACAAATTGGCCTAAAATGTTAAAGTTTGATTTTTCATTTTTTTTTTTGAGAATTTCATATAAAAAAAAATGTGAAAAATATTGTTATTTTTTCAGAATTGTCGCTCTTTTTTTGTTTATAGCGCAAAAAATAAAAATCGCACAGGTGATCAAATACCACCAAAAGAAAGCTCTGTTTGTGGTTAAAAAAAAAAGACATCAATTTCATTTTGGTACAGCGTCACACGACCACGCAATTGTCTGTTAAATTCACGCAATGCCGAATCGCAAAATAGGGCCTGGTCTTTGAGCAGCCAAATCCTCCGGGGCTTAAGTGGTTAAACCCTTCCCAAGTCCCTATTCATTTGCCTATGTCTGCCATTACCTGACCCTCCGCTGCTGGTCTTCTAAGTGAAGCCTGGTGAGGTTGTCCACCACTGCAGTGAAGGCCCAAGGCGAGACACCACCACACTCCTGTTGGAGTCCTCGAAACCCTATGAGGTTCCAGGTGAAGGACCCAGTAGGAGTTGTCCATGTCACCATGCAGCCATATGGGTACCTGAAAAAGGTCCCCACCACTCTACAATGAGAAAGCTAGAAGACTTAGGACCTGGCACATCATGTGACCACTGATTTAGGTCATTTGTGACATCACCTCACCTCTGTGGAGCCTTCTGAACCCTATGGAGACCCACTGAAGACACATGGGAGTTGTCCATGTCACTAGGCAACCATGTGGGTACCTAAAGAAGGACCCCACCACTCTATAGTAAAGAAGCTAGAAGACTTGGGACAATATGCAAAGTGACCACAGATTTAGGTAATTTGTGAAATGACCACAACTTTTCTGGAGTCTTTTGAACCCTATGAGGACTCCACTGAAGGACTCAATCTGAGCTGTCCATGTCACCAGTCAGCCATGTGGATACCTGATAAAGGACCCCACCACTCTAGTTAAGCTAGAAGAGTTGGGACTCGGCGGGTCACCTGACCACGGATTTGGGTAAGTATTTAGGTGATGTACCTTATTTTTTTTTTAATTATTTTTTTTTTTTTTACTGAGGTATCGGTGGTGGTGGTGGGGGGGGTTGTTGACCAGATCTCAGCTCTAAAATTTTGGCTTCCTGCAGGTTCATGAATGGAGCAAAGAGGGTGGCAGCAATCCATTTACCGGTAAGAAGCATTCCAGCCTCCTTGATGGTGCCGTCCTGCAGAGCGTGCAGAGGATTCCGGGAGTGGGCCGGGTAAAAGCTCAGCAACTCCTCCAGACCTTTCCCAGCCTCCAGGAACTCTCCAGTGCCTCTCTTGCTGAGTTAGAAGCCGTAGTGGGGAAAGGGATGGCCAGCAACATCCACAAATTCTTTACCAAAACATCGTGACCCAACTGCACAACGTATTCATGGTAGTTCCCAATCAGAAACCAGATCACTACCTAACAGATGCCAATCAGAAACAAGACTGCAGAACACTGGATGATGGAAGTTTGTCATTTTGGCCAATTGTATGCCTTCAAATCTGTGACTTTTCAACATTACCCAACTTTGTTTTTACAGGGAATGGACAATGAAAGAACACTATGTAATGAATTAGAACACATCTGTATTTACCAAGATAGTGGCCCAGTGAATGTCTTCATTATCTGTGGGTGGAGTTTCTATACTTTCTCATCAATCACATTTGCACTTTGAAGAATAAAAGAAAAACTACTGTATCTGGCTGGAGTTCTGCTTTAACATTCTATGTATCCTTATAGCTCTATGTCAATTTCTCTGGACACTCTATTGAGGAAAAAAAAGAAGCTCTGTGTATTCCCCTCATTCTGTAAGCTTGGCCCCCTTCTCTTGCAGCCCCCAGGGCCTGAAAGATGTTATACTGAAAGCACTGTGCATATTCATCTTTTCTTCAGATTTTGCACCACTTTATTGATGGGCCCTGGAACCAGGGGTGTTTTCAGAATACAGTGGGCCTGTGTGCAAGAACATAAGTTGGGCCCAATGTGCACTGCAGCCCCTACATATGTACATCATTGAACACCCCCCCCCCACATATTAACACACACCCCTCAGTAATAAAGCTCAGCTGGACTGCCAAAATGCTGGGTGTGGTCATACTGTGCTAACAAGGGGGATATTTGTTGCAGTGGCTACAGCATCTGTACACCTCTAGCCGCTGCACCAAAATGGCGTAGGGGTTGAGGGCGGCAAGAAAGAAATCCAACTGCAAGTTTTTACCGCTTCCCAACTTCATGTGCGATTGAACCCTTAGATATTTTGGGTTATTATTGTATCTACTGACACCAGCGCTGAGGCTTGTTATTGCGCCCATCGCCACCAGTGCTGAACGTTTTATTGCGCCCATTGCCACCAGTGCTGGAGGTTATATTGTGTCCACCGACACCAGTGCTTAGGCTTATTAATGTGTCCACTGCCACCAGTGCTGGGGGTTCATTTTGTGTCAACTGCCACCAGTGCTGGGGGTTAATATTGCATCCACCGACACAATTGCTGAGGCTTATTATTGCGTCCACTGCCACCAGTGCTGGGGGTTATTACTGCATCCACCGCCACCAGTGCTGGGCATTATTACTGCATCCACCACTACCAGTGCTGGGGGTTATTACTGCATCCACCGACATCAGTGCAGGGGGTTATTAATGCATCCACCGCCACCAGTGCTGGGGGTTATTACTGCATCCATCGCCACCAGTGCTGGGGGTTATTACTGCATCCACTGCTACCAGTGCTGGGGGTTATTACTGCATCCATCGCCACCAGTGCTGGGGGTTATTACTGCATCCACCACCACCAGTGCTGGGGGTTATCACTGCATTCACCGCCACCAGTGCTGGGGGTTATTACTGCATCCACTGCTACCAGTGCTGGGGGTTATTACTGCATCCATCGCCACCAGTGGTGGGGGTTATTACTGCATCCACCACCACCAGTGGTGGGTGTTATTACTGCATCCACCGCCACCAGTGGTGGGGGTTATTACTGCATCCACTGCTACCAGTGCTGGGGTTATTACTGCATCCACCGCCACCAGTGCTGGGGGTTATTACTGCATCCACCGCCACCAGTGCTGGGGGTTATTACTGCATTATCTGACCCCATTGCTGAGGCTTATTATTGCGTCCACCGATACCAGTGCTGGGGCTTAATATTGCATCCACCACCACTAATGTATCTGGTGCCCCATATATGCTTTTTTTCTCGCCGATCTTACGCCCAATTTGTGCCTATCTGGTGCCCTGTTTGTACCCATCTCGCACCTGGTTTGCGTCTACACACATCCCTGCAAAAGATCCTGATGTGCACTGACTAAACATACAGGGAGAGGAGAGCGGAGAGGACCTTGCTGCTGATTGGTTAGCAGGCACATGAGGCGGGACCCTGCTGCGGGCACATGCTATAAATTTTCAGCAGACACAAGAGGTGAGACTTTCTGTGTGTGCAGGCTCTGATTGGTTAGCAGGCTTGGGAGGCGGAACCTTGCAGCTGGCTCAGGCTGTGATTAATCAGCAGGAATGAGAGGCAGGACCTTGCCATGTGTGCAGGCTCTGATTGGTAAGACACCGTTGGCTGTTTTGAATGCTTTTAAGTGCAGAGGAGGTGTGTGGGGTCTTTTAGACCCCCAGATCACTCCACAACAGTACCTGTCAAGTGTAAAAGTAAAAAAAATGTACAAAAATATCGGCCAATAACGGCCAATACCGATATTCGATGGCCAAAATATTGGTATCGGCAACGAAAATCCGATATCGGCCAATCACTACTTGGAACCCCCTAAACCAAATGTGACTCCAGAACCCGATACACTGTACGCCTAGAGGTATATAACCATGAAAATAAGAAAAATGCATTGAAGGCATGCCGCAATAAAATAAAAAAAAGACACAGAACTCTTTTATAAGAAATGTTTATTAGTCTTGTAGAGGTCCTACTTACTGTCACCTTGCAGAGATGACTTGGAAAAAAAAAAAAAAACATAATCTTAAAACATCATCTATGTATTGCACAATAAAATCACGAATGATAATCTCTTATCAATGGGAATATTTTATTCTGCAGATATCGCTCCTTTTAAAAAATATCTGCCTGTACTCTTCTATATCCAATAAGCAGAAAACAGGTTTTCCTATATCTCCGCCTTAACACCTCATTATTATACATATTTAACCTTAAATACACTTTAAATATATACAGATTTATATAAACCTAAAACACATATCAACAGTACGATCTACAGATAAGAACATACAGTGGGTATAAAAAAGAATCACCCCCCCCCCTTAACTCATAGTTTGATTATTTGCTTCAGTTGCACTACCAGGGACTGTAATGCTCCAGGAAAGCTCTTTTCATGCTGTGCTAATCAAAATGACGGCAGCTGATCACAGTTGAAAGTCAAATGACTTTGTGTGCCATTGAGAAGGTGATTAGCTACACCTGATTAAGTTTACAAGTAATTTTTAGGGGGGTGATCCTTTTTCCAACTCTGTGATTCTGTTTTTGTTTTTCTGACACGGTTTTATTTCTTTCACTTGGATGTTATAAGTTGCATTGAGTAAATGCACCTGGATTAAAAAAAGTGTCTGACTTCAATTCAGGCTGCAAAGCAACAAAATGTGATTATTTAAAAAATAAAAAATAAAAAAAGGGGGGGGGGTGATTTCTATACCCACTGTATCTACATTTTGTTGTTTTTTTTTTTTCTCTTCTGGCAAGGGCCCCGAGGGGTCTGTTAATTATTAAGCCTTTGTTCCTTTTGTAGGGTGTCATAAGGAACAGTGGTGTCACGGCCCCTCCCTGTTTATAAGGCTGGGAGGTTAGTGTGGGAGGAGCATCAGAAACATGGGATTAGCAGATCAGTAAAATATCAGTTAAGTTTTTTTTTTTATTATTATTTAATGGCAAAGAAAATGGTTGTGGTTGTATCAACTAAGATCTATTAATAAAAAAGCGTCCACTATGGTTAGCTATAAAGAAAATGTTAGTGGAGCACCGGATCCAAGTATATTCATCTCCAGCTCTCAGTCATACGGGGTGTCTCTATGGCAGTGGTTCTACACTCCAGTCCTCAGGACCCACTAACAGGCCAGATTTTAAGTATTACCTTGGGGAGATGCAGACTAGAATACTGCAATCACTGAGCAGCAAATTTAATCACCTGTTCTGTATTTCAGTTATCTTGCAAACCTGGCCTGTTAGTGGCTCCTAAGGGCAGGTGTTGGGAACCACTGCTCTATGGGTTCCTGGAGTAGTAAAGGATAAGAGGGCTACAAGTTTATAACAAAACCAGTACAGATGTAATAATCTCTGAAGATCAAACCAACGCGTTTTAGGGGTCAACGTTCTAAGGCCCCGAAACGCATTGGATTTATCTTCTTTTTTTTTATCAAGATTAATAAATCTATACTAGACTTGTTATAGATGTGTGGCCCTGTCGTCCTCAACATTCTGTTTGGCCTGTTCCTTGCCATGGCATAATGAGGTTGATGGCGTCTTTTCTGGCAATCGGGGGTAAAATGTAAAGTAGTACAGGAAAAAACCTTTATCCAGAAAAGCCAAAAATTTCCCCTACCACCTAAATAATTTTCTCCTATAGGCACTGCGTGGAGAACTGCTAAATAGGAAAGACCTTTTGGCCATGGTGAATGTTTTTGAAGACATTTGGTCAACAGGCTTAGATAGAAGCTGTCATCGTCCATCCCTACCTGTAGGGCCCATTTACATTTTGGCAATGTTTTAATGCACATGAGTTAAGGTGTGTTATGCCACCTGTTAACATGTGTTGCATTAAGGTAGCGCATTGCACACACTATAACAGTGATGGGGAATCTTGGCACCCCAGATGTTTTGGAACTACATTTCCCATGATGCTCATGCACTCTGCAGTGTAGTTGAGCATCATGGGGAATGTAGTTCCAAAACATCTGGGGTGCCAAGGTTTTCCATCACTGCACTATAACATGCCAAAAATTGGACGTGCCCTTTTTAGTAGGGCAACACACATGCGTTTAGGCACAGTGCCACAGATGCTGGGCATGGAGCTGCAACTGCAGTGTCACCTGCATGGCCTGTGGCTGTACAGGTACAAACACTAGGTCAGTAATGGCAACCCTTGGCACCACAGATGTTTTGGAACTACATTTCCCATGATGCTCCACTACACTGCAAAGTGCATGAGCATCATGGGAAGTGTAGTTCCAAAACATCTGGAGTGCCAAGGTTCACCATCACTGCACTAGGTGCAAGCTTTGCCCGCAGTGCCCTAGGGAAGCTTCAGAAGTCCCTTGCTGTGATCCCCAAACTTCAAAAGAGTCTCCGGAACAGAGCTAAGTTCAAAAGAACGGCTGTCCAGTGATTTATACACAGCCAAGGGCTTTGTGAGGTCTGAGCCCTTATCTGAGATTGGTCAATCCTGGGATGGACTGAGTGCCTGAGAACATTCATCTATACCAGTGATGGAGAACCTTGGCACCCCAGATGTTTTGGAACTACATTTCCCATGATGCTCAACTACACTGCAGAGTGCAGGAGCATCATGGGAAATGTAGTTCCAAAACATCTGGGGTGCCAAGGTTTGCCATCACTGATCTATACCTATACTGGAAAGGAATATATGATGTCTTCTACACAAAGCCAGTCCATCTAAGCGCAGATGGTCCCAGATAAGGGCTCAGGCATTACTCATGGCCCCATTTACCTATTGAAGATAATGATATGAGAGTTATAAATAACAGAATACTATATTTGTATCATAGTCCAAAAAAGAAAACATGCTCTACTGCACATTCCCTAGGAGACCGGAAACCGGTGCTCTGGCCCAAATGCCTTTGTAGCAATAATCCTCTAATACAGGGATTCCAAAACTACGGCCCTGCAGCTGTTGCAGAGCTACACATCCCATGAGGCATTGTACAACTCTGACATTTACAGACATGACTAGGCATGATGGGAATTGTAGTTCCTGAACAACTGGAGGGCCATAGTTTGGGAATCCCTGCTCTAATACAACGAAGCCGCCTACACAGTAACATCCATTGCGTCAATTCTTTATTGGCTACATGGCAAGATACAGCAGTAACATGCTAACGCGTTTCGACTGAAGTCTTAAAGCAGTGTTTCTCAACCTTTTTTTCTGTCAAGGCACCCTTTAAAGTTTTGCACAATCTCGAGGCACCCCATTCTAAAATGTAAAAACTTAAATTCATAGTTTTACAAATTGCAGCAGCATGCACACACATGGGACACCCATCATTAGAGATTATTTATTCTAAAAAATGCAATTTAACTTTGCACACTGGTACTGACTAGCATTCCAGCTTTTCTCTTCTGCCCCAGTTTCTCTCCCTCAATCAGCTAACGTGACCCCAGTAATGAGAGAGGGGCAGGTAAGGGGCAAACAAGGACGTTGTCGGGCTCCTGGCATCCTTCTGATCAACCTATGCCATCATCAGTTGTTGGGACACTAGCAGCTGGCCAACAATATTCCCAAACTTGTAATGCTACACATTAAAACATTGCGGCTTTGTGTAACAAAAAAGGCAGCCTTGATCCACCCTCTGGTTTATTGACAATTTTTGGGCAATTTTTAGGCATTTTGCCAAGGCACCCCTGAAGAGTCTATAAGGCACCCTGGTTGAACAAGGCTGCCTTAAAGTGATTGTAAACGATCACTTTGTTAAACAACTCATTCAATTTAAAATAGAAATGAAAGGCAAAACATTTTTTCTATAGATATTAAAAAACATTATAAATACTCTTTTTCCCTTTTTTTTTTTTTTTTAAAGTGATCACATTCTCTCTGTTCTCAGCTGCATAAGAGGTGGGGGGAGGAGAAGCAGAAGCACACTGAGCTTTCCAGTGAATGGCTGTGCAGCGGGGGGGGCGTGTCAGGACAAGTCTGATCATTGGAGGAGAGTACACTGAGTTCCCAGGATTGTTAGAGCACTGACCACGCTGTGCTCTCTTGCTTAGTGTGGTCAGTTTTTAATAGAAAAGCAGAGGGACTGGCAGGAACACCAGGTATTTCACATAAAGGAAGCAATACAAAGAGAAGAGGGTACTTTCTCATACAAGTACATGGTGTAGCTTCCCGGCAGGTGTGTCAAACTGGCGGCCCTCCAGCTGTTGCGGAACTAAAAGCGCCATCATGCCTCTGCCCTTTGGGAGTCATGCTTGTAACTGTCAGCCTTGCAATGCCTCATGGGACTTGTAGTTCCGCAACAGCCGGAGGGCTGCCAGTTTGACACCTGAGGAAGTGAATAATAAGGAATATGAAGAGTTGGGGTAACAAGCGCTTTAAGCCTTGTACACACGGGCCAAATATCGTCCGGTTTCTGTTAAACCAGGTGATATTCAGCCTGTGTGTGTACAGCAGCCTGTCTAACAGAAGCCAGCCAAATGTCCGGCTTCTGTTAAATGGGCATGCCGGAAATAAATCTACTGATCGGCATCCGATGTCAATGCCTGCGAGCGCTGTGACTGGTGTGTTCTGGCGGGGGGCCATCCCCCCGTCAGAACACAATAGCTCAGGGGGGAGATCGCTGTACTAACATCAGTACAGCCAGCCTCCCAGATTCTTTTCGTTCAGCCTGCCAGTGTGTACCTAGCATTACTCATAGCATATGCTAGGAGGACGGCTTTGGACGAAACGCGTTAGCTTGTTTCTGCTGTATCATGCCATGTAGCCAAAAAAGACTTGATGCAATGGATGTTACTAAGTAGCCAACTTCATTGTATTAGAGGATTATCCTTGTATCGTCCCTTTCCTAGAGAATTTTCCTAATAACACAGTTTCCTGCTATAGCGCAGAAGCCAGAGGCATCTTGGGTATCCTTCGGAGTCAGGAGCTCATGCAATAAGTCCACCCCATCAATATGGTAATGCATATCGCAAAGAAAGGTTCCTTGTAGAAGATCCATACAGCAACAATCCGTCCAGGGGCAGATAGCCTTAGTTGGCTACCCTGTTTTACAATAATACCATATAAACAACACATAAATATACAACATTTGTAAAATCATGAAAAAAAAAAAAGTTCAGCATTGCACAACATAGTGGTCCGAATCCTACAGCTTTGTTATCAGCTCACCGCCACAGACCTGTATCGCAGTCGTAGCAGTAACAACATTATCTATAGCAGCATACAGAGAAATATGAGGATGTATCCGTCCACACCTGTGTCCCTTTCTCATGGCGTCTTTGGTCCAAGCTTAAACTGAATGCCTGAGTATGTTAAATCAAAAAAATGATCATACAAAAAAAAAAAAAAAAAATGTTTCTACTGATTTAGGTCCTGCTATCATCAGAAAGTAATGGGTTTCATTTTGCTGAATGTGCAGTACATGATTCTAGCCAGCAGGGGGCAGTGGTGTTCCACTGCAGTAATCTTGGATGCTTCAGGTTGCAGAGCTTTGGAGCGTCTCTATAATTTATTGACTTTTAAAAAATGCAAAATGACCCTTAAATCATTATAACACAGTAAAAAAAAATAAAAATGTAATAAAACTGTTTTGAAACTTTTTAAAAGTTGGAGTCGTTACAGACTTTGCCATCACATGGGCTTGGTCACATAAGGGCTGGTTTAACCCAGAGGGCACTAGATTCCTGATCAAAGATTCGTCCTTCCTTCTTTTTTTTTTTTTCTTTTGAATTATTATAACATTTTTATCCCTAGGGATTAAAGGTGCTGTTGGGGCAGATGGTGAGGCAGCCAGTTTGGGGTGTGCTCAATAGATAATCATACTAGGGATCGACCGATATTGGTTTTTCGTTGCCGATACCGATATTTTGGCCATTGCATATCGGTATCGGCCGATATGGGTCGATATTTTGAACATTTAAAGTTTTGCAAAATAAACACAATTTTCGACACAAATCTGTTACTGAACCCTTTTGGTGGGTTGGTGGCTGGCTGGCACCCTGTGGTGGGTGGCTGGCACCCTTTGGTGGCTGGCTGGCACCCTGTGGAGGGTGGCTGGCACCCTGTGGTGGGTGGCTGGCTGGCACCCTGTGGTGGGTGGCTGGCTGGCACCCTTTGGTGGGTGGCTGGCTGGTACAGGCCCAGGGCCTGTGGCTGGCTGGTACAGGCCTGTGGGTGGCTGGCTGGCACCGGGCAGCTGTGGGTGGGTGTATGTATATGGCGGCTGTGTTAAACACACTCTGTGCACTGTACACTCACTGTCCCGAGACTCCCCCACTCCAGACGAGGCTGAGGGAGGCGGCCTAAGAAGGCAGAAGCTGTCCCAGAGGCGCAACATACGCAATGACGTCACAACAATATTGGCAATATCGGTAACCTCCGCAGCCGATTCTGATATATCAGGGAAAGTGCATATTGGCCCTCGATATATCAGCCTTGCCGATCAGTCGATCCCTAAATCATACTTGGGCCAATTCTAGCCAATGTCATTGGAGTGTGGGAGGAAACCTACGCAAGCACAGCACAAACTCCATGCAGAAAATGCCCTGGTTGGGACCTGAACCAAGGAATTAGTGCTGCATGGTGGACATGCTAACCACTAAGCCACTGGGTGAGTAGACATGCTAACCACTAAGCCACTGGGTGAGTAGACATGCCAACCACTAAGCCACTGGGTGAGTAGACATGCTAACCACTAAGCCACTGGGTGAGTAGACATGCTAACCACTAAGCCACTGGGTGAATAGACATGCTAACCACTAAGCCACTGGGTGAGTAGACATGCTAACCACTAAGCCACTAGGTGAGTAGACATGCTAACCACTAAGCCACTGGGTGAGTAGACATGCTAACCACTAAGCCACTGGGTGCCCATTGTATGTACTGGATGCTAGAGATCTCATTATCTATACACCTGACAGTGTTATCTTGTTCATGCTCCGCCTCCAGTCCCCATAGTGGGAGGTTTCACTGCATGCAATCATGTGACAAGTTAGACTTGGCCCCAGAAGCACTCTAAAAAGCCTACTGAATCTGCATAACATAAATGATATGAAATCTGATTATTTCTTTTGTCTTCTGACATGAGCTAAGCTCTGACTTTCCCCAAACAGCGTTACAAGCTTACAGATTGAACCATATCAAAAGTCAAAACGTAAAGTGTGAAATAGTTAAAACTCGGGAAGTTCTTTCTGCCATTTTTGTACTGTTGGGGGGGGGGGGGGTAATCCCATCTTAGACACTTATCCAAACATCCCCATTGGAAGATTTCCCCTCAAATCTTGTTTTGGTGACCGGGGGGCAAAAGTGGATGTTATTAGATGATTTCCTCTCAAGGTCAAATAGTATTCATTTACAAAAAAAATTGAGTGCTTTGGGAAAATGCTACATTGTGACCACTAGATGGCGCTGGCAGTCGTCCTAGTACATAAAAAAAATCTTTTCTCCAGCGCCATCTAGTGGCCATAATGCAGTATTTTCCTGATTTTGCCCTTATTAATCTTCTCTAAGAGGAGTATTATATTTCTATTTACAGGTCATGTCTCAAAATACACATTTAATGTGTGGCTGGGCAGGGACATTTAATCCAGCCCTTATGTGAACCAGCCCTTGAAGTTAAACTTTGTAAATTAAAAAAAAAAAAAATTTTTTTTTTCATTCTAGGTTTAAAAATAACACTCTAAGTTACACAATAATAACCATATAAAGTATCTCTTAATAGGCACAATCCTCCTAATGAACATCTATTATTTTTCCAGTCCATTTGTGTCCAGGTGTAGCTGCCTTTACACTGCACATATGGAAAAGGCACGAGAGCTCACAGGGAGGGAGCTGAGCAAAAACACAGATTCTTCCCCTTTAATTCACTATTTTCAAGGCGGTGTCTTTTTTTTATTTTCACTTTGTGAAGTCCGGAGGCGCCGTTCCCAAAATCCAGACAGGAAGTAGCTTATTCCTACATAGAAGAACTGCTTATAAGTTATGAGAATTGTCACAGCTGCACCGGCTTCCTGGGATTGTCACAGTAATCGGCGTTCAGAGTCCTTCCAATGAAAGAGTTCCTTGTCCATCCACTGACACCATCAGTACATGGCGCTGTCAGACGCCAGGGTGTTGTACGGCGAAAGGAACAATTTGCTGGAATCGGGTTTTCCCGCGCTGGCGGTCGGGAGGCAAATGGTGCTGGCCGCTTTCTGGTGGTTCCTGAAGCCCCAGCTGAGGAAGGAGAGCTTCTTCGTCGCCTTTTGCGTTTTGACGCTTTTGTCGTCGTCCATGTTGAGGCACACCAACGAGTACGTCTTCTGCATTCCGGCGGAGTAGGTGGCGCTTTTGTTATGCTGCGGGAAATAAAGGGCAGATATACAGTCTGTTAGAGATCAGTCCATATATTATCTGTAAGGCCTTAACCAATTCCCTACCGGGGACTTTCACCCCCTTCCTGCCCAGGCCAGTTTTCAGCGCTATCGCACTTTGACAAATGCGCGGTCATGCAACACTGTACCCATAATACATTTTTATCATTTTTCCACCCAAATACAGCGTTCTTTTGGTGGTATTTAATCACCACTGGGTTTTTTATTTTTTGCTACGTAAACCATAAAAAAACGAATAATTTAAAAAAAAGCAAAATGTTTTTCACAGTTATAAAACTTTGGTAATTTTTTTCCTTCACTGATGCGTGCTGATGAGGCTGCACTGATAGGTGACACTGATGGGCACAAATTGGCAGCACTGACAGGCAGCACTGGTGGGCATTGATAGGCAGCACTTGTGGGCACTAATGAAGATGCATTGGTGGGTACTAATGAGGTGGCACTGGTGGACACTGATGAGGAGGCACTGATGAGGCTGCACTGATAGGTGACACTGATGGGCTCAAATTGGCAGCACCGACAGGCAGCACTGGTGGGCATTGATAGGCAGCACTTGTGGGCACTAATGAAGATGCATTGGTGGGTACTAATGAGGTGGCACTGGTGGACACTGATGAGGAGGCACTGATGAGGCTGCACTGATAGGTGACACTGATGGGCACAAATTGGCAGCACTGATAGGCAGCACTTGTGGGCACTGATAGGTGGCACTAATGAAGCTGTATTGGTGGGAACTAATGAGGTGGCACTGGTGGACACTGATGAGGAGGCACTGATGAGGCTGCACTGATAGGTGACACTGATGGGCACAAATTGGCAGCACTGATAGGCAGCACTTGTGGGCACTGATAGGTGGCACTAATGAAGCTGCATTGGTGGGCATTGAGGTGGCACTGGTGGACACTGATGAGGAGACACTGATGAGGCTGCACTGATAGGTGGCACTGATGGGCACAAATTGGCAGCACTGATAGGCAGCACTTGTGGGCACTGATAGGTGGCACTAATGAAGCTGCATTGGTGGGCACTAATGAGGCAATACTGGTGGACACTGATGAGGAGGCACTGACGAGGCTGCACTGATAGGTAGCACTGATGGGCTATGATAGGCAGCACTGAAGGGCACTGAGAGTGTCACTGATGGGCACTGATAGGCAGCACTGGTGGGCACTGTTGGGACTGCACTGATTATCAGTGTAGATGTCCCTTTCACACAAGCCGGTTATCGGCTCACCTCTCCTCGCCTCACTCTGTCACACCTGTAAAACCATTCCTCTTTTGGAGGTCATCTCATTGTTGCCCATCTAGTGCACCTATTCATTTCATTAACACCAAAGCAGCTGAAACTGATTAACAACCCCCTCTGCTACTTAGCTGACCAAATCAATATCCCAGGAGTTTAATTGATTTGATGCTTTACTCTGATTAAAAAATGTTCCTTTCCTTTTTTGAGCAGTGTATAGATACACACAGTATATACTGTATTCAATTGTACTGTAATTGTATTGACTGCCCTCGTGTAGTAAAGTGCTGCGCAAACTGTTGGCGCTATATAAATCCTGTATTATAATAATAATAATAATAAAATTATATAAATAATTGAATGCTGCGTAGAGCGGCTGCACAAAATGACATGGCACTGATCTCTGCAGCATTCTCTTAAAAGTGAAGGGTAGGGGGGCTGATAGGAAGTGGACTGAATGGCGCTGGGTATCACCCAACCCTGCAGACTAGTGTCAGTGGATCAGTGAGCGGGTGAGTGTGTGGGGGGCAGCACCAGAGATAAGGTGAATAGATCAGCCTGAGCTGCTCTTTTATTTGTTTAAAAACAGTTGACAACATTCCTTAAGGCTACGTTCACATGTGGTCATAGCGGATCACGGGCAGAATCACCGCGATTCTGCCCGCGATCCGGAATAATTGCAAATCGCGAGACGCCTGTGCGATGCCCATGATTTGCAATGGCGCCCCAAACGCTGTGCGATGTTGCCATGATTTCCGCCTGCCAAATCACGTTAACATCGCGATTCGGCAGGCGGAAATCGCGGCAACATCGCACAGCGTTTGGGGTGCCATTGCAAATCATGGGCATCGCACATGCGTCCCGCAATTTGCAATGATTCCGGATCGTGGGCAGAATCGCGGTGATTCTGCCCGTGATCCGCTACGCCCACATGTGAACGTAGCCGTTATTGAGTTGAGTATCACAATCCATGGAATGGCCCCCCCTCTAAAGTAAGTGAAAGGAATATAACTTTTTAAATAAATGCATCTTAAGAAAAATATGTGGGCTGGCATTGATAGACTACTTTTGATTTACTGTGTTATAGCAAAAAAAAAAAAATCACAGATCCTTTTCATGTAACCCGGATCTGATTTTAAAGAGGAAACCAACAAGATTGCTCTTCCTGATGTCTATGTAGCAGAGCGGGTGGCTGTAATAGGAGACTCGTACCATGCTGGACGTCTGGTCCTGAATGCTGATGAGTTTGATCTCCTTTCCTTCTTCTCCGATTCCTTTTAGCATGTCCAAAACTTCGTTTATGGAGCACCACTTGCAGTCCCGGTCTTCCACCGCTACAATGTAATCGCCTTCCTTCACACCCACACCCTGCAATACAAATACAATGAGTCCCGGTTCATAGATGACCTTCATATCTTCTGTACTGCCGAAATAGGTCAAGGGTCAGACCTTCCAACATAACATAAAGCATAATAATAAAATGTCTATCACTAAATAACCACCTCAGCTCTCATCCCACCCCTACTCCTTATGGGGCAGAGCAGTTTTTACATTTCTGCTATGGGCCTGCTTGTTTGGCAATAACGCTGTCATTACTTAAGAACACACATATATATTCACTGGAACTAAGGAGCCAGGCCCAACCCCTGAAAAACAACCCCACACCATAATCCCTCTTCCACCAAATGATTTAGACCAGTGCACAAAGCAAGGTCCATAAAGACATGGATGAGCAAGTTTGGGGTGGAGGAACTTGACTGGCCTGCACAGAGTCCTGACTTTAACCTGATATAACACCTTAGGATGAATTAGAGCAGAGACTGCGAGGTAGGCCTTCTTGTCCAACATCAGTGCCTGACCTCACAAATGCGCTTCTGGAAGAATGGTCAAACATTCCCATAGACACACTCCTAAACCTTGTGGACAGCCTTCCCAGAGGAGTTGAAGCTGTTATAGCTGCAAAGAGTGGGCCAACTCAATATTGAACCCTACGGACTAAGACTGGGATGACATTAAAGTTCAGGTGTCCCAATACTTTTGACAATATTAAAAAAAATTATATTATCAATAGTATATATATATATATATATATATATATATTTATATACAGATATGTATTATCTTATCCTGTTTAAAATGACACAAATAATTGTTTTTTAATAAATGGGCATTAAAAGAATGAATGACTAAAATCCCAAAAAGGTTAACCCCTTGGACTTGGCGCCTACTGGCCCTTTAAGGGGTTTAATATGTCGGGAGGCGGGGCAGGGTTTATGATCATGTGACTGCCATGGTTGGCTGTCACGGTGCTCACGTGACCCGAAAAAGCTCCCAATCACAAGCATTGATCGTGAGCTTTCCGTTAGCTGCTGGTAACAACACAGCTGTATTCCACCCATTCATGCAAATATGTGGCCGCTCGGCGCCAAAACCCACCCACCCAGAGGTCCCATATTTGCATGCAGCCGGTGCTAATGGGTTAATATTAACAGTTAATATTAACAGAGGACTATAAATTAACTCATTCAGCAAAAAATAAAAGCTAAGGGGAGAAGGGGAAGAAGGAATTAACTAGGGCTGATTGGGGTAAATTAAAGTGGAATTCCAGCTTACACCTCACTTCCATCGGGAATTGCCAGCAAATGTGGGTAAGGAGGTAACAACAGTGGAGATAAGGTATACTACACACAGAATGTAGGCGGAGCCTCTATGTCATCATGTACCATGCAGTACCAACAGTTGGCACTGATTCTGTACATAATGACATCGGCAGGAGGGGCAGCTATGCAAACAGTGGAGTGGACTGGTTGTCACTACCAGAACCAGTAGGGAGAATTCCTGTGGGATTATGGAAATAGGTATTAATCTCTAATACATCCTCATAGACAAAATACGCATTATAGTCTGCTGATAAGGAGGGGGAAGGGGGACACAAATTTCATTTTTTTTTAAGGTAAGGAAAATAAATTCACTTACTGCGGCTGGACAGAGAGGATCCAGTGACGTTATCTGAACTGGACAGTCACCCTTTAAAACGAAGCCCAAATCCCCATCTTCAAGAGTCAAGCGGACTTTCCTCGGGGCCGTCCATCTTTGTTTTGCAGAAAACACAGACAAAGGACCCTTTAAAAAAAAAAAAAAAAAAAACATTATTGATTTGGCTCTTCATTATTGGTAAAAAAAATCTAAAACCCCCTAAATAAATTATATACACACACACACACACACACACACACACACACACACACACACACACATATACATATACATATATATATATATATATATATATATATATATACATATATAGCCAAACTGGATGACATTTGGTTTTATAAAGGTCTGTGTATCATATAAACCAGGGGTGTCCAAACTATGGCCCTCCAGCTGTTCAGGAACTACAATTCCCATCATGCCTAGTTATGTCTGTGAATGTCATAGATTTACAATGCCTCTTGAGAATTGTGGTTCCTGAACAGCTGGAGGACCATAGTTTGGACACCCCTGATATAAACAATTGCCCCCGTCTAGTAATTTAATGCTACTACTAATAATCATAGATTAGGTATGGAATATAACTGCGCTAACTAATGTGTTCCAGCAGCGACTTAAATTGCGACAAACAATCAAAAACGTAGGGAATGGGTAAGTCGCGCTAATGAATGATGTTGTCAAATATTCGCATAAATGTCAAATCATATAAATCGTGAAAAAGTGTCCACATAGACTGTCCAATGGTCAAATAAATGTCCCAAAACTCAGGAGTTCTTCCAAACTCTTCAACTTGAAATATAAGCCACCAAATGAGTGATCTCCTTACCAGATAGATAAAGGAAATAGGCCCTCAAAACACCAGATGAAGTGGGTCTGCAGCCTCGAATCCAAAAATTGATGTGGTTCCCCAATGATGTTTGCATGTGAAAAGAAATTACATATCCATAGCGTGACACTGTATGACAATCTCTCAAACACCCAATATGTGAACCTTCACTATGAAGGTGATAGAAAAGGCCACCACACCAGTGCAATTCACACTGCCAACGGCCAGGTAATGCGTGAATAGAACAGCCCTCTTGGTGGTTATTGAACAGCGGTTCTCTACCCTCTTGGTGGTTATTGGGCTGTTCTATTCACGCATTACCTGGCCGTTGGCAGTGTGAATTGCACTGGTGTTGTGGCCTTTTCTATCACCTTCATAGTGAAGGTTCACATATTGGGTGTTTGAGAGATTGTCATACAGTGTCACGCTATGGATATGTAATTTCTTTTCACATGCAAACATCATTGGGGAACCACATCAATTTTTGGATTCGAGGCTGCAGACCCACTTCATCTGGTGTTTTGAGGGCCTATTTCCTTTATCTATCTGGTAAGGAGATCACTCATTTGGTGGCTTATATTTCAAGTTGAAGAGTTTGGAAGAACTCCTGAGTTTTGGGACATTTATTTGACCATTGGACAGTCTATGTGGACACTTTTTCACGATTTATATGATTTGACATTTATGCGAATATTTGACAACATCATTCATTAGCGCGACTTACCCATTCCCTACTAATAATCATAACAGTAAAAAATATTAATAATATAAGAAAATAATAAAATTAATATAATAACAGGAAATATTAGTAAAGTTAATTAATTTCAGTAATTCAATTTAAAAAGTGAAACTCATATATTTTATATAGATGCGTTACATTTCTTTCTTTTAATTTTGATGATCATCACTGACTGTGGAAACTTCACACTGGACCTCATGCAACTTGGATTCTGTGCCTCTCCACTCCTCCTCCGGACTCTGGGACCTTCATTTCCAAATGAAATGCAAAATGTTCCACAGTCAGTGATGATTTCGGGAGCCATGTCATCTTCTGGTGTTGGTCCACTGTTCCAAAGTCAGTGCAGCCCTCTAGCAGGAAATTCTAGAGCACTTCATGCTTCCCTCTGCTCACCAGCTTTATGGAGATGCTGATTTCATTTTCCAGCAGGACTTGGCACCGCCCACACTGCCAAAACTACCAATACCTGGTCACATGATCATGGTATCACTGTGCTTGATTGGCCAGCAAACTCGCCTGACCTAAACCCCATAGAGAATCTGTGGGGTATTGTCAAGAGGAAGATGAGAGACACCAGACCCAACAATGCAGATGAGCTGAAGGCCGCTATCAAAGCAACCTGAGCTTCCATAACACCTCAGCAGTGCCACAGGCTGATCACCTCCATGCCACGCCGCATTGATGCAGTAATTCATGCAAAAGGAGCCCCGACCAAGTATTGAGTGCATACTATACTGTACATGGACATACTTTTCAGTAAGCCAACATTTCTGTATTAAAAATCCTTTTTTCTTATTGGTCTTAAGTAAATATTCTAATTTTTTGAGATACTGAATATTGGGTTTTCACTAGCTGTAAGCCAAAATCATCAAAATTAAAAGAAAACAATGCTTGAAATATAATATTCTGTGTGTAACACATCTATATAAAATATATAAAAGTTTCACTTTTTAAATTCAATTACTGAAATAAATAAACTTTTTGATGCTATTCTAATTTTATAAGATGCACCTGTATGTATATATGTTTTTATATATACTGTAATTTTCATATATATATATATATATATATATATACATATATATTATATTTATATATATATATATATATATATATATTTATTATTTATAGATATATATATATATTTTTATATTTATATATATATTCCGTGTTTCCCCGAAAATAAGGCCTACCCCGAAAATAAGCCCTAGTTTAGTGTTTGTAAAATCCTAGAATCCAATTTATTACTGTTTTATATAATGTCCAGTGTGTGTTTCTGTAATCTAATAGTGTGAAATCCCTTCGGTACAGCGCCGCTCGGCGTGCAGCTGATCCCCAGCTCTGCTCTCCTTCTCTTCTCATAGCTGTCAGCGGGGGATTTCAGCCCCTCCCCTCTGCAGCGCTCAGAGCGGGTCACAGAAACGCCAAGCATTATATTATAGATGTGTGAAATACCTTCGGTACAGCGCAGTTCGGTGCTTCCGTGACCCTCAGCTGTCAGCAGGGAGAAGAGAAGGAAGAGCAGCGGGAAATCAGCTGAGCATTGAGCTCCGCTGTACTGAAGATATTTCACACTATTATAATATAATGCTCGGCGCTTCTGTGACCCGCTCTGAGGGGAGGGGCTGAGATCTCTTACTGACAGCTATGAGAAGAGAAGGAGAGCAGAGCGAAGATTAGCCGAGCGGCGCTGTACTGAAGGTATTTCACACTATTAGATTACAGAAACACATATTGGACATTATATAAAACACTAATAAAGTGGATTCTAGGATTTCACAGCCACTTGTACTAGGGGATTCCTGACAGGCAGGGAGGGAGATAAGACCTACCCCGAGAATAAGCCCTACTGTGTCTTTTGGTGCCAAAATTTATATAAGACCCGGGCTTATTTTTTGGGAAACACAGTATATATATATATATATTTTTTTTTTTTTTTATAAAATATTTGTATTGTTGCTCTACATACCAATCGCTGAAAGAGGTCAATGACCTTTACTCTCGAGAGCGGAGGTGAGATGGATTCAGCCTTGTATTCTGCCTTACCTGTGGGCGGAGCAAAACATTACATTAACATTATTCTATGTCATTTCACCATGCCTTCAATGCTAATTCACCACATCCTGCTAGACGGACGATATGCAGGCATATTCAATAAAGTATTTCACACTGATGGCAACAGGCTGAGGTTTTTCATACCTTTTGCATTTCTGTTTGATGCATTTTCTATTGAAGTCAATGAAAACACACGTCAAGGCACTCATTAAGGCTTTCAACAGCATAAATGCAAGTTACTGCAAATTATGATTGCATGTTGACATTCAATACAAAGTGCATTGCAACTCACTTTTGAAAGTGCGCATTATTTATAATGCAGGTGAACATGCGTTTCTATTGATTTCAATCGAAAATACATCTGGGAACAAAAATGCATAGGTGTGAATAATCAATCAACCAATCAGCTTGCAGCAGCCACACCAGTATAAGGTTAAGGGCTCTTGCACATTGCTGTAGGTGGCCATGAAGCGTAAATTACGACATATTTCCCCACTAGGGAGCCTACAGGTGCCGCATACAGTCACCTTTAACTACTTCCGGACCGCCTGCCGCATATATACTGCGGCAGGGCGGCCCGGCTGTGCAAAATCACATACATGTACGTGACTCTGTGCATGAGATGTCGGGGGCGTGCCCATGCAACTCCCCCAGGAGCAGCCAATCAGCGGGTCCGGTGGCCGCGATGGCTGCCGGGACCCGACAATCGTTTGGTGGAATGGGAGAATGCCGGTCTGCCAATTTTTGCGATTTGGCACTGCGTTACTTTAACGGACAATTGCGTAGTCGTGCGACGCTGTACCCGAATACAATTGATATCTTTTTTCCCACAAATAGAGCTTTCTTTTGGTGGTATTTGATCACCTGTGCGATTTTAATTTTTTTGCACTATAAACAAGAAAAGTGTGACAATTCTGAAAAGAAAAACAATATTTTTTACATTCTGCTATATAACATTCCCAAAAAAAAAAAATGTAAAAATCAAATTTTTTCATCATTTTAGGCCAATTTGTTTTCTGCTACATATCTTTGGTAAAAAAAATCCCAATAAGTGTATTTTGATTGGTTTGCGCAAAAGTTATCGCGTCTACAAACTAGGGGAAAGATTTATGTCATTTTTATTTTTTTTACTAGTAATGGTGGCGATCTGCGATTTTTAGCTGGACTGCGACATTGCAGCGGACAGATTGGACCCCTAACTGACATTTTTGACACTTTTGGGGGTACCAGTGACATTACTGCAGTAATCAGTCCTAAAAATATGCACTGTTACTGTAATAATGACACTGGCAGTGAAGAGGTTAACCCAGGGGCGATCAAAGGGTTTAATGTGTCCCTAGGGGGTGTTGTCTAACTGTGGGGGGATGGGCTTGTGAAATCAAAACGAGACCTGTGTTCCTAAATAGGAACACAGGAGCTCAGTATTGATTCCTGAGAGAACAACGGTCTGCCGTGTTTACAACAGCCGACCGCCGTTCTCTCTCCAAGGGGAGCGATCGTGGGTGCCCGGTGGCAATCGCGGCCGCCGCCCTGTGCATCGGCTTTCCCGCTGGCGCGTGGGCGCGCGCGCGGATCTCTCCCGCGAAACGCCGTACAGGTACGGCGATTTGCGGGAACCTGGCGGCGGCTGCTCGGCAAGTGGTTAAAGGTTACTTTGTTGCGCTTATAATAAATTGCTATTTCTGATGCCCCATAAACCGATCATTGACCTGAGCATGCGATCCCCCGTACTTACCGATAATTTCAGGGGCCAGCAGTAAACTCATAAAGTCATCTTCCTTCTGGTGCTGTGTGAATTTCAGCAGCGCCCTCTTGTGGAAAGCGGACAGTATGTCATGCAGGACATCGATCTGCTTCAGCTGGCTGCACAGGCTGGAGAGTCGGAGGGCTTCTTCGTGGCACACGAGCGCTTTGGCCAGATGCGCCTTTCCTAGAAGGGGCAGGAAAAAAGTGACAACAATGAGTCGGATGTACACAGACCTGGGGGAAGGGAACGTGTCTGTAAACAATAGGTTTTTATTTTCTCATGGACTTTGTGTGATGGCTGGCGCTCTGCAATGTCATTTTAGCTGAGCCGCTTTCATTGTGACAGAGCGGACAGGAATGTCAGTTATGTCCTGCGGACTGGGTGTGACCAAGGCAACATCAACAATATGTGATGGCTGTATGGATCGATGACAGAACACTATCATCTGGGCAATGACTAGACATCACACTAAAGCTGAACTCCATGCAAACAGCTGAATAGATGGAGAAAATACATATAAGTGAGCTTACAAAGAGATTTCGTACTGTTCATCCAGTTCTTAGATTTGCACAGCTCTGCCACACAGTCTGGCAAGGCAGGGGACCTGATTTTTGCTCTGCTACATTTCAGTAACACTTACAGGTCTTGTCCCTTACCCAGCCTGTGATTGGGCAGTGAAAGGAGAAGCAGCAGACTGATAAGATCATCTCCCTGCTCCTATCAGCATGCCCCTTGATAGCACATAAACATAATTTCTTATTAGGAACTTAACTGGGGAAGTCCAGCAGAGTACAAACTAAACACCTCTAGAATAAATAATATACATGAACTATACAAAGTTGCACAAGGTGCCAATATTAATTATATGGTGGTCAAAGCAGATATAGTTGGTGCAATATCCCAAACGCAACATACACTATATCAGGGATATGCTAACTGTGGCCCTCCAGCTGTTGCAGAACTACAAGTCCCATGAGGCATAGCAAGACTCTGACAGCCACAAGCATGACACCCAGAGGCAGAGGCATGATGGGACTCGCAGTTTTGCAACAGCTGGAGGGCCACAGTTTGCATATCCCTGCACTATATTATCAAAAGTATTTGAACGTCGAACCTTGGCACCCCAGATGTTTTGGAACTACATTTCCCATGATGCTCTCTATACTGCAGAGTGCATGAGCATCATGGGAAATGTAGTTCCAAAACATCTGAAGGTTCACCGTCACTGCTTTACACACACATGAATTTTAATGGCATCCCAGTCTTAGTCCGTAGGGTTCAATATTGAGTTGGCCCACCCTTTGAGGCTATAACAGCTTCAACTCTTCTGGGAAGGCTGTCCACAAGGTTTAGGAGTGTGTCTATGGGAATGTTTGACCATTCTTCCAGAAGCACATTTGTGAGGTCAGGCACTGATGTTGGACAAGAAGGCCTGGCTCGAAGTCATGCACTAATGTGGTCTGGCTCGCAGTCTCTGCACTAATTCATCCCAAAGCTGTTCCTTCGTGTGGAGGTCAGGACTCTGTGCAGGCCACTCAAGTTCCTCCACCCCAAACTCGCTCATCCATGTCTTTATGGACCTTGCTTTGTGCACTGGTGCGCAGTCATGTTGGAACAGGAAGGGGCCATCCCCAAACTCTTCCCACAAAGTTAGGAACATGAAATTGTCCAAAATGTCTTGGAATGCTGACGCCTTAAGAGTTCCCTTCACTGGAACCAAGGGGCCAAACCCAACCCCTGAAAAACAACCCCACACCATAACCCCCCCTCTATTAAATGATTTGGACCAGTGCACAAAGCAAGGTCCATAGAGACATGGATGAGCGAGTTTGGGGTGGAGGATCTTGACCTCAACCCGATAGAACACCTTTGGCATGAATTAGTGCACATCCTGCGAGCCAGGCCTTCTCGTCCAACATCAGTACCTGACCTCACAAACGCGCTTCTGGAAGAATGGTCAAACATTCCCATAGACACACGCCTAAACCTTGTGGACAGCCTTCCCAGAAGAGTTGAAGCTGTTATAGCTGCAAAGGATGGGCCAACTCAATATTGAACCTTACAGACTAATGCCCAGTACACACGTACCGATCATCGGCCGAACGATCGGCCGTCTTTTGTCCAGGGCTGTCGGTGTCTGTTGAAAAGTGCAAAAGACTGCACAAGAATTTTGTCCGCCGACTACAGCCGACTGCAGAAGTGATGTCATGTGATGGTTAACTTTCCTTGAGTTTTTTCTTTTCTGAGCATGCCCAGTCTTGCAAATCTGCTGTCTGTCGGCTGAATTCTGTACTGACTGGCGAACAATCGGCCGCTCTGGTGTCGGCATACAAAAATTTTCATGCTTGCAAGACAGATTCTTTTCTGCCGAAAGTGCGCTGTCGGCTGTCGGAAGCATCATACTAACAAGCCTACAATCGGCAGATCGGTCGTCGGCCGAAGCTTTTCGGCCGACGAGCGGTACGTGTGTACGGGCCTTAAGACTGGGATACCATTAAAGTTCATGTGTGTGTAAAGGCAGGTGTCCCAATACTTTTGACAATATAGTGTGTATAATATATACAGTATGCTCTTATACAGTTATACAGGAGTATCAGCATATATTGCAATATCCCTAAAGGAATATACCACAAACCATATACAATATACAGTATATACATATATATATATATATATATAGTATCTCACAAAAGTGAGTACACCCCTCACATTTTTGTAAATATTTTATTATATCTTTTCATGTGACAACACTGAAGAAATCACACTTTGCTACAATGTAAAGTAGTGAGTGTACAGCTTGTATAACAGTGTAAATTTACTGTCCCCTCAAAATAACTCAACACACAGCCATTAATGTCTAAACTGCTGGCAACAAAAGTGAATACACCCCTAAGTGAAAATGTCCAAATTGGGCCCAATTAGCCATTTTCCCTCCCCGGTGTCATGTGACTCGTTAGTGTTACAAGGTCTCAGGTGTGAATGGGGAGCAGGTGTGTTAAATTTGGTGTTATCGCTCTCACTCTCTAATACTGGTCACTGGAAGTTCAACATGGCACCTCATGGCAAAGAACTTTCTAAGGATCTGAAAAAAAGAATTGTTGCTCTACATAAAGATGGCCTAGGCTATAAGAAGATTGCCAAGACCCTGAAACTGAGCTGTAGCACAGAGGCCAAGACCATACATCGGTTTAACATTTACATTGTAGCAAAGTGTCATTTCTTCAGTGTTGTCACATGAAAAGATATAATAAAATATTTACAAAAATGTGAGGGGTGTACTCACTTATGTAAAATACTGTATATATATATATACAGTATAGGTACATTATGTATAAGGGAACATATAGGTTGTGGTGTCACAGTAATTGAGTTCTTTATAAGAAATTATTTGCTAGTCATTTTGCTTCGGGATTTACTTCCAGTAATATTTTTTAAAGGCTTAGTGCACCTTTTTAGGCCATGAACAATGAAGGAGCAGAAGCAGACTGAGGGGGTCTTCCTTATTCTGGGCATTTGTCCCCGAATGCATAGGGCCCTAGGTACCACTATGTACAGTGTTCAGCCCCCTCCGGCCACAGCCTGCCATAGACATTGACAGTCTGCAGGCAGCAGGGCTGGATGCTGCATCTGGTTCCCCCGTGCGCAATAAAATGCCCTGCAGCTAGAGGGCCCCATGTGAAAGGGAGTCGTGCCTTTATATATCCCTGCACCAAGCTGGAACCCATAACAGATCATGAGTTTCTGGATTACCTAGCTGTGTCCTCTGTTGTTTGTCTTTAAGTATATTCATGGCGGTTAGTCCATCTGGTATGTGGTCATAGAGCTGGGACAAAGCCTTCTCCTGTTTGTCTTCATCATCGTGTGGGCCCACTGTAGCAAAGAATATATATAGTTATATGACGGCATCTGAAAAAACGAATGACTAGTACAATAAGTGTTAGGTATTTTGATCATATATTCTACAAGGCTGTAGAGAGCTATTAACATCAGACTCCGCCCCAGAGGAGCGTACAGTCATACAGATACATACTGCAAGACAATTATCATACAGTTTTTTAGGTGACCACATCTGAATAATCCACTGAATAGTATAACAAGGGTGGTATTTACAAAATAATTTTAGACCTCTAAAACTGCATGTGAGAATGGGGGCACAATAAAATGCCATTAGACTATTTCCTCTCCAGATTGAATGCTGTTTATTCATACAGAATAAAGAGAATTACAAATGTATTCGTACATGTATAAAACCGTAGATGCTAATATGCATCTCCCATACACAATATATCCCCAATTGTACAAATAAAATCACAATGATTGTGGTTATATGACAGGTACAATGGTAGTTCCTCAAAATCCAACGTGTTTCGTCTATCTTTGCTCCGTCAGGGCTTGGGGAGCCAGAAAGTACCTTTCCCGCCACCCATAAAAGTGCTGCTGGGACCACCTTTATGTTAAAGCAGACCGCCCACCGGTTTAAAAAAATACCGGGGTTATGGCAGCAGATAGCTATAACCCCGGTATTTAACGTCAAAGTACTGATGTATGTTTACAGTGGGGGGGTCCGGAAGTGGTTAAAGTCAACACTTGAAAAAACGCACTTTGGGAGGTCACCCTAGTTCAGTTATACTGGAATGTTTAACTTAGTAATAATTATGATTATTTTTGTTTAGATTGTCTTGTGCATAAGTATACTGACGGCCCCTGAAGAAGTGAATTAAGTAAAAAAAAAAAACGTGTCGGGCCACAAGAAATGAGTATTCCACGATACAATGTATTGTTCTGTCATAACAATGTTATATTATCTATGCTGTATTTTGGTGTCTTATGCTACGTTGGGCAACAAAATGGAAAACATTTTTACAAGTATTGACTTTAACCACTTTAAGACCGGAAGGATTTGCCCCCTTAATGACCAGGCCCTATTTTGTGATTCGGCACTGCGTTATTTTAAAGGACAATTGTGCGGTCGTGCAACGCTGTACTCAAATAAAATTGATGTCCTTTATTTCCCACAAATAGAGCTTTACTTTGGTGGTATTTGATCACCTCTGCGATTTTTATTTTTTGCGCTATAAACAAAAAAAGACAGACAAAAAAAAAATAAAAAAATATATATATATATATTTTTTACTTTCTGCTATAAACATACCTAATAAAAAAATCTAATTTTTTTAACATTTTAGGCCAATTGGTTTTCTGCTACATATTTTTGGTAAAAAAAAAATTGTAATAAGCGTATTTTGATTGGATTGCGCAAAAGTTATCGTTTCTTCTAACTACGGGAAAGATTTATGTGATTTTTATTGTTTTTTTTTTTTTTACTAGTAATGGCAGCAATTTGCGTTTTTTTTTTTTTTTTGCGGGACTGCGGACAGATTGGACCCCTAACTGACCTTGTTGACACTTTTGGGGGGACCAGTGTCATTACTACAGTAATCAGTGCTAAAAATATGCTCTGTTACTGTAATAATGACACTTGCAGCGAAGGGCTTAACCCAGGGGCAATCAAACGGTTAAATGTGAGCCTAGGGGGTGTTTTCTAACTGTGAGGGGGATGGGCTTGTGAAATCAAAAAGAGACCTGTGTTCGTAAATAGGAGGATCACTAAAAATGTGCACTGTTACTGTAATAATGACACTGGCACGGAAGGGGTTAACTCTGTGGGTGATCAAGGGGTTAAATGTGAGCCTAGGGGAGTGATTCTAACTGTGGGGGGGGGGGGCGTGGCTTGTGAAATGATCATAGAGACCTGTGTTCCTATATAGAAGGATCACATGAGCTCTGTGATCATTTCAGGAAGAAGAACGGTCAGCTGTGTTTACAACAGCCGACCGTTCTTCTCTCTCAGCGGGGAGCGATCGCGGATGTCAGGTGGCAATCGGAGCCATCTGGCACACACATCGGCTTCCCCGCTGACGATCGGGGGCGGGAGCGCGGCGGCGCGCCCTCGCCCCCTAGCTGCTCCTAGGCAAATGGCGTACCCATACGTGGTTTTGCCTGGGAGAGCCACTCTGCCGCCGTATATATACAGTATGCGGTCAGTAAGTGGTTAAATAAGTAAATTGTGTTTCAATGTAATAAGTCCCATTTTACTATACATTCTTTATTTCTGATACTATAACGGGGATGTCCTTTTTAAAACACTTTTAGTGCTGTTGATACTTACACTGATGTTCAATGAGCACAATCGCCACAAAATAGTGAGCCAGCGCTTTATAATGTTCGGCTTTTACTTGCACCATGACGGACCAGGAGTAGGGCATGTTCTCCTTGATGGGAGCCTGGTTCATGGCGTTGTACACATGCATGTAAACCTCACTGACCTGCAGGAAAAAACAAGCAAGAATACATGAGCATCAATCAGATCACGGAGCAAAGCAAATGTTTATGCGCTGGTTTATTTGCTTAAAGGGGCAATAAACATAAATGACTTCTGAGAGTTCATTAAGAGTTTTATGAGATGACATTATGGGATGAGTTGACTTGATAAAGGAATGTTGCCAAGCAGGACTTATAAGCAGGGCAGAGGCAAGGAGTGGGCAGGAGGGACAGCTGCCCTGAGTGCAGACGAGGAAGGGGGCAAAGAATAGATGCAGGCAGGGCTGTTGTTAGAAATCACAGGTCCCCGTACAGCCTACCTGGTAGGGCCCCCCTCGAATATATCAAAACAACATTTTCACTAACAATTTACAAAAATCTTTCTTAAAGGAGACAAAGATTACAGAGAAGCTGTGTGATCTAGCCCTTTTTTAAATAGTTTTTTACATTTTTTAAAAAAAAAAACATTTTATAATTTTAAAAAAAAAATTTTAAATGTTTTTTCAAAAAAATTTACAATTTTTTTTAATTATTTTTTTACAATTTGTTATTTTTTTACGGGACAGGGAAGCTGGCAGTTTCCGCGAGGGGGCCCTGTGTCTGTGTTTCTCCCTGCAGCAGCTGAAAGCTGGCTGAAGGGAGAGAAATAAGTTTTCAGCTGCTGCAGAGAGCCGCACAGGGCATCCTGTAATTGCCCCTCCCTCCGACCGCACCGATTCCCTCTGCTGTTTGGGTCCTTCTGTGTGCCTGGGCCCCCTACAGGAGGACTGGTTGTCCCCCCCCCCCCCCCATCAGGGACTGTGGATGCAGGGTGGTACACCCATTCTGTGGAAATTATTAACAGTGAGGGAGGGGTACTGGATCCTTTCCGTGGGCACTGGACAACCCCACCCCAGTACTGCTTATAAGCTCTCAGCCTAAAATGGACATTACCATGGACCAGTACACCATGCAGTGTATTTAGGTAAATAATGAACACTTCAATTGCTGTACAAATGTGGGAATTTTAAATATTTAAAGGAATTGTCTTCTACAGAAAACTTCTTAATTTTACTGGTTCTTTAAAAAGAAATACGGAGGATAGAGCAAGCAATATTCAGCTTTGGGTCCAGTTTGAAAAGGACGTCCAGAAATTTCTGATCTATGCAGAATTGGGTTAAAATGGAACTTTACCCATAACAACTTGCTAAAAATAATGTTCTTCAGCAACGAGCATGAATTACACATTATTAATATTTGCTGCCAAAATTAGTGTGTGCTGTAAATCGCCTCCAGCATTGTTTCTTCTTGCTGGAGGCTGCGATTTTGCTGAAGCCCAGAACCCCTGAACAGCTGTAAATCTTTAGGCTGTTAGCAGATCGGCCTCTACAAATCAGGCATGGCAGAGGCGTAACTGGAACCTTCAGGGCCCCGGTGCAAAAAACCATGAAGGGCCCCCTGGGACCCCTGACTGGGGTCCTTCCCTTCAAGCCTGGCACTCTTCCCACTGATCCTGAGGCCCTTTACTCTCGTTGTGGGGCCCTTTATTACGGTTCCACAGCGGGACCCTTTCACAAGTTCTGCAGTGGGCCCCCTTCCTGCCATCTTGGGGCCTCCCCACGGTGGTGGAATGCCAGGGCCCGGTTGCAAGTGTGACCTTTGTGATCCTGGAAGACCCCCCACTGGTGTCAGTAGTTTTTATTTTTTGGTATTTTTATTGTATTATTTTTTATCATTTTATTTTTTATACAATGTCACTGACTATGACTCTGTCCATTCAGAAAAGGAAGGAGCTGGTAAATTACATATTTACCGACCCCTTCCTGGTTCTCTATTGTGACACACCCCCTGCAGCAGCCGGCAGGAGAGGGGAGGGAGCACAGTTGGGGGGGGGGGCAGCATAGTGGGGGGGGGATGAGGGGAGCACACAGGGGCCCAGAGACAGTAGAACACAAGGGAACTGGATAGGAGGAGTGGCAGGGGCAGCATACAGAGGAACCAATCTCCTCCATTTTCCTCCTGCAGCTACAGGAGGAAAAAGGAGGACAGTGATTTCTCTACATGCTGCCCCCGCCGCCCCCTCATCCAGGTGTACAAGGGAGCTGCACAGGCCCCCTGGAGCATGGGGCCGGTTGCAACTGCATCCCCTGCAACCTCTGTAGTTACGCCCCTGAGGCACGGTGCCTAAAAATAGAGAGCAACTGAGCATGTGCAGAGCAGGGTGAGACAGCGGGGTTGATTTACTAAAACTGGAGAGTGCAAAATCTGGTGCCGCTCTGCATGGTAGACAATCAGTTTCTAACTTCAGCTTGTTCAATTCATCTTTGACAAAAAAACAAAAAAAAAAACAATAGCCTGGAAGCGGTTTGGTTTCTTTGCACAGTTGCACCAGATTTCACACTGTCCAGGTTTAGTAAATCAACCCTAATGTATTTCTAGATTTTGAACAGTATAGGCACTTATTTTTATTGTTTTCCATAGCTATACCTGCAAAAGGGGCGGCCTGAAGTCATCTAGCAGGACTTCATTTGCTGACTGTTTCACTTTAACTTCCCAGTTCCAGCAAGCAAAAACCATTTAGGAAATGATTAACTGATAACTAGAGATATAATGCCGTCTACGTGCACACCTACAACACCTACAACACCTACAACACTCGGTTGTTGGTTGCTGTGAAATGTCAGAACCTTACGTCATTTATTTTCCTACAGATCCATAAAACTAGATTTCCAATAGATGTTTAAGAATAAGTCTATGGGGATTGACTGCATGGGTGGAACAAAGACGTTGGCCATGAGATGTGAAGGTTATGGCAGGCTGGGATTCAGGTAAATATAAAAGAACGGCCAGATAGTCTTCATTGACTACAAGAAAGTTTTTGACTGCATCAATCACAGCAAGCTATGGAGAACCTTACAAAAGATGGTGGTGCCAACACATCTAGTCACGTTGGTACAGTCGATGTACACAAACTAAGAAGCCACTATGTGAAACATCACTGATTGATTCATTGGACATTTGGTTAATTGATTAGACACTAAGTGGGTCAAGATAGAGAGGGGGTGCAGCCAGGTTTCATTCTTTCCTCTTTCTTGTCCAACTTATATGCAGAAATTATCATGGGGAAGCTTGTAGAATCAGAAACTGGAGTAAGGATTGGAGAAAGTAACGTCCATAATCTTAGATACGCTGATGCCTCGACTCGACCCTTCTCTCACAAACCAAAGATGGCCTGAAAAAAAAGGATCAAAGAAAGCAAGAAGTTTTGCCTCTTCTTCAACATCTAAATGGCCAAGATCATGACCAATGCAAGGAATGGAGATGTCAAAACAGCAATTGATGGTGAGAAGATTGAATGCTTCCAGGATTTCGAAAGAATGTCCACATGTGCTTTATTCATTAGGACTGTGTCAATCACAACGCACTATGAAGAACCCTACAAGAGCTGGTGGTGCCAACACATCTAGTCAAGTTGGTAGAGTCGCTGTACACAAGCCAAGAAGCCACTGTGTGAAACATCACTGATCGATTCATTGGACATTTGGTTAATTGATTAGACACTAAGTGGGTCAAGATAGAGAGGGGGTGCAGTCAGGTTGCATTCTTTCCCCTTTCTTGTCCAACATATATGCAGAAATTATCTAGGGGAAGCTTGTAGAATCAGAAACTGGAGTAAGGATTGGAGAAAGTAACGTCCATAATCTTAGATACGCTGATGTCTCGACTCGACCCTTCTCTCACAAACCAAAGATGGCCTGAAAAAAGGGATTAAAGAAAGCAAGAAGTTTTGCCTCGTCTTCAACCTCTAAATGGCCAAGATCATGACCAATGCAAGGAATGGAGATGTCAAAACAGCAACTGATGGTGAGAAGATTGAATGCGTTCAGGATTTCAAAGGAATGTCCACATGTGCTTTATTTATTAGGACTGTGTCAATCACAACAAGCTATAAAGAACCCTACAAGAGCTGGTGGTGCCACATCTAGTCAAGTTGGTAGAGTCGCTGTACACAAGCCAAGAAGCCACTGGGTGAACACCATATATGGACACTAATGGGAAAAGATAGAGCATTTAGTGTGTCAAGGTTTCATTCTTTACCCTTTTTCGTTCAACCTCTATGCTGAAATGATCATGAGGAACCTGGAGCTTGAAGAATCAAAAATTGGAGTAAAGATTGGAGGAAGGAACATCAAAAATCTTCAATATGCTAATAATGTGACCCAACCCTCCTCTCAGAAACCAAAGACAGCCTGAAACAACTGATAAAAAGAATCAAAGAAAGCAAGATGTTTGGCCTGTTCTTGAACATCTAAATGACCAAGATCATGATCACTGCAAGGGGACGTCAAAACAGCAAATGATGGTGAGAAGATTAAATGCGTGCAGAACATCAAAAAGACCAACACCATGACCACTGCACGCTATGCAGAAATGATCGTAAGGAAGCTGGGGCTTGAAGAATCAAAAAGTGACAAAAGATTGGAAGACGCAACATTGATAATCTTCGATCTACTGATGACCCAACCCTCCTCTCAGAGAAGGCCTGAAACATCTGATCAAAAGGATCGAAGAACATGAGAAGTTTGGCCTCTCTTTGAACATCAAAAAACCAGGATCATGACCACTGCAAGGAATGGAGGCATTAAAATAGCATTTGAAAGTGAGGCAATCAAAGGAGAATTATTTTCGTGGGATCAAAAATTGATCCAAGTGGTGATTGTAGCCCAGAAATAAAATGCTGTCAGCCAGTGATGATGAACATGAACCGAATATGGAAAAAGCAGGGATGTTAACCTGGCAACCTAAAATGGATTAATCAACGTTCTTGTTTTTCCCATAGCTACCTATGATTGTGAATGTTGGACCATAAAAAAACTAGACAGAAGAATGGATGTGATTTAGGAATGATGTTGAAGAAGGCTCTTTTCATAGACCTCAAAGATAACTAATAAGCAAATACTGGACATTTCACTCGATTTCAAGATTCAACATGTCATGTGATCAAACTCACTGAAGAAGGAAATTTTGCTCACATTGCTTGCAGTGGTTCTCAACTCCTGTCCTCGGAAACCCACTAACAGGCCAGATTTTAAGTATTACCTTAGGGAGATGCAGACTAGAATACTGCAATCACTGAGCAGCAAATAATATCACCTGTGATGTATTTCAGTTATCTTGCAAACCTGGCCTGTTAGTGAGTCCTAAGGACAGGAGTTGAGAACCACTGGGTGGAAAAAAGAAGCCAGACTGCCAAAGAACCTGATGGTTGGATGTCATAAATGCCAATATCAGCCAGGACATAAAACACTGAAAAAAAGCCGTACAAAATCAGAGAATGTGGAGAGTGCTGGCCCACAGGGTTGCCAAGAGTCAGACGCAACTGAATTGATTCTGTGCAAATTGGGCTGAATTGAACATTTTCAGGCTATGTTCTCTGCAATTCAATGTGTGAATTGGGAAAATACTGCATTATGGCCACTGTATGGCAATGACTATCATAGGAAATTGGTATGCTCCTTAGCGCCATCTAGTGACCATATGCATTTTTCCTGCACTCACACAATATTCAGGCTAGCCTCAGAACATTCGATATTGCCTCATTCACATAGAACGAATATACATGCATTATCGATGAACAAACAGCTAAGTAATTTTTTTTTTTATAAATACACTCCTATATTTTGCATATTCAGAAAAATACCTTTGCTGCCTCTTGCGCCACCTTAGCCAAAGTGCAGAACTCGTTGTGGACCCCGGACAGGATCAGCTGCTCAAAGTGACACTCCTGAGCTTCTGCCAGCAGCATTTTAATGAGGGCACCCAACATAGCCGGACTCATGTCATAGCTGGGGGTGTGTGTGAAGGTTTCCTTCAGGTAGGTAAGAACTCCTGGAAGAGAAGGAAAGGAGATTGTAGTAAACTTGTCACCTCAGAATAACGAAATAGTAGAAACAGTACAGACAATATACTTTTCATTTAAATATGTGCTTATAAAGGGGATGTATAGGTAATTTAGTTATACACAGGAAATAAATCATCTTGATGTAAATGATGTTACATTGATTTTCAATGTTAAGTCCGTGACTAAGCAGTAAAAAGAGAAGCAGCAGACAGACGAGCCCATCTCTCTGACACTTGGCTTTCTCCTCCTATCACGTTTCTCCATACACTGCAACACACCTTCTTGTGCTGCTTCCCCTTCCCCTCCCTGAGCTCTGTTGTACAGAGACCACAAAAATGCAGATACCAAGGAAAATTCAGGTACTTTCAATGCTTGCATTACACACCCTTTTGCCCCACCCCTAGAGGCAGGTGTGCCCCCCCTCCATCGGGGATGAGATTTGTGGAAGGGCAGGGGTCTCTCCAGGAGGCTTTGTAGGTACACTATAGGAGACTGAAGTGCACTGCTTGAGCTAGTAGACACTGTGGGACACTGCTGGAGGTTGGGAGGCACCGTGGAGGCATTAAGGCACTATGGAGGGTTGGGGAACACTGTGGTGGATGAGGGCTGTCAAAGGGCCTAGGGGACTGTGGGGGGGGGGGGGTGAGAGGCACTGTAGGAGACTGGAGGGCACTGCTTGGGCTAGTAGGCACTGTGAAGCACTGCTGGAGGTTGGGAGGCTTTATGGATGCATTATGGCACTATAGAGGCTTAGGGAACAGTATGGCACCTGAGTGCTCTCAGTGGGCCTAAGAGCACTGTGGGGGGGGGGGGGGTTGAGAGGCACTCTAGGAGACTGTAAGGGCACTGCTTGGGCTAGTAGGCATTGCTGGAGGTTGGGAGGCACTGTGGAGGCATTATGACACTATGGGGGATTGGGGGACACTGTGGTGGCTGAGGGCAGTCAGAGGGCCTGGGGCACTGTGGGGGGATGAGAGGCACTGTATGAGACTGGAGGGCACTGCTTTGGCTGGTAGACACTGTAAGGCACCGCTGGAGGTTAAGAGGTACTGTGGGGGCAATATGGCACTATGGGGGGTTGGGGAACAGTATGGCAGCTGTGGGCTGTCAATGGACTTAAGAGCACTGTGGGGGGAGGTTGATAGGCACTGGAGGAGACTGGAGGGCCCTGCTTGGGCTAGTAGGCACTGTGGGACACAGCTGGAGGTTGGGAGGCATAAGGAGGCACAATGGCACTATGGGAGGTTGAAGAACACTGTGGCGGCTCACAGCTGTCTGTGGGCATAGGGGCACTGTGGGGGGTTTGAGAGGCAATGAAAGAGAATGAAGGGCACTGCGGGAAATTGGGAGCATTGGGGGGAGGCTGGAGGCTGGAGGCTCTTCAGTACGCTGGGTGGCACTGTGGGAGGATTAGGGGCACTGTGGGGGTTGAGGGTTCTCAGGACTCAGGAGGCACTGTGGGGAGTTAAGGGGCACTGTGGGCAATTATGGGAAGTTGCACTTTGAGAGCTGGGATGAACTATGGTAGGTTAGGGGATCTGCAGATAGCCGAAGGTGTGGGAGGAGGAAGGCCACAGGCAGGCAGCAAGCCATGGCCCGTGATTGAGAATCACTGGTGCAGGATCTCCTACTCTTAGTCTGATTACCAGTGTGTAGGGGATTGTGGGCACAGCATGTAAATATAGTTTCAGGCAGTTATAATTGCTGTATTCAGCTTTTTTTTTTTCTCTTTTCAATGAAAGCCAATTCATACCAAAGGGTGTGATATTTGCCTAAAGTTTTGCTTTCAAATGGTGGCGTACTCGAAGAGTCAACAAACTCTATTGGCCGTTGCCTGTTGACCGATGGCAATCTCTGCATTTTATATCATAGGAACCAAACAGCCCATACATTCTTGTATTTCCCCATTATCAGACATTTTCCACAGTGACATGAAGTTCAGTTGCCACAAACACGCAGAGCAAACACCAGCCAGTTCCAGGATTGTTACTGCAACCGGTCCGGCAAGTCACAGAGGCTCAGGCAGCGACACAAGACTAACAGGATGGGTTTTATGTTTTTAATCCATCAACACATCATCTAATTACTGAATGTCACCTGTTTATTTAGTGTCACTTTCACCAACTTTAAAGTTAATGTAAATTCTAAGGGGTATACTTGTAAAAAAACTTGTAGCGCTATTCATCCAGGACTACAGAACAACTCCCTCTATTCTCCATAACATATGGGGAGGTGATTCATAGTGAACAGAGATAGCTGTAAGAAGGTGCAGCACAAGAAGGATGCCCCCCCAGACCACACCAGCTCCAGCCCGCACCCCTCCGGTCACCGACTCACTCACCCTGGCCAGGCAGTGGTGGGGGCGGCTTCCCTCTCAGTCTCCTCCGTGGGCTTCCCCTGCGTCTCCTCCCTCCTCCTTGGCCAATAGCATGGCTTCTCCTTTCAGCCAATCGGGAAAAGGGTCTCAGGACCCACTTCCTGATTGGCCAGGAGGAGAATAAGTGTGGCAATAGCGAATATTCATTCACTATTGTCACACAACTGGGTGCTCTGCGCCCCGAGCCCACCCTTTTTTGAAGCCTATAAGAGCCTCTGGCTCTAATCATGTGCTTAAAAAAAAAAACCCCATTGGAATGCATGTGTTTGGCACCCTGAATGTAGATTAGGTGGCCGGACGCATGGATAGGGGGCGGCTTCCCCCTCAGTCTCCTCCGTGGGCTTCCCCCTCAGTCTCCTCCCTCCTCCTTGGCCAATAGCATGGCTTCTCCTTTCAGCCAATCGGGAAACGGGTCTCAGGACCCACTTCCTGATTGGCCAGGAGGAGAATAAGTGTGGCAATAGCAAATATTCATTCACTATTGTCACACAACTGGGTGCTCTGCGCCCGAGCCCACCCTTTTTTGAAGCCTATAAGAGCCTCTGGCTCTAATCATGTGCTTAAAAAAAAAAAAAACCCATTGGAATGCATGTGTCCGGCACTCTGCATGTAGATTAGGTGGCCGGACGCATGGGTAGGGGGGGCGGCGCCCCTGCGCCCCCAATGGACGGGCCGCCACTGAATTCTAGAGGCCATAATGCAGTAAATTCCAGATTGAGGTATTTCAGGAAAATATCACATTATGGCCACTAGTTGGCAATGATGATCAGCTGAAATAAACAGACAAATTACGTGATGACGATGCAAATGCTTGAGATATTTTCACAGCAATATTTTTATATGTAGACCTCTAAGGGTTTTTTTTTTATAAAGTGAATGTGACTTTTACCAAATAATCTCTGGTTGATAATCAATTACTGTCACCAAAAACACATGCACCTGGGAGATTCTCCTGCAAATGTCAGATAATTTACTTACAAATAGTTTTACATGAAGTTCACTATTAGTTCAGGTTTGTCTGCTGGAACCTGGGAGGTGGTAGAAGTGGAGAGCAGCAGCAGGTACAAAGGTCCCTCCATGATTCATTAACCAGCTTCTACAATAAATACAACACTCGGCAGCTGATAACCTTCATTGTCGGAATTCTCAGAAATTTCTGTAACTAATCATTTGTTCTTTGAAGAACTGGCTAATGCGGTGGCTTTCAAACTGACCCCGCAAGGAAAAGTTCACAATAGTATTACCGATGAAGGGGCTTAGCCTGTGCTGGCTACTCACTGGTTTGTTCTTGCGTAGGGCACATTACTTATTAACTGCAATCCTCACTCAGTAGGGAAACCTCCAAACAAATAAAATAGCCAGCATCGATCCAGGAGAAGGCTCCAAAGTGTCTTGGGTGGGACAGAACCTGCAGTCCCCAGTCTGGATTTTACTAAATGCCTGCACAGGTGTGCAGGGTCGTAATATATTCAAGTCTGAGGATAGTTCAGAGCTCCCAGTTAAAAGATAGATTCCATACTGGAGACAGGAGGTCTAACCCATGGGTCAGAGATGCCTAATGCCCCGTACACACGCACCGATTGTCGGCCGTCTTTTGTCCGGTGTTGTTGTGTTGGTTGGAATGTGCTCTAGACTGCACACAAATTTTTTCGGCCAACAACAACCAACTTCAGAAGTGATGTCATGTGCTGGTTTACTTTCCGTGTGTTTTTTCTTCTCTGAGCATGCCCAGTCTTGCTCATCTGATTTTTGTCTGCCGAAATCTGTACTGACTGACGAACAATCGGCTGTTCTGTTGACGGCCAACAAAAATTTTAAAGCATGCACACCAGATTTTGTTCGGCCGAAAAGTAGCAGTCGGTTGTCGGAATCATCATACTAACAAGCCGACAATCGGCCGATCGGACGTTGGCCGAAAATTTACGTCCAACAATCGGTGCATGTGTATGGGCCTTTAGCTAGAACTCAAGAGACCAGAGTTCTCAACCAGAGGTCAGAGATGCCCTAGCCAGGAGAAAGGAGGTCTCGTCCTAGGACAAGACCTAGAATAGGTCAGCTGGTATTGGGGTGTCAGGAGAACCCCTATCCAGAGGCCAGAAGTGGGCCACTCAGCAGGGCACTGTGACTAAAGGCTAAGAGAGCCAAGTGAACCAGGAGAGCTGGACAATGCAGTCAGAGGGACTGGTAAGAAGAGCAGTGGTGCTGCCAACAAGGGAGCCAGGTGGAAGAACCCCTGCGTGGGCAACTGATGTTTATGTGACCCTTCCGATTTGTTCACCAAAGTGGGCTGCCATGTCTTAAAATACAGTTTGCACTGGTGCAACTCACCGAGAAAAAGCACCTACCACATGTATATTCACCCCAATACCACAATAGATAGACAGACAGACAGACAGACAGACAGACAGACAGACAGACAGATAGACAGATAGACAGATAGATAGATAGATAGATAGATAGATAGATAGATAGATAGATAGATAGATAGATAGATAGATAGATAGATAGACAGACAGATAGATAGACAGACAGACAGACAGACAGACAGACAGACAGACAGACAGATAGACAGATAGATAGACAGACAGATAGATAGATAGATAGATAGATAGATAGATAGATAGATAGATAGATAGATAGACAGACAGACAGACAGACAGACAGACAGACAGACAGACAGACAGACAGACAGACAGACAGACAGACAGACAGACAGACAGACAGACAGACAGACAGACAGATAGATAGATAGATAGATAGATAGATAGATAGATAGATAGATGTTGATTTCCTTTGACTCGTTAACATGAGCAGCCTGGGATCAGTAAAAGCAAGTGGTTGAGCCATGGGTTCACCGCCTCCCAAATGCCCACCTAAACACAGGAAAGCAGCAAAGATTAAATAATTAAATGTCACATTCGGCAAGCATTACCACTGTCAAATGCAACCCATGTGACATGGCAGGTCGGCATTTTGGGGGTAAAAGAGGTGGTGAGGAGACAACATATCACCTCCGATATGTCTTTGCCACCGCAGACCTCTTTTCCGAGGGGCGGCCATAAAAGCTGCATATGTAAACAAGACCTTATAATGGCTTATCACTATCCTTAAGGGAAGCCCTACAACAATCCAAACATCACATTGTGATTGGTGTAGAAGAAGTCCATATATGCCCATAGCTATAGGCAACAGTTTGTGAACAATTGATCATCACATCTACTATATGGCCAAAAGCCTGTGAAAGCCCCTCCAAATGATGAAGTTCAGGTTTATTCAGTGAAGGGTATTGTATTGTTATTACTACATTATACAAAGACATTGTAGACCATTGTGCTCTTCCAACCTTGTGGTAACAGTTTGGTGAAGACCCTTTTCTGTTCCAGCATGACTGTGCCCCTGTGTACAAATCTAGCTCCATAAAGAAATGGTTTGACCAGTTTGGTGTGGAGGAACTCGAGAGTCCTGAACACCTTTGAGATGAATTGGAACGTCAATTGTGAGCCAGGTCTACATCAGTATCTGACCTCACGAATAGGCACAAATTCCCACAGACACCTCAAAGCCTCCCAGAAAAGTGGAGGATGCTATAGCCAAAGGGAGGCAACTCCATATTAATGGCCATGGTTTAGGAATGGGATGTCCAACAAGCTTATAAAAGAGTGGTGGTCAGTTGTCCATAATTTTCTTACACAGTGTCTGTCAGGTACAACCACATTGGACAATAGGTTTCCATAATCATTTCTCCTTCACATCATCCTTACAACTATTAAAGTCATAGTAAATTTGACCTTTTTATAAATGTCCATCTTGTTACCTGCAGCTTTCTGGAACATATTGACCGCTTCCTCCAGGCTGCTCTTCGTCTGCCTGTTGCAGCGGGTACCAATCTGGGTGTAGAGCGCACCGATGTTAAAGAGAATGCTGGCTTTTTCAAGAGAAATGTTGGGCTGGCTGACGGGAACACCAGTGAATGAGTCATACCTAAAACAACAGAAGAACAAGACAAAATGTAACCAATTTCTCTTTAGAACAGGCATGTCCAACCTGCGGCCCAGGGGGCGCATGCGGCCCGGAACCGCAGGAAATGCAGCCCACTGCCCCCTGACAATTTATTTATTTTTTTTGCTGGGGAGGAAGGAAGTCGAGTCAGGGGCACGGCCACAGCGGCTTCTAACTAACTGTAGGCAGAGGCTGCCTCGGAGGAGATCATCCTCTAGTTGTGTTAAATTAGTGCTGGGGGGGGGGGGTGCAGCAGCATGGGAAGGGCACGGCAACGTTTTATTACTTATATACCTTAACTATAGTATATATTTTATATGGGGCCCAAGAAAATTTCTCTACACTCAATGTGGCCCAGAGAAGCCAAAAGGTTGGACACCCATGCATTAGAAGGTCCATTTATTAAGGAAGGAAATCTTCCACTGAGGGCACTTGGCTAAAAGGGTCTTCCTCCCATCCCCTGTTATGTCTACAGGACAGGAAGTAAGGAAATCTCCCCGATGGGACATAGATGACCTGGCAGGGGCTTCAACCGTTCTCCAATTTAAATCTAAAAAAAAATGGCTTTGGATATACTTCAGGTCAGTTGTCCTTCTCAAACATATCAAAACCGACATTTTCTCTCATTTATAATGAAAGCTCTACATGCATCGTTTTTTCGCCAGCACCCATCTTATAATCTTCAAATCAAAATATTCTTTCAATTTTATGCCTTCCTTTAAATGTATGACCTCGCCCCATTGATGTGGGGAAGAAAGAGAAGCCATTATCATTTGTGGTCAGGCAGCTGGTCATACATGACTTGGTGGTTAATTGTGTAGGGCTGAACAAACGCTGACCATGTCTGAGTCATGGGCATCAATTAAAGCTGAACTAAAAGCAGTAAAACTGTTTTTAATGATACTCTACACAAAATAACAAGCATATAACCCTTGCACCACATAAGTACCTTGGAAATTTCCCTGGAGTCCAGCTTTTAAAGCCGTTCTGATGCCATAGCATAACGCAGTAAAAGGTAAAAAAAAGCCATTACACACAGTGCAGAGACGTCCAGCGCCCAAGGCTAAAATACAGAACTGTGCCCCCTTTTCCTGCTGCTAATATGTCATAGATGGGCGTAGCACCCTGCCTGCTCTGGCATGCCCATTCTCCGTTCCCCTCCCCTGGAGCTTTGGCTGCCCACAGCTGGCGTGGAGGTTGTACTGTGCATGTGTACAACTGGGGGTGGGTAGGCAGTTTTTCATGTATTCAAGAAGAAAGTTTGACCGCACTCAGGAGTAAATAAACTGGAAGTATTTTATTCCCATAAACTTGAATACATAGGTGCAGCACACAGACATGGGACAGGTTGACGCGTTTCACGATTCTACAGATCGCTTACTCATAAGTAAGGGGAGAGGGGAGCAGATAACAGTGATGTTGTAGAGCAGTGTGTAAGCAGTAGCTGTTAGGGAAGACAGAAGGTAATGGTCCAAAAAAAGGGATGCCACAGTTTACTAATTGCCCATTGCCAATCTGAAGCATCCATGCAGTGTTTCATCTGCTTCCATTTATAATAGGCAATATATCTCCAATTAATAATATTCATTGTTCTGAAAGATTGTCTCATTGATCCAGCTGATTCACTTTGGTTAGGCTACTTACATGTACCAGAGTACCCCCAAAAGTGGGGGGGTCCTAAGGGAAGTCCAAATATGTAAGAAGCAGTAAGAGAGCCACACCAATAGTTAATGAGTCCATAATGTTTTTTTATTAGTAATTCATTGGTATAAAAAGACTCAACTCATTTCGGGAATTCAGTCTTCCTTCATCAGGGCTTATGTATTTTGTAACCTAAAAAATGGCTGGACTCCATTGGATTGTTATGGTAGTCATATGTCGATAATCAGATCCTACCACCAACAGGTTGTGCAGTGTGGAAACCATGTTGTGTAGTCCATGCTGGTGGTAGAATCTGATATACATACAACTATAATCACAATCCAGTGGAGTCCAGCCATTTTCGAGGTTACATATTACAGAAGTCCTAATGAAGGAGAACCGTATTCTCAAAATTGGTTGGATCTCTAATCCCAATGAATAACTAATAAAAATAAGAAAGAGAACCGAATTCTCAAAATTAGTTGGATCTCTAATCCCAATGAATAACTAATAAAAATATGAAGGAGAACCGAATTCTCAAAATGAGTTGGATCTCTAATCCCAATGAATAATTAATAAAAATAACCTTCTGGACTCTTTGACCATTGGTGTTGTGCTCTTACTGCTTCTTACATATTTGGACTTCTCTTAGGACCCCCTCTAGCTTTGGGGATACTCTGGTACATGGAAGTAGCCTAACCAAAGTGAATCATCTTTATCACTGGATCTTTCGGAACAATGGACATTAATAATAGGAGATCTGAAATGGCACTGCCCGGACGTGCAGGGATTCTGGGGACACAAATTGTCCAATTCCTCCACGACCGTATGGGCTGCCCGGTCACTTCGGATCCCAAGCTGTGTATTCTCGGGATATTCCCTGATGATGATACGGATAAATACACATTGCACTTTCTTCGTGAAACCTTATTCACAGCTAGGAAATTGATAGCCCAAAAGTGGATGCAGCCAGCTTCCCCTACCCTATCTTCCTGGTTAGCGGCCGTCAATGCTACCCTCCCATACAAAAAGGTCCTCTATGCTAATAGAGGGCTGTCCCCTTTCATAAGGCTTTTAATTGCGTAACAAATGTTTAAAAAAAAAAAAAAATAATAGGAGATCTATTGCCTGTTATAAACGGAAACAGCTGGAACAGCGCTGCAACCTCTGCTTCAATAAGCAGCTCTAAAAGCCTGGTGCTCAGACTGGAAGGTCTCTGAAAACCTTCAATACTGCACAGTCCACAGAAGAAGCCGGAACAACAGTAAAGTCAACAGATACGGTCATCTTTTATTAAACATGGTGAGATACAGCTGAATGAAAATCCAACGTGTTTCGGCTGTTAGGCCTTAATCATGGAGCCATAATTAAGGCCTAATGGCTGAAACACGTTGATTTTTTCTTCTGCTGTATCTCACCATGTTTAATAAAGAATCGGCCGTATCTGCAGACTTTACTGTTGTGCCGGCTTCTTCTGTGGAATATTGCCTGGTATGCCTCTATCGCATCTTATGATTATACCTATAGCAATAAAAACCCAACAGGGCTCTAAACCTCCCTTACTTTATCTACATCTAAAAATATACAAATGTTGGTGTTTGATACACTTTAATTTGCACGTGTGAACGTACCACGTGAAGAGGATCCCCATGTGCCTGCTGGAGGGGAAGAACCGGTTCTCAAGGAACCCGAGCTGTTGGAAATAACTTATTAGCATATCTATTCCAGATTCGTCTCTGCTGGGCGTCCGACATGCCTGCAAACAAGGAGACAATAAGCATTAAACTTTCCACACTCTTAAAAATGCTGACAATGCAATATAAAAGGGGCAACTCCTAACCCAACAGCTAAATAAAAATGCAGTTTATCTGCCAAAAAAATAGGTAACGCAACACACTATGACTCATTCACATCCTTCTGTGCTGGATGGCTGCAGCCCAGTTCGGTTAAAGTGTAATTGAGGTTTCACCTACTTTCGCAACCCCCCAGTCCCAGTCTTCTACTCACCTGACCGAAATTCATATAACCTCTCCATAGGATTGGAAAGTGATTGAATTGCATCTGCAGGTCCAGGGGGAAAATTCTGTGCAGCTCCAGAGAAGCCGCACAGCCAAGAACATGCTAAACAGGGGACAGGCAAGTTAAATCTGGTGGTGGTACAAAATAAGTGTAAGGCTCGGTCACATGAGTGTTGATCTCTGAAGAGTGATCCATGTTTTGATTGCTCCTCAGGGAGCATTTGACAGGCAATGAGGAGCCGTTGTATTGCTTCTTCACCGTCTGTTTTAACTAGGAATGCACCGATCCGATATTCGGATCGGATATCGGCGCCGATATGGCCATAATAGCTGGATTGGGGGATCGGTAAACTTAACAGATCCACGGGCCGATCCGGTTTTGCTCTTTACATAGCTGTGAGGGAGCAGAGAACAGCTGTCAAAGAAAAAAAAAAAAGAGCCTCCTGCCTGTCAGAGCCGGTTCACACTGGGGCGACCTGGTCGCCTGACAGGTCGCCGTAGGTCGCCTGCCATAGAGAAGCTGTGGACCCGTTCTAATAGGAGCGACACAAGTCGCTCCGACTTAGAAAAAGGTCCGGAGCTTCTTTGGGGCGACCCGGAGGGACCTGCATTGACTTCAATGTTATGAAGTCCGTGCCGGCCGCTCCGAGGTCGTGGTGCGAGCTGCGCACCGCGACTTGTGAGGTCGCCCCGGCAAGTCGGATCGCTCTAATGTGAACCGGCTCTCAGTCTCCCAGTGTAAACACAATGAATACAAGGTATCTTTTCGTTCCATCTGCTGGAGGAGGGAAGTTTAACCTCTTAAATTCACAATTGTTATAGGGTATCTGCCGATACCGATACCGATCCGGAATTATTATTTTGTTATAAGCTCACAAAACAGTACTTCCGGATTGGACTCGGGATCGGCGATTTCACAAAGCAAAAGATCGGCATCGGGATCAGGACCAAGAAAGTCAGATCGGTGCATCCCTAGCTTTAACCCCTTGAATCCTGCACTAGCCACAATCGCCACGCAGTTGCAGGGCACATGCACAGTGGCTCCATTCACTTGAATGGGTTGCGTTAGGTTGGTGCTACACCCAAGGAAAACAGCAGGGGGTATAATTCCTGCAGCATGTGTACACCCCCAGCCCCTACCTCTGCAGCTAAAAGGGATAGCAGTTGAGGGTAAGTAAAATCACGGCTTAACTGTTGTTTTTTTTTTACTGTCCCTTAACCTCACGTGTGAACCCATCCTTACTGCACCAAAGGTACAGTTACGCTTTAGGAGTGGCTTAACCTATGAAACACATTAATATCAATGCATTTTTGTGCCTCTGAGTTTTTGGAAGGGGTCAGTAACTTTTTTTTAACTGCAAAATGGTGCTTTTTTTTTTTTTTGTTGCATTTTTGGTTCAATAGACTTCAATGGAGAAGCTGCGGAAAAGCATGTAGTGCGTTTTTACCATGATTTTGCCACGATTTGCGTTTTTTAATCTGCCCAATAACAAAATTGACCAAAAAATAAATAAAAAAAGCACTGCAGAAACGCTCAAAAGCAAACTGCATGGGTTTGAATGGAGCCTTAAAGATAATTCCACCTTTCTGACCCATGTTTAGGGTGCAACATGAAACCTGGTTACATTCCGCAACCCCCCCTCTCCCCCCTCACTTTCAAACCACACCTTTCTCCTACCTGAATCATTATTCTTCTCCATGCAAGCACAGCTGTCCGAGGCTCCGCCATCCATGCACAGATCTATTCAAATGGATCTGTGCATGGAAGACTACAAGTCCCATCTTCCACCATGGCAGAGGAAATTGTAGAACTCAATGGAGCACAAGGGAGGTCACATTATCACACTTGTAGTCCATTGATTACTTCTTCCAGTGCCATAACCAAAGGTCTGTACCTCTGTACACACCTGTAGATGGAGGAATAGTCTGCAGGAAGCTGTGCATTGCACCCATGAAGCACTGATTGCAGTTTCAATGCTTTTCAGGCTCTATATTTTTCTCTTTGCAATATTAATGCATTAATTTTTATTATTCTTATTTTTATTTTTTTTTTACAAAAGGTGGCATATGTGGGCAGGGCCACTGTTAGGAATCACAGGGCCCCGTACAGCCTACCTGACATCTTCAAGCCAAAATTCTCCCCAAACAATAATGCACATATTCCCAGTTCCAATCTCCCCTCCCAGCAAAAATCTTTGCCCCCACCCCCAGTTAAATGCAACCCTTATCCCCGCTCCTAGCACACATCCCCTATCTTCTCAAATGTTCTATCCTAGCACAAATCTTCTCCCCCAAACCCCCCCCCCCAACCCCTCCTATTAGCCCAAATTCCCCCACCCCCTCCTGGTACAAAATCCCCCCATCTCCCTTCCCAGCACAAATCTTCTGTCTTCAATCCCCCCTCCTAGGACAAATTCCCACAAATCTCTCCTCCATCCCCTCTAAATTACCATCCCCAGCATAAATTCTTCCTCCTTACCAAAATCCCCCACCCCCTCCTAGCTCAAACATCCCCTCTCATGGTTCACCCCCCCCCCCCCGCCCCCAAACTCTCCTCCTAGCACATATCACCTCCGTCCCTTTCTTAATTCTACTACATATCCCCCCCCCCCCCCAACCCCAATCCCTCTTTCTAGCACATATACCCCCTCCCCAAATCGCCATTACATTTCCCAACATAGATAGCTCCCCCCATTCCCCCTCCCCCAACGTACAGGGGAAATCTACTAAAAGCCAGGAGGAGGTGCGCTGTGTTGTGCTCTCCCTCCTGTCAGAAGAGCGCTCATCTATACAACACATGGGACAGGATCGCTCTTACTGTAGATCGCATTGCACTGCACACACACACACCGCCCCGTCTCCTCCAAGGGCTGCTACAGGAGGACTGGTGGTCCCCCCATATCAGCCGCCCCTGTATGTGGGGCAACTCAGCATGCAGACAAATTTCAATTAATTGGGCTGAAAATACAAAATTGTTTCAAATACTTACTGTAATTTTTCTTTCCTGGTGCCCATCCATGGCAGAAAACCTGAGCTCTACCACAGGTATGCTGCCATATGGGCACAAGGAAAATAAAGCTGTATCAATTAAAAAACCAGAAGTTACCCAATCAATTCGCAGATGTTATTTTTTCCCCCTAATGTAATGCAAAAAACATATTTCTCAGAATCCATGGAAGAGCCGAGGATCAAAATCTGCCTTGTGAATATTTTCTAAATCCCCCCTCCTGTCCATAAGTGAAATTGGCATAAATTCTAAGATATTACATCAAAGGAACAGATCGGATTCCTCGGGATTTAGGTTACGGTATTTTATCACAGAGGGGGAGGCCGGCAAACGTCTCTCCTAAAATCCCAAAAGAAACTCTTTCACTTTCAGATCGCGATTTATTAAAACTGCCAGATGTCTCTTCATGACTCCCCCCTCTGAGAAACACCAGAAACTCAGAAGGAATACACATGGAGGTGAGGACCAGCCACCAATCAGGTGATTGTGCTCATATTATACTTCAGCCATTCTCAAAATGTTTAATATGGAGAAACCCTTGAAATTACTTTCAGGTCTCAGGAAATCCCTACTAATAATTACTATATCTACAGTAAACGGTACACTGGCATGAACAGTAAGCTGAAACAGTAAATCAAATGAAAAAAACAATAGTAAAGACAAGAAAATAAATGCAGATAGTGAAAATCATGGTGGTCCTATACATAAGTGGTCAGCAGAGTGCCCCCTTACACTGGTGGTCAGTGAAACTTTAAATTTGTGGTCAATGGAGAAAGGTCCCCTTAGATTGGTGGCCAGTGAGAGAATCGAACTATTACATTGGTAATCAGTGGGAAAAGGGCCCCATTATATTGGTGATCATTGGGAAAAAGAGCCCCATTCCATTAGTGGTTATTGGCAGAAGGACACCATTACATTCACTGTCTATGGAAGAAGGGCCTTATTACACTGGAGGTCAGTGGGAAGAATGTTCCTTACATTGGTGGTCAGTGGAAAGAATGCCCCTTACATTGGTGGTCAGTGGAAAGAATGCCCCTTACATTGGTGGTCAGTGAGAAGAATACTTCTTAGATTGGTGCTCAGTGGGTAGAATGTCCTTACATTGGTGGTAATTGGGATAAATGCTCTTTACGTTGATGGCCAATGAGAAGAATGCTCCTTACGTTGGTGGTCAACTGGAAGAATGGTCCTTACATTGGTGGTCAGCGGGAAGAACGTTCCTTACATTAGTGGCCAATAGGAAGAATGCTCCTTGCATTGGTGGTCAGTAGAAAGAATGTTCCTTACATTGGTGGCCAATGGGAAGAATGTTCCTTACATTGGTGGCCAATGGGAAGAATGTTCCTTACATTGGTGGCCAATGGGAAGAATGCTCTTTACATTGGTGGCCAATGGGAATAATAATTCTTACAATGGTGGCCAATGGAAAGATTGCTTCTTACATTGGTGGTCTTTGGGAAGAATGCTGCTTACAGATAACTAACAAGGGCACTGTGCCATGTCAACTTGTACAACCAGTTTAGCCACTATTTACTGTACACAATGTACCAGTAAAAGTGTGAGAAACTGACAGTTAAACAAGTAAAAATTCCTCAGTTGTCAGATTTTCTGAATATTATACAATTAACCCTTAAGAAAACATCTAACTGCTACAGTCAAAAACAGCCATAACAATGGCGGACTGCCCACAAGGGCTTTATTGTTATTAATTAGAGCCCCCCCCCCCCTTGACATCAGAGGTCTCTGATCACATCAGAAGCATCCCATGACATCAGAAGCATCCCATGACATCAGAGGCCCCCTATGACATCAGAGGCCCCCCATGACATCAGAGGTCTCTGATCACATCAGAGTCCACCTTTCACATCAGCAGCATCCCATGACATCAGAGTTCCCTATGACATCAGAGGCCCCCCCATGATATCAGAGGCCCCCCATGACATCAGAGGCCCCCCATGACATCAGAGGCCCCCCATGACATCAGAGGCCCCCCATGACATCAGAGGTCTCTGATCACGTCAGAGTCTTCCCTTCACATCAGCAACGTGCCATCAAATCAGAATTCCCCTTTACATCAGATGCCCCCCATGACATCAGAGGTCTCTGATCACATCAGCAGCGTCCCATGACATCAGAGGCTCCCCGATGACATCAGAGCCCCCCCATGACATCAAAGGCCCCCCGTGACATCAGAGGTCTCTGATCACATCAGAGTCTTCCCTTCACATCAGAGGCCCCCCATGACATCAGAGGCTCCCTCATGACACTAGAGGCCCCCCATGACATCAGAGGTCTCTTATCAAAAACAGAGTCCTCCCTTTACATCAGCAATGTGCCATCACATCAGAATATCTCTTTACATAAAATGCCCCCTATGACATCAGAAGCCCCCCCATGACATCAGAGGTCTCTGATCACATCAGCAGCGTCCCATGACATCAGAGGCTCCCCGATGACATCAGAGCCCCCCCCCATGACATCAGAGGTCTCTGATCACATCAGAGTCTTCCCTTCACATCAGAGGCCCCCCATGACATCAGAGGCTTCCTCATGACATTAGAGGCCCCCCCCCACAATGACATCAGAGGTCTCTGATCAAAAACAGAGTCCTCCCTTCACATCAGCAATGTGCCATCACATCAGAATTCCCCTTTACATAAGATGCCCCCTATGACATCAGAGGCCCCCCCATGACATCAGAGGTCTCTGACCACATCAGAGTCCTCCTTTCACATCAGCAGTGTTCCATCAGATTAGAATTCTCCCTTAACATCAGAGGCCCCTCCTATACATGAGAGCCCCATCACTTGGACGTCACCCCTATATATGAAAGCCCCTATCACATCAGAGTCACTGCTATGTTTCAGAGGTCCCCCATCACACCAGAGCACCCCTGTACATCAGTGTCCGCCTTCATATCAGAGTCCCCCTATACATAAGAGCCCCCATCACGTCAGAGGCCCCCCATCATATCAAAGTCCTCCAATCAGTCAGTTGGCGCCACAGCAGCCGGGTTGAGAATCATCGGCCTAACCCAAGAAAGCTCTATCTCTATAGTGACAGGTACACTTTAATATGGGATCAAATATGGAGTCTTATCAGCAGCTATTAGCTTTGGACAATCACATGTAATCCTACCTGTCTGAGGTCCATCAGGTCAGCCAGTTCATTTTCATAATCAGTGCCATCTTCACTGTAGTGCTCCAGGATGAAGTCCTGTACAATGACAGAGGAAGACGACTTCATATCCATTTTTATGACACGAGGAACAGCAAAAATTATAACAATAAACACAAATTCTGACTGTCTGGCTGGTGGTTGACGTTTCTTTTTTTTTTTTCTATAACATAATTTTTTTTTTTTTTTTACAATTTAAATTTTATTATTTATCCAGTATACAAAAATTTGATTCACAAAACCATCATATAAAATCACATTACAGTTTTCCTTTTCACATTTCTGATATGTGCCTGCTGTACCATGTACTTGGGTTTAAAAGTATCCTGTTCTCTTTGTATTGCTTCCTTTGTGTGAAATACCTGGTGATCCTGCCAGCACCCCTGCTTTCCTATTTCAAACTGACCACTCTAGGCATGAAAGCACATCCATCCCAGCGTGGTCAGTTTTCTGACTGTGCTGGTTCCACATCCTGCCTCTCCTGTCCTCCTATGGCCAAGACTTGTGCTGACACTCCCCCCTGCACAGCCATTCACTGTAAAGATCAGTGTAGTTGCCTCTTGCTGACACACCCTCTGCAGTCTCCCCCTCCAGCTATCTAAGTCCCTTATACGGCTGAGAACAGAGGTCATGTGATCGCTTATAGAAAAAATACTTTTTTATTTTATAAATTTATCTTTTTTTTTTATTATTATTTATTTGCACTAACATTTTGCCTTGCATTTCTATTTTAAACTATAAGATTTGTTATATAAGGTAAGGGTATACTTTAAAGTTACCCAAATTTAGCACCCGATCCTTCCTCTCCCCCTTCTAGATGAGCTTTTATTACTCCCTATGACATCATCACCGGGCCTGTAAAATTCTGGCAGGGGCAGCTGCCTGGTCAGTTCCTGCTGATATAGGCACACATCCAGAACTACATCTCCCAAGAGTCCATTCACATCTTTTTTAAGGCATTTTTTTTTTTCAGTGTTTTTCAGGCGTTTTGTTGGGCATTTTTCAGGCATATTTCGGGTGTTTTTTGCAGGTGTTTAGAGGCAGGCATTGGCATCTGACCAAAAACACTTGTGATACGCCAAACAAGCTCATATGCTCTTTTGAGCTTCAGACATTTTGCTTCAGGTGACAAAACGCTCAGATGTGAACAGGGGCCATTGAACTGCATGGAATTTTGCTTGTTGGGCATTTTTGAACTTCAGAGATGAGCGTTTTACAAGCTGAAAAATTCTCAGGTGTGAACAGTCCCTTTCCTAAAAACTGTGGGGTTAATTTACAAAAGGCAAATAGACTATGCACTCTGCAAGGACATTTGCTCCAGAGCTTAGAAAATAAGGGGAAGCTCTGCTGACTTCCACCTTTCAACCAGTACAGTGGCTAAGTGGTTAGCACTTCCACCTGGCAGCACTAGTGTCGTTGGTTCAAATCCCAACCTCCATGAGGAAGACTCCCCTCCTCATTGGCTAAGACAGTAGTACGGTGCCATTGGTTTTTGCTGCTGTCGATCAAAGTCAGCCAGCCAATCAGGAGAGAGAGGGGCGGGGCCGGGACGCGGCTCTGTGTCTGAATAAAATGGACATAGGAAGCTGTAATTCAACTCGGGTGCCCCCATAGCAAGCTGCTGGCTGTGGCGGCACTCAACAGGAGGGAGGGGCTAGGAGAGCCAAAGAGGGACCGGAGAAGAGGAGGATCCGGGCCACTCTGTGCAAAACCAACTTCATAGAGGAGGTAAGTATAACATGTTTGTTATTTAAAAAAAAAAAAAAAAAACAAACTTTACAATCACTTTAAGCGCCGGTTCACATTACCGCGACGCTACTTGCAGGGGCGACCTCCGAGATCGCGGTGCGAGCAGCGTGCCGCGACCTCGGAGCGGCCGCCACGGACTTCATAACATTGAAGTCTATGGCGGTCGCCTCCTGGTCGCCCCAAAGAAGCTCCGGACCCTTTTTCTAGGTCGGAGCGACTTGTGTCGCTCCTATTAGAACGGGTCCGTAGCTTCCCTATGGGAGGCGACCTGCGGCGACCTGTGAGGCGACCAGGTCGCCTCACAGGTCGCCCCAGTGTGAACCGGCACTCAGTGTCGGTTCACACTATGGCGATCCGACTTCGGGGGCGACTAGTGAAGTCGCCGTGCACCGCGACTTCGGCGCGACTTGCACGGACTTCACATAATGGAAGTCAATGCAAGACGCTCCGATGTCGCCCCGAAGAAGTGCAGGGACTATTTTCTAAGTCGGAGTGAATTGAGTCGCTCCTATTAGAACGGTTCCCATAGCACTGAATGGACCGCGACTTGTCAGGCGGCCAAGTCACCTGACAACTTGCAGTAGTGTGAACCGGGACTTAGGCTCCAATCATAGTGTAGCGCAGCGACAGCTGCCGCAGTGCATTTTTTTTTTTTCGTGTTTCTTAGTGGAGCGTTTTTAGAGCGGCACCATTCATTTGAATGAATGGTCCTCCTTCCACTCCAAAAACACTCCAAACAAGTTTATGTACGAAATCTTGCCACAGAGCCCGGAGCGTTTGACGTTTTCAATTTTTGCCGCGATTGCAGCGCGTTTTGTCGCTCGACAATCGTGGTAAAATTACACCGCATTTGGGGTGCCATTAGGAAATAATGGCATTGTAAATACATCCTGCATTTTGCCATGATTCTGGAATCGCGGTGATTCTGCCCGCGATTCAAATCGCTAGGTGTGAACGGAGCCTTATAGGATAAAACATGAGAAATTTAGCATTAATTATAGAGATATGCTTTTTTTTCACCCTGGTTAGCCGGGTTTTTACCCTGGATGAAGTTCCACACTTTAACTTCCTAAATAAATCCCCATTCCACGCCTCTGATTGCAGAAGGATCTCGCTGTAATTTGTTGAAATGATTCCGTTTATCCGCCATTTCCCTCACTGCTGGGTTAATCCTTAACAAACATTTCCTCAAAGTCTATTATTTGTTCGATCCGCCGCCAGCCAGAACAGCCCAGAATGTTCTACCAATAATGAACCGCTCCGGTATTTTTATTACCCGGTGCTGTTTGTCACCTTTTGTCTCATTGTCTTTAATCCTCTTATCTTAAATAAACCCGGGAATTCCAGCGTGTTAAATCCAGAGCCAGCCAGGTGAAGGAAAAAACAAGTCAAAAGAAACGCCGTGATTTTCTCTGGGTCTGACCGATATCTGCGCAGCGAAGGTTGGCCACGGAGGGGAACGCTATTTTCATAAGTTCTGATGAAGATCCAACATACATTACGGCCCATTTACTTTTTTTGTGGTTAATGCATGTTAGGCTCCATTCACACCTGAGCGTATCATTTTCAGGCGTTTTTTTTCGGGCGTTTTTTTCAGGCGATTTTCAGGCGTTTCTTGCAGGTGTTTGGAGGCAGGCATTGACATCTAACAAAAATGCTTGTAAGCTGCCCCAAAAAAGAAGCTCATGTATTTTTTTAAGCTTCAAGCGACAAAACGCTCATATCTGAACAGGGGCCATTGAAATGAATGGGATTTTGCTTGTTGGGCGTTTTGAGACTTCAGAGATGAGCGTTTTATGAGCTGAGATACGCTCAGTGTGAACAGGGCCTTAAGAGGCAGGTTGATATGCATTGCGTTAAGGCAGCCTATTGAAGTGAATGGGTTCCCAACGCACCTCAGACAATAGCCTGTGTTGTGTTGAGGGATTTCACTGAATGAGCTGCCAACGCAGAGGAACAGACAAAAAAATGGACATGCCGAGGAAATGCACAACAGCGCACACTAGTGAGTTATTATGCATTGTGGTGTGTTATGGAGCTGTGTTGCTTTGGAGCAGTGGTCTCAAAGCTGCGGCCTGGGAGCCGGATGTGGCTCTTTGCTTGCCTTTATGTGGCCCTTGGGGCACTATTTCTCTCACTTATAGGAGGGACTACTCCCCCCACTAACACCAAAAATTGGCCGTCATTGCTGGCACTGACAACAATGATAGAAGGAACTTTTCCTACCACTGACACCAGCAGCAACAGAGCATATTTACCACCACTGAAACCAATGATGGGGTGTTATTCCATTTACTGTTCCATCCACTGACACCAATGATGGGGCACTATTCCCACCACTGACACCAAGGATGGGGCACTATTCCCACCACTGACACCAATGATGGGGCACTATTCCCACCACTGACACCAAGGATGGGGCACTATTCCTCCCACTGACACCACTGATGGGGCACTATTCCTTCCACTGACACCAATGATGGGGCACTATTCCTCCCATTGACATCAGTTATGGGGCACTATTCCTCCCACTGACACCAATGATGGGGCAGTATTCCTCCCACTGACACCAATGATGGGGCACTATTCCTCCCACTGATACCAATGATGGGACACTATTCCTCCCACTGACACCAGTGATGGGACACTATTCCTCCCACTGACACCAATGATGGGACAACATTCCTCCCACTGACACCAATGATGGGACACTATTCCTCCCACTGACACCAGTGATGGGACACTATTCCTCCCACTGACACCAATGATGGGGCACTATACCTCCCACTGACATCAAAGATTGGGCACCATTCCTCCCATTGACACCGCAAAATTCCTTCCACTGACACCAATGATGGGGCACTATTCCTCCCACTTACACCAACAAAGCGGTATAATTACTTCCACTGACACCAATGATGGCATTTCATTCCATTCACTATTCCATCCACTGACACCAACAATAGAACACTATTCCTTATACTCACAAAAACAGGACACTATTCCTCTCACTGACACCAATGATGGGGCACTATTCCTCTCACTGACACCAATGATGGGGCACTATTCCTCTCACTGACACCAATGATGGGGCACTCTTCCTCCCACTGACACCAATGATGGGGCACTATTCCTCCCACTGACACAAATGATGGGGCACTATTCCCCCCACTGACACCAATGATGGGGCACTATTCCTCCCACTGACACCAATGATGGGGTACTATTCCTTCCACTGACACCAATGATGGGGTACTATTCCTTCCACTGACACCAATGATGGGGTACTATTCCTTCCACTGACACCAATGATGGGGCACTATTCCTCCCACTGACACCAATGATGGGGCACTACTCCTACCACTGACACCAATGATGGGGCACTATTCCTCCCACTGACACCTATGATGGGGTAGTGTTTGCTCCCACACCAGGACATTTTCTAATCCCACTGGCCATAGTCGGGGCCCCCTAAAGCCTGAAGAACAGTAAACTGGCCCTTTGTTTAGAAGGTTTGGAGACCCCTGCTTTAAAGCATTAGTGTGCCATTTAAATGAATGGCAATGCAGTCCTCTAATTCACATAGCATGCCTTGCAGTAACACCTGCTACTACTATGCACCATATCGCCCATGTGACAGGGTGACAACACAAGAGTACAATTGGGAGACAGGGACAGAGTGTTGTCACCCTGTAACAGAAAGCTCCTGAAAATGGACCTTCATGGCAGGATCACCAGGGATTATTTTAAAGATAATTGAAGATTTTAAAAATGTAACAAAACTTTTGAAATGGCAATTATATGTTTAAGCTTCTTTGAGATTTTAGCGATTGGGTTTAGACCTGGACCGACTTCCTGATACATACAGTGACAACTGTGGACCATGCCTGCGGAATATGTGTCAGCGCAGCCACTTGTAGTCTCCATCGCCATTTGAAGCCCATGTAACAAAGTGACAACACAGGCCAACAATTGGGAGACAGGTACAGAATGTTGTCACCCTATAAATGCCTGAACAAGAACCTTCATGGCAGGATCACAATGGATTATTTTATGGAAAGCTGCAGATTTAAAGAGACTGAAAATAACTTTTGAAATGATTAAGCTTCTGTGAGATTGTAGCGATAACATGTCTGCACTCGTATCCCGGATTCATTTCCATAAATGTATCTCTCAGTGTAGAATTCCTGGCTGATAACGAAGCGGCCGGGTGGGGTGTTCGGGGAAGAACTCCGCACGGAGAATTTCTTCTGACACTTCAGGTCTCCAGGGAGTAGCGGCGTGACTCACATCCAGATACGGCATCACCCTGACTTCTCCTAATGACTCCTACCGCCTCAATTAGGGAGAAGGCAAATTGTTTCCTTTCTAAATTTAGATCTCACTCCGCTGTCTAAAATTAGATCCCATTCTTGTGCAATGGAATCTTTCATTGCAAGTTCTGCTGATGGAAATTACACAATAAGTTGTCCCTGTGGAGCAATTATAAAGTTTCTGGGAATATTATGCAGGATATACACTATAGAGCAGTGCTGGTCAACTTAACTGGTGTGGTGGACCTCCTGTGTGGCCGCTAATGTCACCAAAGGGCCACGCATAATATTTAGTGGATATAATGTTACATAAAACTGTCAGAGACTACAGACATATTACAGGGGACGGTCAGAGACTGCAGACATACTACAGGAGACAGTCAAAGACTGCAGACATACTACAAGAGAATGTCAGAGACTGCAGACATACTACAGTAGACGGTCAGAGACTGCAGACATACTACAGGGGACGGCCAGAGACTGCAGACATGATACAAGAGAGGGCCAGAGACTGCAGACATGATACAAGAGAGGGTCAGAGACTGCAGACATGATACAAGAGAGGGCCAGAGACTGCAGACATGATACAAGAGAGGGTCAGAGACTGCAGACATGATACAAGAGATGGCCAGAGACTGCAGACATGATACAAGAGATGGCCAGAGACTGCAGACATGATACAAGAGAGGGCCAGAGACTGCAGACATGATACAAGAGAGGGTCAGAGACTGCAGACATTATACAAGAGAGGGCCAGAGACTGCAGACATGAAACAAGAGATGGCCAGAGACTGCAGACATTATAAAAGAGAGGGTCAGAGACTGCAGACATGATACAAGAGATGGTCAGAGACTGCAGACATACTACAGGAGACGGTCAGAGACTACAGACATGATACAAGAGAGGATCATAGACTGCAGACATGATACAGGAGATGGTCAGAGACTTCAGACATACTACAGGAGACGGTCAGAGACTACAGACATGATACAAGAGAGGGTCATAGACTACAAACATGATACAGGAGACAGTCAGAGACTGCAGACATGATACAAGAGAGGGTCAGAGACTGCAGACATGATACAAGATAGGGTCAGAGACTGCAGACATGATACAAGAGAGGGTCAGAGACTGCAGACATGATACAAGATAGGGTCAGAGACTGCAGACATGATACAAGAGAGCGCCAGAGACTGCAGACACACTACAGGAGACAGTCAGAGACTGCAGACATGATACAAGAGAGGGTCAGAGACTGCAGACATGCTACAGGAGACGGTCAGAGACTGCAGACATACTACAGGAGGCAGTCAGAGACTGCAGACATGATACAAGAGATGGTAAGAGACTTCAGACATACTACAGGAGATAGCCAGAGAGTACAGACATACTACAGGAGATGGTCAGAGACTGAAGACATAATACAGAAGTTGGTCAGGGACCGCCCACATACTACAGGAGATGGTTAGAGACTGCAGACGTATGACAGGAGATGGTCAGAGACTGCAGACGTACTACAGGAGATAATCAGAGACTGCAGACATGATACAGGAGATGGTCAGAGACTGCAGACATGATACAGGAGATGGTCAGAGACTGCAGACATAGTACAGGAGATGGTCAGAGACTACAGACATAGTACAGGAGATGGTCAGAGACTACAGACATGATACAGGAGCAGTGATAGATTAAAGACCTAATACAGGAGAGGTTTAGAGAGTGCAGCCCTATTTTGGGCTTCAAGGAGTCAGAGATTCTTATTAGATTAGGATTTTTATTTCTGTCTATGTCCCTCCCTCCCTGTTGTTCCAGGTGATTTTGTCACCAAAACAGGAGGTAAGCATATATATATATATATATATATATATATATATATATATCCCAATGGGAACATCTGTTCTGTCTAAGAGGAAATGTTCCCCTTGGTTTGGAGAAATCTTCCCTACTCTATCCAAATCCAATAAAAAGTTTATCCACATTTAGCCAACCAAAAAGTTTTGTCCATTAAAAAAAAAAAAAAAGGGTTTTGAGTTGTCAGCCATGTGCTGGGCGGTAGTCATGCCCCTGATAACAGATTTCCCGATCGCACATCTTGTACCCGGCGTACTCCTCTGTATCTGCTAGATGGTGTCTTGTGCAATTTACAGCCCAAAGCAAACATCAACCCAACAACAATTCGAAATATTTTCTCTTACCTTGAACGCCATGGTGAAATCGACGTCCTTTGTCTCTTTGAGGCCCAGAGGGATGAGCGGAATGCTGGAGGTTTGCCTGCAATACACAACATACCCGAGTCAGAACAACGCAGGGCCCATGGCAACCCCCATAGAGAGGAAAGAATGGGGGGGGGGGTAATTGTGCCGTGTGACCTTGGCCGGTGATGGCCGTGTTCTGAATGTGCCTTGTCTGTACACAAAGATGGCAGCTACAAGCCTCAACATGCTTTATAAAAGGAACTTAAAGGGAGACTCCGCTTCAAAGCTAGCTTTTCTGTCACTGCCCTTTAAAAGGTACCGTCTGTAAACACCAATAATGAGATGCAACATGGGTATCGCTAAGGTAAGTGGGTGGAGTCATGGACATATTCTTCCCCCCTTTAGTCATAGGTGCCTCCAGACCTGCTGGTGTATAGAACAGACATGCCCATCACTCAGTGCAAGATTTAGCTTCACTGGCTCTATGGTACCAGCTGGATGCGGGTCATAATTACCAACTCTGCAAAATGATGGCTATATCTGGGGACCCTGATGTAAGGGGGGACTCCTAAGATTAACTCTGATGTCAGGGGGCTCTGATGGGAGCCTTGATGTAAAGAGGGCTCCAATGGGGACCCTGAAGTAAAAGAGGACTCTGTTTGAGACCCTGATAAAAGAGAGACCCTGGAGATGGCCCTGATGTGAGGGAAATCCTAGGGTGAATTCTGACGTAAGGGAGGCTCTGATGGGGATCCTGGTGTAAATGAGGACCCTGGTGTAAGGGGGAACTCCTAAAATGCACTGTAATGTGGCTCTGATGGGGAGGGTGCTGATGGGAACCCTAATGTCTGAGGGGCTCTGATGGGGACCCTGATGTAAGAGGACTCTGATGCGGACAATGATGTAAGGGGAATTCTAAGGTGGATTCTGATGTACGGGAGGCTCTAATGAGGATCCTGATGTAAGGGGAAACTCCTAAGATGCACTCTAATGTGGACCCTGATGTAAGGGGGAACTCCTAAAATGGACTCTGATGTAAGGGAGGGTGCTGATGGGGACCCTAAAGTCAGAGGGGCTCTGATGGGGACCCTGATGCAAAGGGGGACTATGATGAGGACCCTGATGTGAGGGGGACTCTGATGGAGACCCTGATGTAAGGGGGAACTCCTAAGATGGACTTTGATGTAAGGGAGGATGCTGATGGGGACCCTAATGTAAGAGGGGCTCTGATGGGAACCATGATTTAAAGGGGGACTCTGATGATAACCCTGATGTAAAAAGTGGTCTGATAGGAACCATAATGCAAGGGGGGCTCTGATTGGGACCCTAATTTACACTGAAGAAGAAATTATCTTTATTTTTTTTGGGGAGGGGGCACACGAAGGTGGATTCTGATGTAAAGGCGGGCTTTGATGAGGATCCAGATGAGGGGGGACTCCCAACATGGACTCTTATATAAAGGGGGGCTCTAATGTAGGTGGGGCTCTAATGGGAACTCTGAGATTAGGGGGGGGACTGCTAAGGTGGATTCTGACATGGGGTGTGGGGGAATCTGATGTAAGGGGGGCTTTGATGGGCAACCTAATATAAGGGTGGACTCTGAATTAAGCAGGGACTAATAAGGTGGATTCTGATGTAAAGGGGGCTTTGATAAGAACTCTGAGATTAAGGGGGACTGCTAAGGTAGATTCTGACATAGGGTGTGGGGGGCTCTGATGTAGGGAGGGTTCTGATGGGCACCCTGAGATTAGGGGGGACTGCTAAGGTGGATTCTGATGTGGGGTGGGGGGGGGGGGCTCTGATGTAAGGGGGGCTCTGATGGGCACCCTGAGATTAGAAGGGACTGCTAAGGTGGATTCTGATGTGGGGTGGGGGGGCTCTGATGTAAGGGGGACTCTGATGGACACCCTGAGATTAGAAGGGACTGCTAAATTAGATTTTGACATGGGGTAAGGGATCTGATGTAAGGGGGGCTTTGATGGGCACCCTAATATAAGGGTGGACTCTGAATTAAGCAGTGGACTAATAAGGTGAATTCTGATGTAAAGGGGGGCATTGGTGGGGATCATAAAACTGATTTTTATTGTGTATTTAATATTTGTGGCCCACGTATTGGAAAGTTTGGAGGCCCCTGCTATACTTTATCTACACCGCTGTCAGAATACCCAATCTGATTGATTGCAGGCGTTGTCCAATGGACAGCTTTTTCAACTTTTCAAGAAAAGTCGGTCGGCAGGCGGCAGACAGGGCCACCCACTGAGCAAATTTCAGCCAATTTACCACGGAACCAGCCACATTTCTGACCGTGTATGGCCAGCTTTATAAAGATCTTCCTGATGGGATCTTGCAATCTCTGCCTTTATTTATTTTTATCTTTGGGTTTATTGGCCCTTCAGCAGATTCCAGTGCTGAGTACGTCCATCATTATCTAATGAGGATATTCTAAGTGTGAGTAATTCAGGGAGTGTAACAACAAGCCTCAGATTATAGCAGGGGGGGGGGGAGGGTGACTGGTTACATTAAAACTACGTTATGTGCCATAGTTATCTCTCTGATTACCAAAATATTACTTTACACTCCGCCGCACCCATCGCTGAGGAATGCAATCACATGCTACTCATCGTAATGAGTAAATAAACACAATCCATTCCACTTTACTAGACTCTGCTTTATTCTTCATGCATCAAAAAATGTACTCTTCCATTTTTCTCTCCAGAAAGACGGCGCCATATTTGTTGAGGCATCATCCAGGGTCACCATCTACTTCCTGGACTGAGATGCCGGTGTTCTGCCAAAAACTCCAACTTGCCGAGAACTCCAATCACGTCAATTGCAGTGACTCTACACCAGGAATAATTGGAGATTTCCACCACTTGGTGTTTTCACAGAACATCGGCAGCGTATACACTCTGGTACACGCTATAGTGAGTCAGGGGCATAGCTACAGGGGTTGCAGGGGTTGCAATTGCAACCGGGCCACATGATCCAGGGGCCTGTGCAGCTCCCCTGTATACCTGGATAGGAGAGGTGGCAGGGGCAGCATGTAGAGAAATCACTGCCCTCCTTTTTCCTCCTGTAGCTGCAGGAGTAAAATGGAGGAGATTGGTTCCTCTGTATGCTGCCCCTGGCACTCCTCCTATCCAGTTCACTTGTGTTCTGCTGTCTCTGGGCCCCTGTGTGCTCCCCTGGTCCCCCCCCCTACTGTTCTGCGCCCCCCCTCCACCCTGACTGTGCTCCCTTCCCTCTCCTGCCAGCTGCTGCGGGGGGATACTCCTGCCATCTTGGGGCCTCCCCACAGTGGTGGAATGCCAGGGCCTGGTCACAAGTGTGACCTTTGCGATCTTGGAAGTTCACCCACTGGTGTCAGTAGTTTTTAGTTTTTGGTATTTTAATTGTATTATTTTTTATCATTTTATTTTTTTTTTTTTTTACAATGTCACAGACTAGGACTCTGTCCATTCAGAAAACAGTGGAGCTGGTAAATTACATATTTACCGACCCTTTCCTGGTTCTCTATTGTGACACATTCACTGTAGCAGCCATCATCAGGAGAGGGGAGGGAGCACAGTGGGGGGGGGGGGGTTTGGGCAGCACAGTAGGAGGGGGGGGGGGGGGGCAGGGGAGCACACAGGGGTCCAGAGACAGCAGAACACAAGTGAACTGGATAGAAGGAGTGGCGGGGGCAGCATGTAGAGAAATCACTGTCCTCCTTTTTCTTTCTGTAGCTGCAGGAGGAAAATGGAGGAGATTGGTTCCTCTGTATGCTGCCCCCGTCACTCCTCCTATCCAGTTCACTTGTGTTCTGCTGTCTCTGGGCCCCTGTGTGCTCCCCTGGTCCCCCCACTGGGCAGCATGCAGAGGAACCAATCTCCTCCATTTTCCTCTTGCAGCTCCAGGAGGAAAAAGGAGGACAGTGATTTCTCTACATACTGCCCCCGCCGCCCCTCCTATCCAGGTGTACAGGGGAGCCGCACAGACCCCCTGGTGCATGGGGCCCAGTTGCGATTGCAACCCCTGCAACCCCTGTAGTTACGCCCCTGAAATAAGTACAAATACCACCGAGTACGGTTACCAGCAAAAGTATATTTTGCGCTGAGCTCTACAAGCTTCCCTGCTGGTGATAGGAGCCCAGGAGGATTTAACAAGAGATGGTAAATTGGCTCCTAGAACCATCTCTTATCAACCAAGAAATTCAGGTCTTCAGAGGCGTCAGAAGAGCCTCTCGAAATAGTCAAGAAAGCGCAGCTGAAGCCCCGTTATCTCAAAGTGGGCGATATGCGTCTTTGGTAAATAAAGGCAAGGCTGGAGACAAGGCAGAGCCCGCCCCCTTTTAATGGATTTTTGCACTGCGTGGCTGCAGCATGAAGCACACTATATAGCAATGTTAGCCTACTCTGCTTGGTTATTCAAAAAATGTGCAAGAGAAAATCATATCACAGCAGCCAATCAGGATCCTGCAAACATTTGCTAAACTGGGAGAGGAAAAACGTAAGCTGCACTTCTACTGGTTGCTACGATCAATGCAGCTTTTCTATGTCATTTGCATTACAGTAGCTTCTCTTACCTAAGGGCCGGTTCACACCGGGCATTGCACGGGAATGCGCTGTGGGTCCTGTGAGATTCCAGCCCATTCATTCAACTGCACCAAAAGTAGTGTTTGCACCGTTGCAACCGCAGCTGTAGAACCTAAGGAGTTAATCCTCCACATTGTGTTAAAAGGCTGTTTGATCCTGTCTTCTCTGATCCTTTCCTTCTTCCACAGTCCACAGTTTGGTGTGTATTGCTAGAGAGTTTTTTCTTTTCTTGGGAGGGTGCATGTGATCAGCACAGGGCCAATCAGCACTGTCCAGACAGAGGGTGAGGGGTCCTGCAGCCTCATAGGACAATCAGAGGAGAATTAAAATTCCTCCTACAAGCTTTAACCAGACACTGGTAGAAGACAAAAGACTGCTATATACTGCTGATGAGAAAAGGTATTTAGCAGTTTATATTTACTAAAATGATTGCATTTCCATGCAGTGCTGTATTTTGGCCTAGGCCAACAAGGCCCAGGCCTAGGGCAGCACTTTGCAGGGGGGCAGCAAAAAAGCCGCCCCCCCTCCACCTGAGACTCTTTTGGCCACTGGTTGCTAGAGCCGCCTCTCCCACCTCTCTCTCTCTCACCCCTTTCCTCTCTCACTCACTCACCCCTCTCTCTCTCATTCCTCCTTTCTCTCTCACCTCTCTCTCGCCCCCTCTCTCTTTCTCTCTCACCCCCCTTTCTCTCAACCCCTCCTCTCTCTCACCCCCTCTCTTTCTCTCTCTCTTTCTCATCCCCCTCTCTCTTATCCCCTCTCTCTCTCTCTCGTCCTCTCTCTCACCTTCCCCCCTCTCTCATCCTCTCTCTCCTTTTCATCCCCCCCTCTCTCTCTCATCCCCCCCTCTCTCTCTCTCTCACTCCCCCCCTCTCTCTCTCTCACGCCCCCCTCTCTCTCCCTCCCTCTCGCTCATCCCCCTCCCTCCCTCACCCACCCCCCCTTCTCTCCCTCCCTCACCCACCCCTTCTCTCTCTCTCACCCCCCCCCCCTCTCACCCCCCCCCCCCCTCGTGAGATCTCAGGGGTTCATGCTGGGACTTTGAGTCCTTCAATTTTGGAGGGAGTCACATCCGTTAAAAAGGAAGGAGTGGGGCAAATTTACATAGGAGTCAGAAGGGGGGCGCCCAATTTTAGTCTTGCCTAGGGCAGCACAAAACCAAAATACACCACTGTTTCCATGTTCTGTGTATTGTGGGAGAGCAGATATAGTGACTGCAGGCTTCTGGATTTTGAAACACTTTTAATATTGACACCTGCTGCAGATTGCACCTGCAGTGCATTGTGAAATCCGCGCTCTGGTGTGAACTGACCCTGTCTGCAGTCAGCATGCATCCCTTATAGCATGAGGAGGACCCTGGGCTCAATGTCTATCAAGACTATATATGTACACTATATGAAAAAAAATATATTTATATAACAATCCTACATAACTGAAGGCCGGCCATTCTAAACATGATATGGGGGGGGGGGGGGGGGCGGAAGAGGGAGTTGCAGTTTCCCATCAGGTCTGCTCTGACGGCTGGTGGGAGAAGCCATTTCTGCCTGTGTGTCATTTGGTTACATTTATTTGCTAATTCCCTCTAGCATTCTCTAGGATTGTTACATTGTATGCTTCTTTTGTTACAAAGGTCTATGTTTTTCCTATGATCTCCAGCTCCATCTGACCATAATGTGGCATTTTACTACTGCCCATAATAAAAGAATGTTTGTTCAGAAGGGAAAATAGCCGTTTTTTGCCCAATTCACACAGAATAAATGTACATAGAGCTTCCCTGGAAGAATGGATTATTGGCTTTGCAATAATTTTTTTGTAGAACCCTTTTCTGTATTTTAGGTGAATCAGAACTGGTTTTATTATTCAATCTGCTTGCAATAAAGGATATAAAATTTATAAGTTACATTATCAAAAACTAGGATGCTTCTTTATAGCACGGCAGGATGGAATAGTTCACAGAATGATGTGGGGGGGGGGGGGGGTTGAGTTTCTCCCCCATGACACATTGATCACACTTACTCTGTGTGTTGGTACACCTCCACCGATATGTTCAGCCGCTCCAGCTCTTCCTTCAGCACCTGCAGGTTGGAGTTGACGTAGCTGAGCTCCAGGAGGACTTGCTCTCGGACTTTGTTGTTGGTGGTGGCCCTGCGGAGAGAAGAAATAATTAGTACATTGTTCAGTTTCGGAGTCACCTGCGGGGCACTCTGACCGAGAAGAATGTGAGGCGTGCTCCACATTTTTAGCATTTTCTTCCACCATGGGATTAAAGTGGCTGTAACGGCTGTTTTTATTTTTTTCTTCTTCATGCACTACCAAAGCAAGCCACTTGCTATGGGGGGGCACCTGCGTGCTCGCTCCCGAGGTGACTGTGTGCATCCAGAGACACACATAGCACAGCTCGGCCCCGCACCTGCTCCCTCCTCACAGGATTGACAGCAGCAGGAGCCAAAGACCCAAAACTTGTATTACTGTCCATCCAGTCCTGAGATTTACACAGCACAGCAAGACTTCACAGCCGGTCTGGCAGGAAAGCAGACTTAACTTTTTGTCAACTGCAGGTAAGAAACACAGCCTGGTCATTTACATGTCTCCGCCCTGTGATTGGACAGGTAAAGGAGAAGCAGTAGACTGATGAGGTCATTTCCATCACTCTGATCTCCCCTCCTATCAACATAATGCTTGCCTGTTCCCTCTCTTTACTCCGTCCAATATCCAACAAATAAAGGTTTGGTCTTTACACTTTACGTGTACAGTATATCTAAAACATGCAAACAATAATAATAATAATAATATTTACTCTATAGTTTTAGTATTTGAAAAAAAAAATAATAATAATAATAATAATTCTATAGTTTCACTATTTGTAAAAAATAAAATAAAATAAAATAAATTAATATATAGTTTCTAGTATATCAACTGTTAAAGGGAAGCTATACTCTAAATTAATAATAATCATCACAATAATAATAATAATATTTATTTACTATATAGTTTCACTATTTGCACATAATAATAATAATTCTATAGTTTCACTATTTGTAAAAAAAAAAAATAAAAAAAAATAATATATTGGTTTCTAGTATAAGGTCCCTATGTTAACTGTTAAAGGGAAGCTATACTCTAAATTAATAATCATCATAATAATAATAATATTTATTTACTATATAGTTTCACTATTTGCAAATAATATTAATAATAATAATAATAATAATAATAATTCTATAGTTTCTCTATTTGTAAAAAAAAAAAAAAAAAATCTATTCATAGTTTCTAGTATAAGGTCCCTATGTCAACTGTTAAAGGGGAGCTATACTCTAAATTAAAGTTTTCATAAAATTTCTAGTATAGGGAACTGATCCCTATGCCAACAATGGTAAAGGGAAGCTATAGTCTAATTTAAACTCTTCTTAAAGGGAACCTGTCACTGATAAACACGGGGCGTGGCTACTGCTGACACTCTAAATTAACCTCTCCTTAAAGAGATACATTTATGTCTAAAATAATATATATTTTCACTATTTATAAAAATAACAATAATGATAATCATAATAATTATTATTATATACTCTATAGTTTCACTATTTATAAAAATAACAATAATGATAATCATAATAATAATATTTATTATTATATACTCTATAGTTTCACTATTTGAAAAAAACAAAAAATACTACTATTACTACTAGTAATAATAATAATAATATTAATAATAATAATAATAATTATAATAATTCTATAGTTTGACAATTTGTAAAAAAATAAAATAAAATAAAAAATAATATATCGTTTCTAGTATAAGGTCCCTATGTCACCTGTTAAAGGGAAGCTATACTCTACAGTAAATTAAAGTTTTCTTAAAGTTTCTAGTATAGGGAACTGATCCCTATGCCAACAATGGTAAAGGGAAGCTATAATCTAATTCAAACTCTTCTTAAAGGGAACCTGTCACTGATAAGCATGGGGGTGGCTACTGCTGACACTCTAAATTAACCTCTCCTTAAAGAGATACATTTATGTCTAAAATAATATATATTTTCACTATTTATAAAAATAACAATAATGATAATCATAATAATAATAATTATTTTTATATACTCAATAGTTTTACTATTTGGAAAAAAAAATCAAAAAACAAAAATACTACTAGTACTACTACTAATATTAATAATAATAATATTATTATTATTAATAACAATAATAATAATAATAATAATAATTCTATAGTTTTACAATTTGTAAAAAAATAAAACAAAATAAAAAATAATATATAGTTTCTAGTATAAGGTCCCTATGTCAACTGTTAAAAGGGAAGCTATACTCTAAATTAAAGTTTTTGTAACGTTTCTAGTATAGGGAATCGATCCCTATGCCAACAATGGTAAAGGGAAGCTATAATCTAATTTAAACTCTTCTTAAAGGGAACCTGTCACTGATAAGCATGGGAGTGGCTACTGCTGACACTCTAAATTAACCTCTCGTTAAAGAGATACATTTATGTCTAAAATAATATATAGTTTCACTATTTATAAAAATAACATTAATGATAATCATCATAATAATAATAATAATAATATTTGTTTATTCTATAGTTTCACTATTTGAAAAAAAAAATAAAATAAATAATAATAATCATTCTATAGTTTCACTATTTGTAAAAAATTAAATTAAAAAAAAAAATAATATATAGTTTCTGGTATAAGGTCCCTATGCCAACTGGTAAAGGGAAGCTATACTCTAAATCTAAGTTTTCTTAAAGTGATACACAAACATCACAAATATCTAGTATAAAGAAGTAGTCATCTATGTTAACAATGTTAAAGGGAACCAATACTCTAATTGAAACTCTCCTTGAAGGGACACATGTACATCCAAAAACATAGAAAACAAATGACAGTTTCTAGTATAAAGAAACGCTCCTTAGGTCAACAATGTTAAAGGGAAACAATACTCTAAATTGAAGAGAACCTGTCATGGCTAAAATACGGGAGAAGCCGCTGGCATGTTTTTAAAGGTACACGCTCCAGGTTGTCTCACTTAACCTTGCCATACATTGGTAGAGTTTCAAACAAAGTTCATACGAACATTCTCAGAATATTCAATGACTTGATGAATGTCGTTGAAAAGTACTTAAAGCGTAACTCCACTTTTGTTGAGAAAAAAACATTCCCCTCTGGGTGATCTCTGTACATTACAAGGATTATAACAAACTTTGTTGCAGATTCCTTCCTTTTGTTATTCTGAAGAAATCATTGTTTGTTCCTCTGTGCTGAGTGGGTCTAATGGGAGTGGTTTCATAATTATCTATCAGCTGTGGCAGCTGCAGGGCTCTAATCAGGAAATCTGCTGGGCCTGCATCCTATTGGAAGTATCTCACCAAAAATGACATTTTTGTTGCAGGGGATGCCAGAAATCTGACTTGTATCTTAGGCAGACTTCTGGGAAAATTAGTGAGCCAATCACACAAGCAGCAGATTAAAAAGGAAAGGTCATTTTTAATATTTTTTCATTTTTTATAATATTTAATATATTATAATATTTTTTACTTTTTTTTATAATATTTATATACTATTTCATATATTATAACATTTTTTAATTTTTTATAATATTTATATAATATTTAATATATTATAATATTTTTTAATTTTTTAATAATATTTATATACTATTTCATATATTATAAAAAAATTGACTTTTTTATAATATTTATATAATATTTAATATATTATAATATTTTTTACTTTTTTTTATAATATTAATATACTATTTCATATATTATAAAAAATTTTACTTTTTTATAATATTTATATAATATTTAATATATTATAATATTTTTTTACTTTTTTATAATATTTATATACTATTTCATATATTATAACATTTTTTACTTTTTTATAATATTTATATAATATTTAATATATTATAATATTTTTTACTTTTTTTTATAATATTTGTATACTATTTTATATATTATAAAATTTTTTACTTTTTTATAATATTTATATAATATTTTATATATTATAATATTTTTTAATTTTAATATGATTTGTGTCGCAATTGTATACGCTATATTGTTTTTTTCTTTATTTGCTGATCTTTTTCCCCACGAAAGTGAAGTTACCCTTTAAAAATGACATTTGTTTTTAACATTCGATTCTGCAGCGAATGTACTTTTCTGAATCAAGACCACAGTCACTCTTCGGCTCCATTAACACCTAGGCTATGCAAATTGCGGTTGGAATTGCCGCGATTCCAAATCGCAGCAAAACACGGGATACGTTTGCGATTCCATTACTTCTTAATGGCGGCAAATCGCAACGCGCAACGCTGTCGTCCAAACGACGCTCCTGCTCCTTTTTCAGCGACAAGCTTCGCACATTGCGATTTTTGCCATGATTTACTGTAGCAAAGTCACACCGTGATTAGGGTGCCATAAAGAAGTAATGGCATCGCAAACACGTCCTGCTTTTTGCCAGGATTTAAATTAGCGGGCAGAATCGTGGTGATTCCGCCCCCGCGATTCCAATCGCCTAGGTGTGAACGGAGCCTTAGAAATATGTTAGAAATTTTCCATCGACCTTCTTTGAATTTTCTCATCTCTGAGGTTGAAAGCGAATGTCCATTTGACCCCTCCAACCATTAGAAAATCAAACGAATGTTCCTAAAATTAAAAAAAAAATTCAAGTGCAATTTTACTGGTGAATGGCCAGCTTAAGGCCCCTTTCACACTTGTGCGACTTGTCCTGCGATTTGGGACTGCAAAACCGCATGACAAGTCCTTCTCCATTATTTCCAATGAGTACCATTCATATCTGTGCGACTTGAAGTCGCAATAAGTTCAAAGTAGTCCCTGCACTACTTTGGCACGATTTTGATGTGTTTTGAGGTCCAAAGACATTCAAGCCCAGTCAAAATTGCATCAAAATCGCAACAAAATCGCTGTAAAATTGTGTGACTCTAAAGTCGCACAAGTGTGAAAGGGGCCTAATTTGTGCTTCTGTACACAGCCGCAGACCTGGAGCGAGCATGCAGCCAGTTAGGCTGGAGCTCCTGACCTGCACTTCTTGGGGGGGCTCGTTCAGACATGCAGCTATCATTGCCGCCCCTCTGAAAAGCGTTCTGCAAGGGATCGCTTTTCAGGGGGTGTTTGACAGGTGGTGAAGAGGCACTTCCACTCCACTCATTTAAACCCTGAAAATGGCCACTCACTGTGCGCATTGCACGTGGTTGTGATGTGGTCCCCATGGACAGCGATACCTGCAGCCTCGGCATGTGCACAGCCCTGAGCAGCTGCATCTCCTTTTTTCAGGTAGGTGGCCAGGGTGGCGGTAAAACTGCAACTCAATTGCTTGCTTTTACCACCCTCTGTGTGAATAAGCTGTTAGTTTTCCTGCTGTTCCTGAAACTTGAATCCAGGACATGGGGCATGGGTGTCACTCACATTTCTGAATAGCACACAGCTGATACTTCCTACAACAAGGCAGACAGATACTTGATGACAGTGTGTGAATCTGGATGGCGGAGGAGTGTCGGCTGATCCTGTGCAATGCAAAGCAAAGCAAAATCCCATTCATCTCAATGCCTGCCTCCAAACACCTGCAAAAAACGCAAAAAAGACTGAAAAACACCCCAAAAAAATGCCTGAAAACGATACGCTCAGGTGTGAATGGAGCGGCTTGAGTGTATCATTTTCAGGTGTTTTTTGGTTGTTTTTTCGGGCATTTTTCAGGTTTTTTGGGAGTTTTTTGGGAGTTCTTCAGGTTTTTTTTTTTGCTGGTGTTTGGAGGCAAGCATTGACATCTAACAAAAACGCCTGTAATCTGCTAAAAAAGAAGCTCATGTACTTTTTGTGAGCTTCAGGTGTTTTGCTTCAGGAGACAAAACACTCATATGTGAACAGGGGCCATTGAAATGAATGGGATTTTTCTTGTTGGGCGATTTCAGAGATGAGCGTTTTACGAGCTGAAATACGCTCAGGTGTGAACAGGGCCTAAAGTTTTTATTAAATAATTCATTAAAAGCTTGTCGCACATGGGATAAACATATGAGCTCTGGTTACAAAATAGGATAACATCCAATAGCGAAGAAAAACAATATGTACATACATGGTTACAATTCACAACCAAGACATAATGTGTACCGACGCGTTTCGACCTAATAAAGTCGTGGTCTTCTTCAGGGGATTTTTTTTTGCATCTATTGAGCTTCAGGCATTTTGCTTCAGGTGACAAAACGCTCATATGTGAACAGGGGCCATTGAAATGAATGGGATTTTGCTTGTTGAGACTTCAGAGATGAGCATTTTACTAGCTGAAAATGCTCAGGTGTGAACAGGGCCTTAACTTTTACAAACACACGTCTGATTAACCACTTCTGGACCAGAAGGATTCGCCCCCCTTAATGACCAGGCCATATTTTGCCATTCGGCACTGCATTATTTTAATGGACAATTGCGTGGTCGTGCGACGATGTACCCAAATAAAATTGATGTCTTTTTTTCCCCACAAACAGAGCTTTCTTTTAGTGGTATTTGATCACCTGTGCGATTTTTATTTTTTGCGCTATAAACAAAAAAGCGACAATTCTGAAAAAAAAAAAAAACAATATTTTTCACATTCTGCTATATAACATTCCCCCCCAAAAAAAAAAAACTTAAAAAATAAAAAATGTTTAACATTTTGGGCCAATTTGTATTCTGCTACAAATCGCAATAAGCACATTTTGATTGGTTTGTGCAAAAGTTATCGCGTCTACAAACTACGGGAAATATTTATGTCATTTTTATTGTTTTTTTTTTTTTTTACTATTAATGGCGGCAATCTGCGATATTTTGCGGGACTGCAACATTGCGGCAGACAGATCGGACCCCTAACTGACATTTTTGACACTTTTGGGGGGACCAGTGACATTACTACAGTAATCAGTGGTAAAAATATGCACTGTCACTGTACTAATGACACTGGCAGGGAAGGGGTTAACACTGTGGGTGATCAAGGGGTTAAATGTGAGCCTAGGGGCATGTTTCTAACTGTATGGGGGATGGGCTTGTGAAATGAACACAGAGACCTGTAATCCTATATAGAAGGATCACAGGAGCTCTGTGATCATTCCAGAGAGAAGAAGGGTCGGCTGTGTTTACAACAGCTGACCGTTCTTCTCTCTCAGTGGGGAGCGATCGCGGGTGTCAAGCAGCAATCAGAGCCGCCTGACCCGTGCATCGGAGTCCCCGCTGCCGAGTGGGGGCGGGAGTATGCTGCCGGCGGTGTGCGCTCGCCCCATAGCTGCAGGCGCGCGACCAACATATACCTACATCGGTTGCCTGCCGTAGTATACCTGCGGCAGGTGGTCCTTAACCGGTTAATGTACTGCTGCCAAAAAAAAAAACCCCTGGGGGAATTTCTCCTTGCTTTGAAAAACTGGACTTATTAAAAAAGAGAATATCGTTTCAGAACGCGAATTACTGGCGTTATACAGTTTGTAAATCAGATAGTGATGTGAAACAATGCGTGGAATTTTTTGCATGAGCCTCGGAGTGTCACAATGGAGGGGGAGTGAGTTCTGTGCTTCACATACCTGAACATTTCTCTTCACTCCCATAGCCGGGCAGCAAAGAGGAGATGAGAGTTTGCAGCTGTTGCTGAGGGAAGCTGCTGTCTGTTCTCAGGATGGGCGATGCAGGGGTCCACCTTAATCTGGGTACAAAGCCTTCTATATGACAATAGAGGATTCCCCCAGACAATGGGGCGTCAGAAGAGACGACTTAAGTGGCGTGTAGTGCTTTTATGAGTGCCATAGAAAAAGAAAGGGGGGGGGGGCAGAATCAATCGCCCTCCAGGGAGCTCTGCGCTTTCACAGTCCAGGACCACCAACAAAGGAGGACAGTATAGAAGACCACAGAAGCGAAACAAAGTAACAGCCAGTCACTGTCCTGACTTTAAAGGGCAGCTGCAGGCTCCAGTGTGACAGTTTAATGCCTCGTACACATGATCAGATAATCGTACCAAAAAAATCTCTTTCCAATTGATCGCACGATAATCTGATCATTAGTACGCAGCTTTCGACACCAAATCACGTCATTTCGTCCAACAAAATGGGAAGGGACAAACACGAAAACATTTGTCATATGATCAGGGCCCGCGCTACCAGTAAGGCAACCTAGGCAGCCGCCTAGGACGCAACTTAGCAGGGGGCGTCGGCGGAGCCTGACCCGAGGTAAGTGACTTACCGTAAGTCACTCAAGGGGTTTTAACCAGTGGTGGCCAGCCCGTCCATTAGGGCCCCCCCCCCCCATCCATGCATCCGGCACCCTAATCTACATGCAGGGCGCCGGATGCATGGATTCCAATGGGGTTTTTTTTTTTTTTTTTTGAAGCACATGATTAGAGCCAGAGGCTTTAATAGGCTTCAAAAAAGGGTGGGCTCAGGGCGCAGAGCACTGCGCCCTGAGCCCACAAAGTTGTGTGACAATAGCGAATGAATATTTGCTATTGCCACACTGATTCTCCTCCCGGCCAATCAGGAAGCGGGTCCTGAGACCTGTTTCCCGATTGGCCAAAGGAGAAGACATCCAATTGGCAAAGGAGGAGGGAGGAAAAGGGCGCTCAGAGGGAACATGGAGACTGAGGGGAAAGCCGTCGCCGTCCGGAGGAACAAGGTAAGTGAACTGGTGACGGGGGGGGGGGGGGGAGATATGGTGTGGACTGGACTCTGGATTGACGGGGGGGGGGAGATATGGACTGGACTGGACTCTGGAGTGATGGGGGGGGATATGGTGTGGACTGGACTCTGGAGTGACGGGGGGGGGGGGATATGGTGTGGACTGGACTCTGGAGTGATGGGGGGGGGGATATGGTGTGGACTGGACTCTGGAGTGATGGGGGGGGGATATGGTGTTGACTGGACTCTGGAGTGACAGGGGGGTGGGGATATGGTGTGGACTGGACTCTGGAGTGACAGGGGGGTGGGGATATGGTGTGGACTGGACTCTGGAGTGACAGGGGGGGGGGGGATATGGTGTGGACTGGACTCTGGAGTGACAGGGGGGGATATGGGGTGGACTGGACTCTGGAGTGACGGGGGGGGGGGGGTCTGTTGCCATGTCCGTCTGCCACCCCCCTCGACCGATGGAGCACCAGCCCCCACTGGTTTTAACCCCTTCAGCTACTTGGGATGGGGGGCGGGAGAGCATATGGGGGGGGGGCAATTTTTATTTTGCCTAACGCAGCAAAAATCCTTGCACCAGCCCTGCGTATGATAGCCTAGTGAACGACGATCGTTTAATCAGTACAGTGTGCGTCCGCTAACAATCGAAAGACAAAGACCGCGCATGATCAGAAACACAAAAATAACCCAGAAAAGCCTGGATGCCATTGTTTTTGTTTTGCACAATCCGTAACGTAGCTACGCAACCAAGAAGCTTTTCCAGAATCGCACGAAAAAAAATCACACATTTAGTACGCAGTGTTGAATTCGCTGCTAGTATCATGCAACAAAATGGGAACGATAAGTCGTCTGATTATACACACGGTACGAGACATAATCCAGTCCTATATTCAGTTGCTATGAGAGGTACAAGCCTCATAAAGTCAACAAGAAATTTCCTTTACCTTCCCCTGACTGGGCCAAATCCTCCTTCATTTGTGTCTCCCGCGCTCCCCCTCCCAGACACTGCCGCTCACAGTGGGAGGGATTCAGCAACAGAGGGGGTGCGGTCACTCCAGAAAGCTGTGGGCGGGGCTAGGTGTGGCCAGGTGATGATTGACAAGCTAAGGTTTATAACAATACTGAAAGCCAACCCCACTATATGAAAGTGACAGCTCTGCTCGGAATTTAGGAGCCATGCTGCATTGTTGTCACCCCATTATAGTGGGTTTATTTAGGAGCAGACGCAGGAATTCAGTGCAGGGATGGTAGAACCTAATTATAGAGGGCATGGGAGGGATGGTGGGAACCCTCATAATGGGCACAACAGGTGTACAGACCCAGAAACTCGGCACAGGGATGGTGGAAACCCCTCATAATGGGCACAGCAGGTGTACAGACCTGGGAACTCAATGAAGAGGTAGTGGGAACCCCTCATAAATTGGCACAGCAGGTGTACAGACCCAGAAACTCAGCACAGGGATGGTGGAAACCCCTCATAATGGGCACAGCAGGTGTACAGGTCTGGGAACTCAATGCAAAGATGATGGGAACCCCTCATAAATAGGCACAGCAGGTGTACAGACCCGGGAACTCAGCACAGGGATGGTGGGGACCCCTCATGATGGGCACAGCAGGCGTTCACACCCAGGAACTCAGCACAGGGATGGTGGGAACCCCCATGATGGCCACAGCAGGTATGGAGACCTAAGAACTCAGCAGAGGGATGGTGGGAACCCCCATGATGGGCACAGCAGGTATGGAGACCCAAGAACTCAGCACAGGGATGGTGGGAACCCCTCATAATGGGCACAGCAGGTGTACAGACCTGGGGACTCAGCACAGGGATGGTGGGAACCCCTCATAATGGGCACAGCAGGTGTATAGACACAGGAACTCAGCGATCTCAACAATAGTGATTAAAGAAGGACAGAGGAGACTTTCAGGTGGTTCGGGGTGGACCAGCCCTGTAACAAACCTACTAATGGGTATGTAGAAAGTTCTTCATCCCTTTACTGAGTGATGCACACACAGTAGCAGTCACCGGAGATGCGCGGGGAGGGACGGTAACCTGAGAGTGACCCGCTGCTACAATCACAGCTTGTCTCTTTGTGTTCATTAGTGAGCCGCATCTGTTGGGAATCCTCTGTGGGAATCTCAGATCACCGGGCCCCCGCAGAACAAAGGGCCCATTCTGTGGCTGAATGGATGGGAACGTACCTCAGGAGGTTCTCAGCCCCGGCCCTCATCCGCATGGCTTTCAGGATCTGATTGTTCAGGCCGGCCCTTTGATTCTGCAGCTTGCTGCGACCCGTCTGTGCGATGGATTTGCCCTGCAGAAGAGAAGAGATGAAAGCACATTAGTGGGATTCCTGGAACACAAATTCCTGCTACAAAAAACATTTTCTATCATACAGGTGGTGGGGTGCAAAGGGTCCCCTCTATCAACAATCCAAGGGGCCCCCCTACATTAATAGAAAGGGTATAACTGGCATGAATAGAAGCTCCCTGGCTCACTGTAGGACACACATCTTGATAGTAGATCACGCAGGGCCATCTTACCGAATGGGCACGCTGGGCAGTTGCCCGGGGGCCCCAATTGCCCGGGGGGCCCCACTTCCCCAGGGAGCCCCACCTGCCCAGCAACCCAGTCCCAGCAGTTGACAAGCGCCTGTCAACCCTGCGCTGCTGTCAGGACACTTTGGCTGTGGAGGGGGAGCCCACAACTGCAGGAATGCCTGTCCACCTCCAGGGGAACAGGCACATGCAGGACAGTCGAGTCTGACTCCCGTCGGTGTGTGTGTTCATCGGACCCAGCTGCCGAACTTGGAAGCTGTCATTAGCCTGGCACTGCTGTACCAATAAATATCGCCTTATCAATAATTTGCATTTTTATTCTCGTGGGTGATTGTATAGGCAGGGCCCCAGTGCACTGCATTGCCCGGGGGCCTATAATGCTCTTAAGATGGCACTGAGATCAGGTATAAGATTGTTCTCACATAAAGGTAAAGAGGACCCCCGGGGCCAGTTGACAGGACTTCCTCTGGTGCCAAGCTCTCTTGTACTCAAAACACTCAAAAAAGCAAAAAACGAGACCTGTGCTCCACATAGCGTGAGCCAGATACCCCAATTTTATTAAAAGCTAGAAAAAAATCAACATGAAGGACACAACTTGATCACAATGACAGCACGTGTGGCCCCGCCCTTACGTGTTTTGTCAGCAAATGTCATATCTGTATTCAAAATGCACCACGGTCCCTACATAACAGGTGGGCAGTGCAGTTCTGGTAATGGAGTGATAGGAGTCGCTATAGGTTGGCTGTTCGCTTGCGTAAAAATGCGCACAAGAATAAATTATTGAACACGACTTCCGAGTATCCAGGAATTTACACCACTGGGTATGTTCATGCAAGAGCGACATCTAACGACATCCCAAACGCAGATTGCAAGCGCAGTGTTTTACCTGCACTGGATCGCATGGTACCTCAGTACCATCACTATTCACTTATTAGACACAGTTTTGGGATTAGTTGTGAGAGTTTCAAGTGTACCTGTTAGAGCTAAACAGACACAAATAATCCCCAAATTGTTTCTAATATGTGAATTTCCTATGATTATCAGCACCATCTAGTGACCATAATGTGGTATTTTCCTGAAATACTGAAATGAGGAAAATACCGCATCATGGTCACTAGATGGAGTTGATCATCATAGGAAATTCACATTATGGACACAATAGGGGGATTAGAGTCCCCTTTAACCAACTCCTGCCCATCGTATTGTGAATTGACGGGTTCAGGGTAGCTCTCTCGTTTAGGGACGATGTCATATGACACTGTCCCACTCTCGCAGTGCCCTTTGCCAGAGGCATAACTAGAACCTTCAGGGCCCCGATGCAAGAAACCATGAATGGTCCCCCGGACCCCTGGCCCGTGCCCTTCCCTTCAAGCCTGGGGCTCTTCCCACTGATCCTGGGGCCCTTTACTCTTGTTGCGTGGCCCTTTATTACGGTCCTGCAGCAGTGTATACACTCCGGTATACGGTATAATGAGTGGACATTTTTAGTCCGCCAGCTAGTTGTCACCGCCTTGGAGACGGCCATGTTTTTGGTTACTAGCGGACTAAAAATGTCCACTCACTACAGAGGCGTAACTAGAACCTTCAGGGCCCTGGTGCGAGAAACCATGAAGGGCCCCCCGGACCCCAGGTCCTTCCCTTCAAGCCTGGGGCTCTTCCCACTGATCCTGGGGCCCTTTACTCTTGTTGCGGGGCCCTTTATTACTGTCCTGCAGCAGGACCCTTTCACAAGTTCTGCAGTGGGCCCCCTTCCTGCCATCATGGGGCCTCCCCACGGTGGTGGAATGCCAGGGCCTGGTTGCAAGTGTGACCTTTGCTATCCTGGAAGTTCACCCACTGGTGTCAGTAGTTTTTCTTTTTTGGTATTTTAATTGTATTATTTTTTATCATTTTATTTTATTTTTTTTACAATGTAACTGACTATGACTCTGTCCATTCAGAAAAGGAAGGAGCTGGTAAATTACATATTTACCGATCCCTTCCTGGTTCTCTATTGTGACACATCCCCTGCAGCAGGCGGCAGGAGAGGGAAGGGGAGCACATTGGGGGGGGGGGTACCAGGGGAGCACACAGGGGCCCAGAGACAGCAGAACACAAGTGAACTGGATAGGAGGAGTGGCGGGGGCAGCATACAGAGGAACCAATCTCCTCCATTTTCACATCCCCTGCAGCAGCCGGCAGGAGAGGGGAGGAAGGAAGCCAGCAGCACAGCGGGTGGGGGGGGAGGATCAGGGGAGCACAGTGGGGGGGGGGGGGAGCACACAGGGGCCCAGAGACAGTAGAACACAAGTGAATGGATAGGAGGAGTGGCGGGGGCAGCATACAGAGGAACCAATCTCCTCCATTTTCACATCCCCTGCAGCAGCTGGCAGGAGAGGGGAGGAAGGAAGCCAGCAGCACAGCGGGTGGGGGGGGAGGGAGGATCAGGGGAGCACACAGGGCCCAGAGACAGTAGAACACAAGTGAACTGGATAGGAGGAGTGGCGGGGGCAGCGTACAGAGGAACCAATCTCCTCCATTTTCCTCCTGCAGCTACAGGAGGAAGAAGGAGGACAGTGATTTCTCTACATGCTGCACCCGCCGCCCCTCCTATCCAGGAGTACAGGGGAGCCGTGCGGGCCCCCTGCAGCATGGGGCCCGGTTGCAATTGCAACCCCTGCAACCCCTGTAGTTACGCCCTTGGCCTGTGCGTCTCAACGCCCATCAGTGATGCCAGTCAGTGCTGCCTTTCAGTGCCCATCAGTGCAGCCTCATCTGCGCACATCCATTATGGAGAAAATTTACTTATTTACAAAATTCTGTAACAGAAACTAAGAAAAACGTATCTTTCTTTAAAATTTTTAGCAAAAAAAAATAAAAATAAAAAACCCAATGGCCTCTTCTTATATTAGAATATCTCTCTTCCGAGTCCTTCAATGACTCTCATACCCTCCTTGTTAGTGAATGGTACGGGTGGAAGTGGCCTTTGTCAGTTTAGCTCTGACAGATACACTTGGAAGTCTCCGCGGACTGAGCTGTCCCCATATACCACAATACAAGACAACAAAGTAACGATCCGCCCCCCATAAATCTGTGACCGCTCTATAATGCGCTTCCTGAGCCCACTGAAGTTAATAGGTCTTTGAATGTCTAAATATTCCTTTTCATCTGTCCTAGTTTACACGACTCATAACCTGAGTCACTCCCCGGTGAAAGGCGACCGCACTGCGTGGGATCTATTAAAAGCAGGAATGATGTCATCGCATAAAGAGGTGACAGCGTGAGCCACGGTACCGCCCCCCCCCCCGTCCTGCAACTCTCATGTTGTTTGGGAATGTCCCGCTTCCGATCTTAACCACTTAAAGGGTAACTCCACTTTCAAAGGGAAAAAGTAGCAAATAAAGAATAAAACAATATAACGCAGTGATGGCGAACCTTGGCACCCAAGATGTTTTGGAACTACATTTCCCATGATGCTCAACTACACTGCAGAATACAAGAGCATCATGGGAAATGTAGTTCCAAAACATCTTGGGTGCCAAGGTTCACCATCACCGATATAGCGTATACAATTGCGAAACAAATCATATTGTAATTGAATGTTAAATAAAAATGACCTTTCCTTTTCAATCTGCAGCTGTTGCAATATTCTGAAAATGCAATGCAATATGGCCGCCTGGAGGTGTTCTGTACACAGAATGTATACTGACCACACCCCCAGAAACATCATTTCCTGCTTGTGTGATTGGCTCACCAATTTTCCCAGAAGTCTGCACTAAGATAGAAGTCAGATTTCTGGCATCCCCTGCAACATCAATGTCATTTTTGGTGAGATCCTCCCAATAGGAACACGTCTAAAGGGATGCAGGCCCAGCAGATCTCCTCATTAGAGCCCTGCAGCTGCCACAGCTGATAGATAATTATGAAACCACTCCCATTAGACCCACTCAGCACAGAGGAACAAACAATGATTTCTTCAGAATAATAAAAGGAAGGAATCTGCAACAAAGTTTGTTATAATCCTTGCAATGTACAGAGATCACCCAGAGGGGAATGTTTTTTTCTCAACAAAAGTGGAGTTACGCTTTAAGGACCGCCTACCGTACATATACTGCGGCAGGGTGGCCCCCAAGCGCAAAATCATGTATATGTACGTGAGTTTGCAGAAATGTTCCACCTTTTACAATAAAAATCTGTCTTTACGTTCTAGTCCAGTGACTTTGTCTAGTCTGCTGCAGGCAGGAGGAAACTTTTCCTCAGTCCCCCCCCTCCCCCACAGTGATCAGGCTGTACTGTATAACTTGCAAGTCACAAGGTGAGAGGCTACAGCAGGGGCTGATCTGTGTCAGACATTTGTGAACACAGGCAAAAACAACACCAGGAACTATATGATTGTCTCATCTCTGAGCCGGTATCTCAGTAGATGGTGACCCCAGTGCTGTATTTTGGCCTAGGCCAACAAGGCCAAGGGCTAGGGTGACACTTTGCAGGGGGGCAGCAACAAAGCCGCCCCCTCCACCTGAGACTCTATTGGCCATTGGTTGCTAGAGCAGCCTCTCTCACCCCCCCCCCTCTCTCTCACCCCCAATCTCAACCCTCCCTCTCTCCCTCTCTCATCCCCCTCTCGCATCCCCCTCTCTCTTATCCCCCCTCTCTCTTATCCCCCTCTCTCTCACCTCTCTCATCCCCCCTCTCTCTCTCATCCCCCCCTCTCTCTCTCATCCCCCCTCTCTCACTCATCCCCCTCTCTATCTCACCCCCCTCTCTTTCTCTCATCCCCCCTCTCTCTCTCATCCCCCCTCTCTCTCTCACTCATCCCCCCTCTCTCTCTCACTCATCCCCCCTCTCTCTCTCACCCCCCTCTCTCTCTCACTCATCCCCCTCTCTCTCTCACCCCCCTCTCTCTCTCACCCCCTCTCTCTCTCACCCCCTCTCTCTCACTCATCCCCCTCTCTCTCTCACCCCCCTCTCTCTCTCACCCCCTCTCTCTCACACCCCCTCTCTCTCACTCATCCCCCTCTCTCTCTCTCACTCACCCCCCTCTCTTTCTCTCACCCCCCTCTCTTTCTCTCACCCCCCTCTCTCTCTCATCCACCCCTCTCTCATCTCCTCTCACCCGCCCCCCTCTCTCTCTCCCACACCCACCCCACCTCTCGTGAAATCTCAGGGGTTCATGCTGGGACTTGTAGTCCTTCAATTTTGGAGGGAGTCACATCCATTAAAAAAGGAGTGGGGCAAATTTACATAGGAGGGGAAGGGGGGGGGGGGGGTGGGCGCCCAATTTTAATCTTGTCTAGGGCAGCACAGAACCAAAATACACCACTGGGTGACTCTGGATGATGCCTGAACAAAGATGGAGCCGTAGAAAAAAGCAGATGAAGGTATTGTCAGGGGGAGTCCTGTGATCTCTGTGGGAGGTAATAAATACCTGGAAGGGTTACAATGACACATTATTTATGTACCCTATGTGATGTGAGGGCCACTTTAAGTTTGGGTCCATTTCTTACGTCAGTGGAAGTATTTCCATGAAATGCGCACAGCCCGGTGGAATGCTAATATTTAATATTTCTGTCCGTCAGGCTGGGTGTGGCGGTGCCAAACACAAAGAATCCAAGTTTGCTCACACCCAGATAGCGATAGGATCATTACTAATAGGGAGGGCTGCGAAAAGCCTCTTAGAGCTGGCACACAGTCCCTGGCAGGACCCGCCGCTCCTGGAGACGTGCCCGGAATGTCAGGACTGATGAGACGGACTGTCAGCCACCGGGCGGCACTAACAAGGATACAGCTGGATACGGCGCCTTATAGACCGGGCCCATTTCTGACACTTGTTTACAGGATAAAATCTGGATTTTTTGCTAGAAAATTACTTAGACCCCCCAAACATTATATATATATATATATTAGCAGAGACCCCAGAGAATAAAATGGTGGCTGCTGCAATACATTACAGTCTTACAAATGCAATTTTTTGGGAAAAAATATACTTTTTTGAATTAAAGAGGAAGTAAAGTCCACAAATGTTTTTTTCTTTTTGTTTACCTACAACAGGGATCTCCAAACTACGGCCCTCCAGCAGTTGCGGAACTACACATCCCATGAGGCATTGTAAAACTCTGACATTCATAGACATGACTAGGCATGATGGGAGTTGTAGTTCCTGAACAACTGGAGGGCCAAAGTTTGAAGACCCCTGACCTACAAAAGAAATACATAATGTGCTAGTATGCATTGCACTACACCTTTAAATGACGGCTATAACACTCTATGGTGTACATTTTGGATACCATTCTGTCTGCACATTATTCATGTTTTTTATTTAGTGCGCTACACTTTGAGGCTCTCTAGCTACATTAATGGTAGCCATGCCATCTGGTGAGTGTCTAACCTTTCTGGTGATGGTGGTGACTCACGACTGATACTCAACACTGCACCTTTAAATGGTGGCTATAACTCTCTATGATCTACATTTTGGATACCAAACTGTCTGCACATTAATAATGTTTTTTTTAGTGCACTACACTTTGAGGCTCTCTAACTACTGCAATGGTAGCCATGCCATCTGGTGAGTGTCTAATCTCTCTGGTGATGGTGGTGGCTCACGACTGATATTCAACACTGAACCTTTGACCGCTATAACACTCTATTATCTACATTTTGGATACCATTCTGTCTGCAAATTATTTATGTATTTTATTTAGTGCGCTACACTTTGAGGCTCTCTAGCTACTGTAATGGTAGCCCTGCCATCTGGTGAGTGTCTAATTTTTCTGGTGATGGTGGTGACTCACGACTGATACTCAACACTGCACCTTTAAATGACCGCTATAACACTCTATGATTTACATTTTGGATACCATTCTGTCTACACATTATTCATGTATTTTATTTAGTGCGCTACACTTTGAGGCTCTCTAGCTACTGTAATGGTAGCCATGCCATCTGGTGAGTGTCTAACCTTTCTGGTGATGGTGGTGACTCACGACTGATATTCAACACTGCACCTTTAAATGATGGCTATAACTCTCTATGATCTACATTTTGGATACCAAACTGTCTGCACATTAATAATGGTTTTTATTTAGTGCGCTACACTTTGAGGCTCTCTAGCTACATTAATGGTAGCCATGCCATCTGGTGAGTGTCTAACCTTTCTGGTGAGTGTGGTGACTCACGACTGATACTCAACTCTACACCTTTAAATGACAGCTTTAACTCTCTATGATCTACATTTTAGATACCAAAGTGTCTGAACATTATTCATGTTTTTTATGTAGTGCGCTACCCTTTAACTGTCTAGCTACTGTAATGGTAGCCATGCCATCTGGTGAGTGTCTAACCTTTCTGATGATGGTGGTGACTCACGACTGATACTCAACACTACACCTTTAAATGACGGCTATAACAATCTATGATCTACATTTTGGATACCATTCTGTCTGCACATTATTCATGTTTTTTATTTAGTGCGCCACCCTTTGATTTTATATGATCCTTGCAATAAACCCTCATGTGTGACCTGATATCACACGATGTCTTTGTTGTCTTTCTCTGACATCAAATTCCTGCTCCGATAGTCACTCGGTATCTGATTTCCCAACAAGAACAAAAAGTTTCATGAAGTCACTGGTAACATTCTCCTCCGTTCCATCATCTTCTGGGACACTCCTCTGTTTATTGGAGTACAAGTCCCCCCCCCCCCTCCCCCTCCTGGGGAATGTTCTGGAATACTGATGGAGGAGACAGAGCGGAGGACAAGGCACAGCCATTACAGTATAAAGAGCTTTCCTAGTGTTCCTCCTGCTTCATCTGCCAGAATATGTCTATTTCTGTCCATCCAGTCCTTACATTTACACAGCTCTGCCACACAGCAGACAGCAACTGTCATCTCTGTCCCGCAGCAGCTTCTCCTCTGACCCGCTGTTGACCACTCATGGGAGGGCTGCTGATGCGGCAGTAACACAACAAGGTGAGGGACGTGGCAGCAGCAGGTGAGTGGATGCCCGCTGACAGGCACTGCCATGATGGATCTGAAATGACAGGTGCTCTTTAACCACTTAAGCCCCGGAAGATTTTACCCCCTTCCTGACCAGGGCCTATTTTGCGATTCGGCACTGCGTGACTTTAACGGACAATTGCGCGGTCGTGCGACGCTGTACCTAAACAAATTTGACGTCCTTTTTTCCCCACAAACAGAGCTTTCTTTTGGTGGTATTTGATCACCTGTGCGATTTTTTGATCATGCGCTATAAACAAAAAAAGAGCGTAAATTTTGCAAAAATAACAATATTTTTCACATTTTTTTTATATGAAATTCCCAAAAAAAAATGTAAAAATCAAAATTTTTTAACATTTTCAGCCAATTTGTTTTCTGCTACATATGTTTGGTAAAAAAATCGCAAAAAGCGTATTTTGATTGGTTTGCGCAAAAGTTATCGCGTTTACTAACAAAGGGAAAGATTTTTGTAATTTTTGTTGTTTTTATTTTAACGCGTAATGGCGGCGATCTGCGTTTTTTTTTTTTTGCGGTACTGCGACATTGCGGCAGACAGTTCGGACCCTTGACTGACATTTTTGACACTTTTGGGGTTACCAGTGACATTTCTACAGTAATCAGTGCTATAAATATGCACTGTTACTGTAAAATTACACTGGCAGTGAAGGGGTTAACTTTTTTTGTGAGGGAGGGGTTATGTGTGTCCCTAGGGGCGTGATTCTAACTGTGATTGGCTGTGGCTTGAGGTTTTAGGAACAGTGATCAACGGTCCTACATAGTAGAACCGTATGATCACTATTCTTACACAGGGAAGAATGACAGGCAGCTTGTTTACATTAGCCGCCTGCCTTTCTCCCTCTCCACCGACGATCGCTGAGTGACCGGCGGACATCGGGTCCGCCGGTCACATGCGCGGGGGGGTCCGTGACTGCGCGGGAGCGCGCTCGCTCCCTAGACCCTCACAGGCTAGCGACGTAGTACTACGTCGCTTTGCCTGTGAGGGGCTGACCGCCGCAATAAATAGTCGCGCGGCAGTCGGCAAGTGGTTAAATGTAAGGACTCATTCTTGCTGGTAGTTAGTGTGAAATTGTGTGAATGCATCAATGCAGTGCATGGAATCTCAGCTTGCAGAGCCGGTTCACACTATAGCAATGACAGACATCGCATGTGATTCCCACCGCACTGCTCTGCAAATTACATGCGATGTCTGTGCGATGCAAATTCAGCCACACAGATTATATGGCTGAATTTGCATCGCATTCGGACCAAAGTTGTGCAGGACCCTTTTTTTTGGTTCGCACCAGAATCAGATTGAATGAGTGTCCACACATATGCAATCCGATTCCTGTCCGAATTGCCAGTTCGCACTGCGATATGCAAACTAATCTGGGGTGTCATTACTTTTGTATTGATGCTCCCAGCAGCTCGCATATGGCCGTGTGAATGTCAGGCAGTCGGGTGCGATGTGGGAACCAGCAGTGGATTCACAGGGTTCCCGCATTGCACTAATGTGAAACGGCACTTAAATAAATATTGCAGAATATACAGCCTCATGCTACATAACTAAGCTCCATTTCATGCTGAATAAACAAAATTATTATTGTATCTTAAACAGAAAGCTATATTTGGATATATGTTTTACTCCAAAAGCATTTTAATAAAATAAGTTCGATAAAGATCAAAAAAATCCAATTTAACCACTTGCCAACCGCCCGCCGCATATATACTGCGTCAGGCTGGCTTGGCTGCGCGAATTCGCCGTACTGGTATGTTGGTTCGTGGGAGTGGTGCTAGGGGACAAGCGTGCGCCACCAGCGGTGCGCTCCTGCCCCCACTAGGCAGCGGGGATGCCGATCCACAGGACCAGCAGCCGTGATTGCCACTTGGCACCCGCAATCGCTCCCAGCTGAGAGAGAACAACAGTCAGACGGTTCTCTCTGAAATAATCACAGAGCTCCTGTGATCCTTCTATATAGGAACACAGGTCTCTATGATCATTTCACAAGCCACGCCCCCACAGTTAGAAAATATCCCCTAACGCTCACACTTAACCCTTTGATTGCCCCTGAGTTTACCCCTTCCCTGCCAGTGTCATTATTACAGTAACAGTGCATATTTTAAGCACTGATTACTGTAGTAATGTCACTGGTCCCCCCCAAAAATAGCAGTTAGGGGTCCGATTTGTCCGCCGCAATGTCACAGTCCCGCTAAAAATTGCAGATCACCGCCATTACTAGTAAAAAAAAATAAAAAAAAATAAAAATGACAGAAATCTTTCCCGTAGTTTGTAGATGTGATAACATTTGCGCAAACCAATCAAAATACACTTATTGCTATTTTTTTTTTTCACCAAAAATATTTAGCAGAAAAAAAATTGGCCTAAAGGGATGAAAAATTTATAATTTTTTTTTTGGGGGAATGTATATAGCAGAAAGTGAAAAATATTGTGTTTTTTTCAGAATTGTTGCTATTTTTTTTTGTTTAAAGCGCAAAAAATAAAAACTGCAAAGGTGATCAAATACCACCAAAAGAAAGCTCTGTTTAGGGGAAAAAGGGACATCAATTTTATTTGGGTACAGCGTCGAACGACCGCGCAATTGAAGATGCGATAACGTTTGCGCAAACCAATCAAATTACACTTATTGGGATTTTTTTTTTACCAAAAATATGTAGCCGAAAACAAATTAGCCTAAAATGTTAAAAAATTTGATTTTTAAATTTTTTTTTTTGGGAATGTTATATAGCAGAATGTGAAAAATATTGTTTGTTTTTTTTCAGAATTGTCGCCCTTTTTTTGTTTATAGCGCAAAAAATAAAAATCGCACAGGTGATCAAATACCACCAAAAGAAAGCTCTGTTTGTGGGAAAAAAGGACATCAATTTTATTTGGGTACAGCGTCGCATGACCGCGCATTTGTCAGTTAAAGTAACGCAGTGCCGAATCGCAAAAAATGGCCTGGTCATTAAGGGGGCAAATCCTTCCAGTACAGAACTGGTTAAATAAAAAAAATCTGGTTTTTGATTTCTTTTCTTTTTTTTTTTATTGATTTTTACCCCCCCCCCCCCCCTGTATGCGCTGCAGTGCTTTGCAATGCATTGCCGTGTGTCTCTATGCACTGCACAAAGATGCAACGTCTCCTTTTTATTTTTTGCAGACACACCAACACCATAGGAGTAAAGAAATGTTGTGTTCTTGCATTGGGCAGCGCTGTGGGTGTGAATACGCCCCGATCCTGGAAGTGCCATTTCCTATCATGTATCGGTCTGGGGATATAAATGGTGACCAGGATACAGACAGCCCAGGTGACTGCAGGGGGGGGGGGGGGGCTCGGAGGATAATTCTGCAGTCGTGTAGCAGGTCTGTCCTGTCCTCAGGCCTATAATTACGGGCAGTGTAGGGGCAGCGGCTTTTCAAATTACACGTTTCAGGCTTTGAATTTTCTCTGGGTGACGTCCTTGTGACGCCGCGTTCTAGCAGAGTTTATCCCATTAACCCTTCTTATTCGGGAGCCTGGGAATATTCCCGGTCTGAATTAAAAAAAAAAAACCTTGGCTTGCAAAATCGCACGCAGATGCACGCCGCCTTTTAACCACTTGCTGACCAGCCAAGTCAGCAGGTTCCTGCGAATCGATGTACCTGTACGGTGGTTTGCGGGAGCGATCCAGGGGGCGAGCGCCCATTCGTCAGCGGGGAAGCTGATACGTGGAGCCGGCGGCCTCGATTGCCGCCGGGCATTGCGATCTCTCCCCTTGGAGACAGAAAGGCGGTCTGCTGTAGTAAACACAGCAGACTGTTGTTCTCTCAGCAATCACAGCGAGACCGCTAGTGGGTGCGTGCGTGGGTGGCCCATTTCCCACAGGGGAAGCTGATCTCAGCAGGGATTGCCGCCGGGCACCTGTGATCACTCCCTGTGGAGACACAACGGCGGTCTGCTGTAGTAAACACAGCAGACCGTTGTTCTCTCAGCAATCACAGCGAGACCGCTAGTGGGTGCGCGCGTGGGTGGCCCATTTCCCACAGGGGAAGCTGATCAGCAGGGATTGCCGCCAGGCACCCGCGATCGCTCCCAGTGGAGACAGAACGGTGGTCTACCATTATAAACACAGCAGAGCGTTCTTCTCTCAGCAATCAACACAGAGCGCCTGTGGTCCTCCTATTTAGGAACACGGGTCTCTGTATTGATCCAATAAGCCCATCCCCCACACAGTCAGAAAACACCCCCTAGACACACATTTAACTCTTTGATCGCCCCTGGGTTAACCCCTTCCCAGCCAGTGTCATTATTAAGTAACAGTGCATATTTTTTAGCACTGATTACTGTATTAATGTCGCTGGTCCCCCCAAGACAGAGTGGGGTGGGGATGAGGGGGTGCTGCGGCTGAACAGAGAGGGGCAGAATCTGTAGGAGGGGTTCTGTCCTCCTCTTGGCAGCTGACTGCTGAGACAGAGTGGAAGTGGAGATGAGGGGGTGCTGCAGCTGCACAGAGAGGTTTAGAATCTGTAGGAGGTGTTCTGCCCTCCTTTCTGCTGCCGACTGCTGAGACAGAGTGGGGGTGGAGATGAGGGGGTGCTGCGGCTTAACAGAGAGACGCAGAATCTGTAGGAAGAGTTCTGTCCTCCTCTTGGCAGCTCACTGCTGAAGACAGGGGGGAGGGGAAGCCGCTCAGGTGCAAGCCCAACCTGGTGCCGGCCAGATCCGCCATCCGGAAACGTGCATAATAGGTTTTGAAGCCGCACACAGGTAGATGAAATAAACGGTGTTTTTATTCTTCAAAAATCATCAAGGACAAACAGACAGTGCGGGAACAGATGAGTCCAAGGTAGACGCGTTTCACAGCACAAACGGCCGCTTACTCATTACGCAATGAGTAAGCGGCCGTTTGTGCTGTGAAACGCGTCTACCTTGGACTCATCTGTTCCCGCACTGTCTGTTTGTCCTTGATGATTTTTGAAGAATAAAAACACCGTTTATTTCATCTACCTGTGTGCGGCTTCAAAACCTATTAAGCTCACTGCTGAGACAGAGTGGGAGTGGAGATGAGGGGGTGCTGCGGCTGAAAAGAAAGGTGCAGAATCTGTAGGAGGTGTTCTGTCCTCCTCTCTGCTGCCAACTGCTGAGACAAAGTGGGGGTGGAGATGAGGGGGTGCTGCAGCTGTACAGAGAGGTTTAGAATCTATAGGAGGAGTTCTATCCTGCTCTCTGCTGCCGACTGCTGAGACAGAGTGGGGGTGGAGATGAGGGGGTGCTGCGGCTGAAGAGAGAGGTGCAGAATCTGTATGAGGAGTTCTGTCCTCTCTACTGCTGCTGACTGCTGAGACAGAGTGGGGGTGGAGATGAGGGGGTGCTGTGGCTGTACAGAGAGGTGCAGGATCTGTAGGAGGAGTTCTGTCCTTCTCTTTGCTTTCCGAATTCTGAGACAGAGTGGGAGCAGAAATGAAGGAGGGTGCTGCAGGTGCAAGAGAGGGGCAAGGGCCAAATTAAATGGTCGGGTGGGCCGGATTGGGCCAGCGGGCCTTGTGTTTGACACATGTACAGACTCTTTATACATTTATGGACAGCCAAACCTTCTAATAATTTTCATCCAATAAATCTTATTTATAGAAAACTCTGACCGAAGCAATGAGGGGGTCATTTATAACAGTGTAACAGCGTAACAACGTCATTATCACCTGTCTGTCTGGACCGGCACCCAGGTGTGCGGTGATGATGATGACTTGTCAGTGCCGTATTTTATGGAGGTCGCAGACCCGGCTACTTCCTACTCATCAATCACTGCTCAGTGTCACCTCATCGTCAGTTTCAGTCGCACAGAAAAAAAATCAACTTGTCTGCACTGGTATTAAAAATTTACAGCATGCAAATGCTTTGAAAACAGTGTAAGCATTTATGTGTGGCAGGACACATTGTACTGTACTGTGTGTTGGGCTCTTATAAAGAAAACCAATCATATAAGCATAAAACAATAATAAACTTCTTCAAAAACACTGGGCCTGGTTCACACCTATGCGTTTTTCTGTGCGTTTTCAGTTTTGCAGAAAAGCACTACAGTCCATTTAACATGGTATGCAATTGGTCACATTCGCATTTTTCCACCATTTTTGGAAAGGGACAGGGACTTTTTTCCTACAGCAGGTCGAGTTTTTGGTTCCATAGACAATGGCAACGCATCAAAAACACGGTACATTTTTGCTGATTTCTCCTGAAAGACAACAGACACCTCCCAAAAATGCAAAACACATCAAAAAAACATTAAAAGGGCATATAAAAAAACAAAAAATGCAACCAGAAAATGCACCAACCGCAACCTGCATAGGTGTGAACCGGGGAAAGAATATTTGGAAGGCATTTAGCAAATTCTCATAACATTGTTGCAATAACCTCCTTTATACATACAGTAAAATGTAATATTGTTGCAATAATCTCTTGTATATATATACTATTGTTGCAATAATCTCTTGTAAACATAAATATAACATTGTTGCAATAATCTCTTGTAAACATACATATACCATTATTGCAATAATCTCCTGTATACATATGTATAACATTGTTGCAATAATCTGCTGTATACAGAAATATAACATTGTTGCAATAATCTCTTGTAAGCATATGTATACCATTATTGCAATAATCTCCTGTAAACATACAGTGAAATGTAATATTGTTGCAATAATCTCCTGTATACACATGTATAACATTGCTGCAATAATCTCCTGTATACATACAGTAAAATGTAATATTGTTGCATTAATCTCTTGTATACATACTGTATGTATAACATTGTTGCAATAATCTCCTGTATACATACTGTATGCATAACATTGTTGCAATATTCTCATGTATACATAAATATAACATTGTTGCAATAATCTCCTGTATACATACTGTATGCATAACATTGTTGCAATAATCTCCTGTATACATAAATATAACATTGTTGCAATAATCTCCTGTATACATACAGTAAAATGTAACATTGTTGCAATAATCTCCTGTATACATACAGTAAAATGTAATATTGTTGCATTAACCTCTTGTATACATACTGTATGTATAACATTGTTGCAATAATCTCCTGTATACATACAGTAAAATGTAATATTGTTGCATTAACCTCTTGTATACATACTGTATGCATAACATTGTTGCAATATTCTCATGTATACATAAATATAACATTGTTGCAATAATCTCCTGTATACATACTGTATGCATAACATTGTTGCAATATTCTCCTGTATACATAAATATAACATTGTTGCAATAATCTCCTGTACACATACAGTAAAATGTAATATTGTTGCAATAATCTACAGTATACATATGTATAACATTGATGCAATAATCTCCTATACACATACTGTATGTATAACATTGTTGCAATATCCCCCTGTATACATATGTATAACATTGTTGCAATATTCTCATGTATACATATGTATAACATTTGCAAAAAGACGGAAAAGCAGCGCTATCCAAAGGTTAGTATAATAGATGCTGTAAGGACACCCGATGGGAAAAAGTCATGTTGTCATGTCATATGTATAACATTGTTGCAATAATCTCCTGGAGTTTTCCCTATTACTTTGTATACCTAAAAGGTTGGTTCACACCTGAATCGCACAGGAAAACGGTTTGCATTCCTGTGCGATTCTCGCGCAGCTCAGTGCAGTGCAATTTTTCAACTGAATGGGCTTGAAACTGCACAGCACTGCACAAAAAGTAGTGCATGCACTACTTTTCAAACGCACACTACTCCAAATCGCATTGTTTTGCGATACTATGCAATCTGGTGCAGGAAAAGGGCTTTGAGGCTGGGGTTACACTGGTGCAAACACAGACATTGCATTGCTGTGCAGATCACACGCGATGTCTGTGCGATGCAAATTTAGCCATAAAGTTTGTATGGCTGAATACACATCGCATTCCGACCAAAATGGTGCAGGACCCTTTTTTTTGATCCGCACTGGAATCGGATCGCATGGGTGATCTGATTCCTGCACCATTTCACAGTTCACACTGCGATCGGCGAACCAATCTGTGGTTGTCATTGACTACATTGATAACCGCAGTAGTTTGCAGATGTCAGAGTGAACTTTTCGCTATTCAGGTGCGATGTGGTATCCCGTAAAGGATTTGCAGGGTTTCCCGAATCGCACCAGTGTGAACCTAGCCTCAATGTGGTGTGGGAAACGGGTATGGAACGCAAATTTCCCGCACCGTATTCTGGTGTAAACAAGCAGTGAAGTCAATAAAACTTTAGTATAAGAAATCTCTGCTCGGAGGTGAACATTGATATCCGCTGATAAATGTTTTCTCAGATAAAATTCTTCTATGACATGAAATATAGATAGGGGGATAGCTGGGAGCGAGCGTAATGCGATTCACCTCCTGCAGCTGCCAAGAACATTTCACAGATGCTGCAAGCCAGCGAGTAATGCCTCGTACACACGTACCGATCGTCGGCCGTAAATATTCGGCCAACGACCGATCGGCCGATTGTAGGCTTGTTAGTATGATGCTTCCGACAGCCGACAGCACATTTTCGGCCGAACAGAATCTGTTGTGCAGGCATTAAAATTTTTGTTGGCCAACACCAAAACGGCCGATTGTTCGCCAGTCAGTACAGAATTCGGCTGACAATCAGCAGATTTGCAAGACTGGGCATGCTCAGAAAAGAAAAAACACACGGAAAGTTAACCATCACATGACATCACTTCTGCAGTCGGCTGTTGTTGGCCGACAAAATTCGTGTGCAGTCTTTTGCACTTTTCAGCGGACAGGACAGCCCTGGACAAAAGACGGCCGATCGGTCGGCCGACGATCGGTACGTGTGTACGAGGCATTAGAGAATAAAGATGTTTTCATTTGGACAGTTGGTTCATTTTTCTGCCAGTTAATGGGCACAAATCGGTAATCGTTTGTGACATTTTTGAGCCAAAAAAACCAAGGACAAGTTAGGAAAATTTCTACCAAACCAAGAATAAATTTAAAAGTTAATGTTTCTCTTCCAAACTGTTTGCACTAGGTATGTGTGAAAAAATTAACGAAAAACGGATTCATTTATGTCCATTGAACCATTTACCGATCAAATTCGGTCTCTACAGGATGGCAAAATTGTTTGCTTTGTCTAGTTAGTGTATGGGCACCTCTAACGCCACATTCATTCCACCAATCCAGCTGATACTCGTTGGGTTGGTTGGTGACGTAGACTGGAAGTGACGTCACCCGGCTCCTTCCCGACGCGTTGCGTCACAGACACGTGACCTTGAGAAAGTCAACAACTGGATTACTTTATATGAATACGTATATTTAGTTTATTTAACCACTTAAGCCCCGGAAGATTTTACCCCCATTCCGACCAGGGGGTATTTTGCGATTCGGCACTGCGTGACTTTAACGGACAATTGCGCGGTCGTGCGACGCTGTACCTAAACGAATTTGGCGTCCTTTTTTTCCCACAAACAGAGCTTTCTTTTGGTGGTATTTGGTCACCTGTGCGATTTTTTGATCACGCGCTATAAACAAAAAAAGAGCGTCAATTTTGCAAAAATAACAATATTTTTCACATTTTTTTTATATGAAATTCCCCCCAAAAAAAATGTAAAAATCAAAATTTTTTAACATTTTCGGCCAATTTGTTTTATGCTACCTATGTTTGGTAAAAAAAAATCGCAAAAAGCGTATTTTGATTGGTTTGCGCAAAAGTTATCGCGTTTACTAACAAAGGGAAAGATTTTTGTCATTTTTGTTGTTTTTTTTTTAACGCGTAATGGCGGCGATCTGCAATTTTTTTTTGCGGTACTGCGACATTGGGGCGGACAGATCGGACCCTTGACTGACATTTTTGACACTTTTGGGGTTACCAGTGACATTTCTACAGTAATCAGTGCTATATATATGCACTGTTACTGTAAAAATACACTGGTAGTGAAGGGGTTAACTTTATTTGGGAGGGAGGGGCTGTGTGTGTCCGCTTTCTACTGTGATTGGCTGTGGCTTCAGCTGTAAGGACACTGATCAACGGATCTACATAGTAGATCCATGTGATCAGTGTCTTTGCAGCGAGGAGAATGACAGGCAGCTTGTTTACACAAGCTGCCTGACATTCTCCCTCTCCCCCGCCGATCGCCGAGTGGCCGGCGGACATCGGGTCCGCTGGTCACACGCGCGGGGGGGTCCGTGACCACACGGGAGCGGGAGCGCGCCTCCGGGGGCGCGCGCTCGCTCCCTAGACCCTCACAAGCAAGCAACGTAGACCTACGTTACTTTGCCTGTGAGGGGCTGACCGCAGACGTAGATAGTCGTGCGGCGGTCGGCAAGTGGTTAAGGTGAGCGGCCATTTCACGTGTTTGGTAAATAGTGGCTGTTGGAACTGACATCTTTACCACTGGATATTGTTATTCACTACGTTTTATAGACTTGTTTTTTTTTCACATTCTTTTCACAATTTTTTTGGACTTATTTTGAATATTTATATTATATATTTCTTCCGTGTTTTGCTTTTCATCTTATGAATTGCTCTTTATACACGTGGGATTGATTATTCACTTCTGCTTTTTATATTTGCACTTTATACACTATTTATTATGTATTTATTTGGTTTGTGCTGATTTGATGCTCTTTTTTTGATGCACTTTATGTATAAATGCCCTTTTAGATCAACATGTATCAATAGAACTCAACATTTTCATAAAATATGAATTAGACATAAAAAAAGTTTGACATATATAGAGATATAACTCTTATATCAATGATAATAATATAAATATCAGCAAAAGAAGCAAAACAAGTCACATCTACTAATAGCAATCTTGCATTTGTATTTTAGGAGAATATAGATTATCTTGATCTATGTTCATTCGTTAATCATGGTACTACTGTATATTCTAGCTATATTTGTGCTCATCTCAGGGGCTTAGTGGGTAGCACTCCTACCTAGAAAGACTCAGACCATGGGTTCAAATCCCAAGCATGGTACCACCTGCTTAAATGTTAGTGCCGGTTCACACTGAAGCGGCACGACTTTGGGGGCGACCTGTGAAGTCGCATGCACCGTGACTTGCACGGACTTCATAAAATGAATGTCTATGCAAGTCGCTCCAGGTCGCCCCGAAGTCGTACAGGACCCTTTTTCTAAGTCGGACGGACTTGTGTCGCTCCTATTAGAACCGTTCCTGTACTACACAATGGACCGCGACGGTGCGCGACTTGCCAGGCTGACCAAGTCGCCTGACAAGTCGTACTAGTGTGATTCGGCACTAAAACAGCAGAAAATAGGCGAACACCTAATTGTTTTAGCGCTGATCTGTTATTTCTTTATTTGATTACAGGTCATGTGTAATGATCAGAGGGCCCATTGGGCGGTTCAGAGGAGCTGTATCTAGCTGGGTCACAATGATGATAAAATAGCTGCTCCTCCCATACAGCTCATAAAACTTCCATGGCTCTATAATCATGACTCCGGCTATTTTTATACAGGGAAGTTTACTGCACTCCATGAATAATTCTGTCCGGCTAATTTTGCGATCAAAGAACTCCTAGACAATATTGCACTTGCTCCACTTTGCACACGTCAGCAGGCTCCTAGTGTTAAAGCTGAACTCCAGGTAAAAGGCTAAATACATATAAAGCCATGATCACATTACGCAATTTGGAATCGCAGTCGCATCCAAATTGCAGCAAAACACACATTTTGGTGACATTATTCTTAAAGCGGAGTTCCGGGCACAGAAATAATTTTTCAACAAACATACCCCCGGGACAGTCAGGGCTAGTACATTCCACAATGGCTAGCCTCTGATCTGTCCCGGTTCGCACTTACCTTTTAGAAGAAATACTCACTTATAAAATTTCTTCCACAGCGTTTCCATCTCTCTTGTGGGCAGCTGAAGCCGGCGCGGTCCTCTTCTGTGTCTTCTTCCGCGTCCTCTTCTCCCAGAATGCGCCTGCACCGGCCCCGCTCGTCACTTCCGGTGCGGCGCCGCATTCCTCCACAGCTTCTGGGCGTCGCCCGGAAGTGATGAGCGGGGCCGGTGCCGTCGCATTGATTCCTGGGAGCGATGACGTTCAGCTCCCAGGAATCAGTGCAAGCCCGGAAGTGACGGCGGAGCCGCGGCACAGAGGGAGGAAGTGAAGACTAGGTATATATTCGATCTTCAATTACAAGGTGAGTAAAAAAAAAAAAAAAACCTAACTATCCAATTCCTTTTCAGGTGAAGGGGAACAAGCGGACGGGCACAAAAAAAAAAAAAATATCGATTTTGTGCCCGGAACTCCGCTTTAATGGCACCCCAAACGGGGCTGCAGGAGGGTCGGTTGACAATGATGCAATGCCAGACATCGCATGTGATTTGCACCGCATTGCTGTGCAGATCACATGCGATGTCTGTGCGATGTGAATTCAGCCATACAAACTCTATGGCTAATTTCGGGAACGCATTCGGACCAAACTCGTGCAGGACGCTTTTTTTTCTCCGCACCAGAATCGGACTGCATAGGTGTCCACACCCATACGATTCAATTCCTGTCCGAAATTGCAGTTCACACTGCGATCTGGGGGTGTCATTAACCTTGTATTGAAACCCACAGTGGATCGCAGATGGCAGTGTGAACCGCCAGTGATTCAGGTGCAATGCGGGAATGCACTGGATTCGCAGGGTTTCCCACATCGCACCAGTGTGAACCGGCCCAGAACCTTTTTTTTCCGCATTGGAATCAGATGGCATAGGTCAGGGATCCTTAAACTACGGCCCTCCAGCTGTTGCGGAACTACACATCCCATGAGGTATTGCAAAACTCTGACATTCACAGACATGACTAGGCATGATGGGAATTGTAGTTCCTGAACAACTGGAGGGTCGTAGTTTGAAGACCCTTGGCATAGGTGTTCACATCCATGTGATCCAATTTCTGTCCGAATTCACAGTTCGTGCTGCGATCTGCGAACTAATCTGGGGGTGTCATTAACTTTGTATTGACACCCCAGCGGTTCGTCGAGGGCAGTGTGAACTGCCTGCAAAGGAGATGCGATGCGGTAACCCGCACTGGAATCGCACTGGTTCCCGCATTGCAATAGTGTGAATCCAGCCTCAGGGACTTCTTTAAACGCAAACGCTGTTTTTTTGGTTCAATAGACTTCAATGGAGAAGCTGCAGAAAAGCATATAGTGTGTTTTTACTGATTTTTTAGCGTGATTTTGCTGCATTTTGCGTTTTTAAATCTGCTCAACAACAAATTTTCCATAACAGAAAGCATAAAAACTGCAAATCGCGACAAAATCGCTGTAAAAAAAAAAAAATGTGGAAAGCACTATTGTCGGCAATAGGCTTTTATTTGGAAATTGGACCGATGTGAACGGGGGCTTAATCCCACAAAGGCACTCACATTCACAACAATGTGTTTTTTCACGCTTTTTTGTAGAAACGCAGGACATTTTATAAACACAGGTTCCTATGGAACACGTTCATATCGATGCATTTTTGTGTCTCTGCGTTTTTGGAAAGGGTGAGTACTATTGCGAACACAGACATTGCGAACACATTTGTTCACACTATTGCGAACACAGATATTGCATGTGAATCGCACGGCATTGCTATGCAGATCACATGCGATGTCTGTGCGATGCGAATTCAGCCATACAGTTAGTATTGCTGAACTCACATCGCTTTCGCACGAAAATGCTGCAGGAGGGCCGGTTCACACTGGTGCAATGCCAGACATCGCATGTGATTAGCACCGCATTGCTGTGTAGATCACATGTGATGCCTGTGAAACGCTCAAAAGCAACAGATGTGAATCGAGCCTTAAGCCTCGTACACATGCACCGTTTATCGGCCGACCGATCGGCCGTCTTTTGTCCAGTGTTGTTGTGTTGGTTGAAATGTGCTCTAGACTGCACACAAATTTTCTCGGCCAACAAAAACCAACTTCAGAAGTGATGTCATGTGATGGTTTACTTTCCGTGTGTTTTTTCTTCTCTGAGCATGCCCAGTCTTGCTCATCTGAATTTTGTCTACCGAAATCTGTACTGACTGACGGAAAATCAGCCTTTGTGTTGACGGCCAACAAAAATTTTATAGCATGCACACCAGATTTTATTCGGCCGAAAAGTCGGAGTCGGAAGCATCATACTTACAAGCCGAAAATCGGCCGATCGGACGTTGGCCGAAAATTCACGCCCAACAATCGTTGCGTGTGTACGAGGCATAAGTTCCCGTTTACATCGGTGCGATTTGTCTTGTGATTTAACAGTTCCAAATCGCATGACAAGTTGCACCCCATCGTTAGCTATGGAACCGTTCGAATTGCCACGATTCATATTGCAGCGACTTTTAAAAAGGTTCCTGCACTACTTTTTGACAATTTGATTGCAACTTGCATAGACTTCTGTTGTATGAAGTTGCAAGCTGCCATGAAATCGGCAGTAAAAATCGCATTAATGCGTGGCTTTGAAATCACGCTGAAGTAGTTTGATTTCAAAGCCGCACCAGTGTGAGTGGGGGTATAAAGGAAATACAAAGACAAATAATTTATGGATTTGATCACAGTATCAGCATAATCATTTCATCAACCAATCGGGGAGATTCATAAATGAGCGTCTTCAGTTACAACTGGCGCAACAGAAAATATTGGTGTTGCCACAGCAGCCGGGACCCTGCCGTAATATTCCAGTGCAAGAGAGGAATTAAAGCTGCTGTCTGATTGGCTGTCCATATTGCAAATGTTACTTTGTTCCAGTCTGTATCCTCCAGGCGTTTGGAAATGAGAATTCAGCAATTCAAATGAATCTCTATAATATATGGCCAGTCATTCCTCATTCCCATTATACCCCTCCCCCTCCCGTCATCTCATGGAGCTGGATGTGTGTGGATAAACATCACGTATGCAAAAAGGAAAACAAACAACAAACAATAACATTAAACAGCAAACAAATCATCCCGGCACAGGAACCGGATAGAAGAGGAGAGATGATCAGACCAGCAAACACGACGTTTATAACCAGTGTAGTGATGTGATAATTTCTTTGCCCATCTTTCAAGTGTGTGTTCCTGTTATGCAGTGTTTGTTTTGCCCTTTTTCAATATGGCAACGGTGTGCTCTTTATCTCTCTGCAAGAAGGATGAGGTCATCAAAAAGGGCAGAGCAAGGAATGATGGGTAAGACTGTGAAGAAAAGAGACATGAGGAGACAGACATGTTCCTGCTGGAGAACAGACTTGTAAGTGCTGTAACATCCCCTCACTGAGACACACAGAGACACTGCTGATGATTTCATGTTCCTGAGGAAAGTATCTTATGCTGTATGGTTCACTGAATGTTATTTCTTCAATACATGGACATTTAAACACTCTGCTGTGTGGATTACTGTCTATATGGATATGTTTTCTCAATTGGGATTTCACTTGCTAATCACAAGCCCTGATTGAGTGGAGGCACTGGCACTTACTATAAATCCTGTCCTGATCACACAGATTATATACTCTGCTCCTAAATACTACACAGGTGGCGTCATCATACCCCAGTAGCCGCCAAGAGTGATTAAAATAGCGCTACATTTGGAGGCACTGCTGAGATACAAATCTTGGATCAGGACATTAAGGAACGACCATGTCAGTGTTATCTACAGAAGCTGTGAGGCAGTGGGCCCTGGAAGAGGGACTGCCACCTAAAAGGACATTTGCTATTTCATATGTACCTATCCGTGTGAGCATCCACAAACTGCAGGAGGCGCTAAAAGCAAATGAAACCTTGCGGTATGCCGCTCCTGTGGATAAAAGAGAGGAAGATGAGAGTTATGAACTGTATACCCATTATCTCTGTCTCAGTGAGGTGGATTTAAATCCAGTTAAAGGGCCCTTTTGTATATATCCGAAAGGGGCTGAAGAAATTGGTTGTGCTGTAGTATTTCCAGTAAGTTCACCTCCAGTAAGGCGGAAGTTACCAGCCCTGCCTGATAAGTGTGAACCATTGAATACAACTGCTGCATCAGGAGAAACTGTAAAGCTGACTGCTGCGGCTGTTAAGCAGGAAACAAATATTGAGCATCTGTTGCTAAAAGTCACTGAAGTCATTGCCCAGAATTTACATGCTGATTCTTATCGCAAATTAAAGGCTTTTTCAGGAGTGCTACCTGTCCCTGTTGGAGAAGAAAGCTTTGAGGTGTGGAGAGATTTTGCACAGCAAGTGATAGAGGAATGGACCTGCTCAGAGGAAAAGAAAAAACAGCGCATCATGGAAAGTTTAAGACCACCAGCATCCATTATCATCAGAGCTTACAAGGAGACTCATGTGAGTACCAGTGCTCAAGAATATATTGATATTTTGACAGATGCTTATGGACTGCACCGTGACCCTGATCAGATGCTTGCTGATTTTAAACAGACAAAGCATAAAGAGGGAGAGGATGTTTCTGTGTTTGTGAGGAGACTAGAAGTACTACTGGGGAGGTTGCTCACTGACAAGGTCATCTCTCCTACAGATGTTGACAGATTAAGGACTGCTCAAATAATAAAGGGGCTACTGCCGCATCACCCAATATCACCAGTTCTAAGAGTGGTTTTGAGGGAGAGGAACTTTACTTTCACTGAAATTATGACTGAAGTAAAGAGACAGGAGTCTTATATTATTTTTAGTACCCCTTCCAAGAGCAAAGTTAAACAGAATTCTGGGGTGGAGCCCACAAATGAGACTGTTGCTAAGAACAAAGAAGTGGGTAGACTCCCACAGCCTAGAGCTCTATCTGCTGATAAAACCTCCAGTGATAAGCCTCTCTTCCACATTAAATGTTTCCGCTGTGGACAAGCAGGCCATACAGTTCGTCAGTGTCCACTGCTTACTGACAGTTCTGAAATTCACAGTAAAGCTGGACATATGTACCAAAGAAAACATGGAAGATCAAGAAAACAAACGTTTACCAAGCTACCTGGGGTAGGCCGCAGATGTACTTTCAATTTGTTTGTTAATGATATACCCACTACTGCTCTGTTTGATACTGGTTCTCAGCTGACAATCATATACAGGCCCTTCTATCAGCAACACTTAAACCACCTCCCTTTGCAACCTGTGGACACTTTGCCTGTTTATGGTGTGGGAGAAAATCCTGTTTTTATGGATGGTTGCCTAGAAGTCGAGCTTCGCATTCCTGGCGTGATAGCTGAGGAGGATCCCCCACTTAAAGTTATTGCTTATGTGAGCCCTCCACCTGGGGGTAATGAGTATGCTCCTATGATTGTGGGTTCCAATGTTGAAGCTGTTGAGGCTGCTTTCATACGGTTTCTTCAGCCTCAACAGGGAACTCCCCTACCTTCACTGCCTGTTGCTCCAGAACTTCAAAATATCTGCCAAACTTTTGCTCCTGATCTTCCTGGAGGGTGTGTGGGAAATCCATGGCGTCCCATAGAGCTTCCAGCAGGGGGAGTGAGAGTGTTGCGGGTTTATGTGGAAATCTCACCAAGTGCAAATGGTAGTTTCTTTTTGCTAGAGACTGATACAAAAGAGGCTGCAAAGAATGGCTGGGAGATAGTACCAGAAAGGAAAGACTATCGTGTAAAATGTCCAAGAATGGATGTTGTTACTGTTCGGAACATTACCACACACCCAGTTATAATACCAGCCTGGAAAGAGGTAGCCTATTGTTACCCAGTGGAAACCATTAGCTCCTACACTGCTAAAGTCAAGGAGAAAGAAACCAAATTAGACTTTCACTTGAATGATGCTGATAGTCCTGCAGAGCACCAACAAGCACTAGGAGAGCAGCTAATGGAATACAATGATGTTTTCTCTACCGATGACATGGATGTTGGGTGTGCAAAGAGTATTCAGCACAGTATTCGCCTAACAGATAGCACCCCATTTAGAGAAAGATCCAGGCGCATACCTCTTAAAGATCTGGATGATGTTCGAGAGTGCTTGCACAAAATGAAAGATGAAAACATCATTGCTGAGTCTAAAAGCCCGTATGCATCCCCAATAGTGGTAGTCAGAAAGAAAAATGGTGGAGTGCGAATATGTGTTGACTACAGGACTCTAAATCGGCGAACAGTCCCAGATCAATACACGCTACCTCGCATTGAGGAAGCTCTTGATGCCCTGCAAGGCAGTAAATGGTTCACAGTAATGGACTTAAGATCTGGTTATTACCAGGTACCAATGAGTGAGGAAGATCAAGAAAAGACGGCTTTTATTTGCCCCCTGGGATTTTTCCAGTTTGTTCGCATGCCTCAGGGCATTAGTGGTGCACCTGCAACCTTTCAACGTCTAATGGATCGGACCCTGGGAGACCTTTGTCCCACTCAATGTATCGTCTACCTTGATGACATAATTGTCTTTGGCTCCACTCTGGAGGAGCATGACCAAAGACTGTTTAAAGTGCTAGATCGTTTGAGGAAGGAAGGTCTGAAACTTTCACTGGACAAATGTAAGTTTGCTCGTTCTTCAGTAAACTTTGTGGGTCACATCGTATCTGCAGAAGGGGTAGCAACTGATCCTGCTAAGGTGGAGGCTGTGGTAACCTGGCCCCGTCCCACAAATCTGACAGAACTGAGGTCCTTCTTGGGATTTTGTGGCTATTATCGTCGATTCATTAGAGGCTATTCCAAGACTGCTCGGCCTCTTAATGACTTGCTCAAAGAAACCCCTGGCATGGACACAAACCGCAAAACTCATTTCAGTGAGAGATGGACTTCTGCTTGTGAGGAAGCTTTTCTACAGCTTAAGAAAAGTCTTACAGAAGCACCAGTGTTGGCTTATGCAGACCCACAAAAGCCATACATTCTGCATGTGGATGCCAGCTATGATGGATTGGGAGGAGTCTTACATCAAGAGTACCCAGGAGGACTTAGGCCTGTTGCTTATATAAGTCGCAGTCTAAGCCCAGTAGAAAAGAATTATCCTGTTCATAAACTGGAATTTCTTGCCCTGAAGTGGGCTATTGTTGAAAAGCTGCATGATTACTTGTATGGAACTCAGTTTGAGGTGAGAACCGACAACAACCCCCTGACTTATGTTTTGACTACAGCAAAGCTAGATGCCACTGGTCATAGGTGGCTTGCTGCCTTGTCTAATTATCAGTTCACTCTCAAGTACAAGCCTGGTCCCAAGAATATTGGGGCTGATGCTCTTTCTAGGCGCCCTGGATTACCCATGAACTTGGAAGAAAGTGACTGGGAGGAAGTACCTGGGCCTATTGTGGCTGCCTATTGTGCTACAGCTGCTGTACAAGGAGACAATATTGTTTTCTCTGACCTACGAGCTATTGATTCCCTGGGAGCTGGTGAAGAGTGTATTCCAAACATGTATTGCTGCCCCACTGCTTTAGGGGTGCCAGAAAACATCCAGCTGCAAAAGAAAGACATGATCCTTCTACAAAAAAGAGATCCAATAATCAGACATGTCAGAGAGTCTGTTTTCCGCAAAGATCCTAACTACATGAGAAAATACCTACCTGAGCAGAGTACCTACTATTTTAAGGAATGGGAGAAGCTCAAAATAATTGATGGACTTTTATACAGGGTACATTTGTTTCATGATCATCCTGGAAGGAGACAGCTAGTGCTGCCTCAAGTCTATAGAAACTCTGTTATGAGAAGTTTGCATGATCAACATGGGCATCTAGGAGTTGAAAAAACCTATGGATTAATCCAAGACCGATTCTTTTGGCCACGAATGAGGGAAGCTGTTGTGGACTATTGCCGCCGTTGTGTGAGATGTCTGCAACGGAAAACTCTGCCTACTCGAGCTGCTCCTATGGAACACTTGAAAAGTTCTGGTCCCATGGATTTAGTGTGCATGGACTTTTTGTGTATTGACAATGACAGCAGTGGTGTGGGAAATATTTTGATTGTGACTGATCACTATACTCGCTATGCTCAAGCCTATCCCACCAAAGATCAGAAAGCAGTAACTGTAGCCAAAGTGCTGTGGGAGAAGTTTTTTGTTCACTATGGATTGCCAAATCGACTTCACTCTGACCAGGGGCGGGACTTTGAAAGTCGCCTAATTAAAGAGCTGTTAACATTGCTTAACATCAACAAGAGCCGCACCACCCCTTATCATCCAGAGGGTGATGCTCTCCCTGAACGTTTCAATCGTACCTTGTTGAACATGTTGGGTACTCTCCCTAATGGTGCTAAGCAGACCTGGAGCCGACATGTTGGAGCTATGGTACATGCCTACAATTGCACCAGACATGAATCCACTGGCTTTTCTCCTTATTTTCTTATGTTTGGGAGAGAAGCCCGTCTCCCTATTGACATTCAGTTGGGCGTGTCTACTGATGGAGTGGAACAGAGAAATCACTATCAGTATGTGGCACGACTTAAACAGAGTTTGAAAGAGGCCTATCAGATGGCTGAGGAAAATGCTGCGAAATTAAATGCTGCCAATAAAAGGCGTTTTGATTCCAAAGTTCGTTACAAAGACTTACAACCTGGTGATAAAGTGTTTCTCCGCAATTTGGGACCCTCAGCCAAACATAAGTTAGCTGATCGCTGGAGAAATGAGTTGTTTGAAGTTGTGGAAAAACTGCCTAGGATTCCAGTATACAGGATTCGAGGACCTGAGGGTCGGATCAAAGCCTGGCATAGGAATCATTTGCTTCCGGTACCACAAAGTGCAACTGTTGATGAGGAGCCACAATCTGACATTGCTACAGATTCTAATGATGTGCCTTGTGGCAACAGCGGAGACCAGAGTGATGACAGTGACTGGTTTACACCTCCACCAGAGTCTCCTGCACAGGTTCCTTCACCTAGCATTGATGGGGGCCTTCCTCAGAGGGGAGGTTTGAACCCAGCTACTCCGGCTTTTGAACCAACAGCCCAAAATTTTATGCCTACAGTTCCAGGCATAGTTGGAGCACCAAGTTTTCCCACTAATGCTGTCCCAGAGTTTTCTGGATTTATGCCTGAGGGGTTGAGGAGAGGAGATCGTGTTCGACGTCCTCCACCGGTGTTTACTTATGACACTTTGGGAAGACCCTGCTATGCTGTGCAGAACTATGTACAACCTCATGTTCTGACGGACATGATTGCAGCTCATTCTAGACTGGTTAGCATGATGCCTATTTGTTTTTAACCATACTTTCTTTGCAGCTAGCTCTGTAATAGATTGCTTCTGGAGAAGTGGTCTGCGGAAGGCGACAACGATGTTAATTTTTGTTGTTATTTTATGTGTATATCCTTGCCGGGTCGGAAGGATTTTCAGCAGGAGGAGAATGTAGTGATGTGATAATTTCTTTGCCCATCTTTCAAGTGTGTGTTCCTGTTATGCAGTGTTTGTTTTGCCCTTTTTCAATATGGCAACGGTGTGCTCTTTATCTCTCTGCAAGAAGGATGAGGTCATCAAAAAGGGCAGAGCAAGGAATGATGGGTAAGACTGTGAAGAAAAGAGACATGAGGAGACAGACATGTTCCTGCTGGAGAACAGACTTGTAAGTGCTGTAACATCCCCTCACTGAGACACACAGAGACACTGCTGATGATTTCATGTTCCTGAGGAAAGTATCTTATGCTGTATGGTTCACTGAATGTTATTTCTTCAATACATGGACATTTAAACACTCTGCTGTGTGGATTACTGTCTATATGGATATGTTTTCTCAATTGGGATTTCACTTGCTAATCACAAGCCCTGATTGAGTGGAGGCACTGGCACTTACTATAAATCCTGTCCTGATCACACAGATTATATACTCTGCTCCTAAATACTACACAGGTGGCGTCATCATACCCCAGTAGCCGCCAAGAGTGATTAAAATAGCGCTACACCAGCATGGCGGAACTTTATATAGAAAACAAACTTTGTTCCCAGGTCCGAATTTATTGCTGAAGAAACTCTGTAGCCGTGAACTTTGATCACTTCCTATATTACAATGAAAGACCGCTCACTGCTGCTCCCTCTCCTTGTGCAGGGTGACTGGTCTTGTCTCCGCCCCCTGTAGTTTTCTGCACTCAGCCTGTAGTGGGTGGAGCCTACTGGGCCCCTCCCACAGCTCTGCTCTCTCTCCTTGTGCAGGGTGACTGGTCTTGTCTCCGCCCCTCCTGTAGTTTTCTGCACTCAGCCTGTAGTGGGTGGAGCCTACTGGGCCCCTCCCACAGCTCTGCTCTCTCTCCTTGTGCAGGGTGACTGGTCTTGTCTCTGCCCCTCCTGTAATTTTCTGCACTCAGCATGTAGTGGGTGGAGCCTACTGGGCCCCTCCCACAGCTCTGCTCTCTCTCCTTGTGCAGGGTGACTGGTCTTGTTTCCGCCCCCTCCTGTAGTTTTCTGCACTCAGCTTGTAGTGGGTGGAGCCTACTGGGCCACTCCCACAGCTCTGCTCCCTCTGCTCCTGCAGGGGTGACTGGTCTTGTAGTTTTCTGCAGGGAGCCTGTACTGCAATGCATACTAGCACATTATGCATTTACTTTGCAGGGGGAAAAAAAAAGGAAGAGTTTACTTCCTCTTTAATAGCACTGCAAGTGCAAGCAACGATTGCAGCATGTTTTGCAAATGTAAAGCAAATGCACTGCAGATGTATTACAAATGCATTTAATGGAACATGTGGAGCTGCACACTGAGTGCCCCTTCACACCACAAAATATCCTCCAGATCCATTTCTGAATGTGCATTTTCAATGTGTTTATGATGCAATCCAGTGCATTTTTGTTGCATTTTTGGATGCATTCCAAATGCTTCTTTTTCTTCTTTTTTCCTGTTTTTTTTTTCTTACTGTACTGAGGCCCGGTGTGTTTTCGATCCATTTTTGATGGTTTTTACTAGGGATCGACCAATTATCGGCAAAGCCGATATATCGAGGACCAATCTGCACTTTCTCCGATATATTGGTATCGGCCCCTGAGGTTACCGATATTGCCGATATTTCGGGAAAGTGCTGTACCGGAGTGACGCCTGCAGCTAGAGGCATCACCCCGGTACCGGCGTCCATAGCCGATGGTCGGCTGTCTTGTAATGACAACTAAGGCAGCTCAGAAGCCGCTCGGCTGTCATTACAAGGAGCGGGAGGGGACGCCCCCCCCCCACCCGCCGCCTTCCGCGGCTCTCCCGCATCTCCCATCCCACCGGGAGACCCGGGCAACCAGCCTGCACGGCCGCCAAAGAGAAGACCCAATCAAAGCCGTATTCGGCTCTGATCGGGTCTCCATGTAAAAACCTGAAAGTGATGACATGACATCACTTCCGGGTACTCGGCGGCAAATTTAAAAAAATGCGAGCATTCAAAACAGCCAAACTTGGCATTTTGAATGCTTTTAAGTGCAGAGGAGGGGTTTGGGGTCTTTTAGACCCCCAGATCCCTCCACCACACTACTTGTGAAAAATAAATAAAAATACATCTTTTTTTAAATGTCCGAAAATATCGGCTGATACCGATATCCGATGACCAAAATATCGGTATCGGCACTAAAAAAAATGATATTGGTCGATCACTCGTTTTTACAGCATTCCAGTACAGTACACGGGAAGGGGGGATCAGAAGCAGGCAGAACAGGGAGGGGGGATCAGAAGCAGGCAGAACGGGGAGGGGGGATCAGAAGCAGGCAGAACGGGGAGGGGGGATCAGAAGCAGGCAGAATGGGGAGGGGGGATCAGAAGCAGGCAGAACGGGGAGGGGGGATCAGAAGCAGGCAGAACGGGGAGGGGGGGATCAGAAGCAGGCAGAATGGGGAGGGGGGATAAGAAGCAGGCAGAACAGGGAGGGGGGATCAGAAGCAGGCAGAACGGGGAGGGGGGATCAGAAGCAGGCAGAACGGGGAGGGGGGATCAGAAGCAGGCAGAACGGGAAGGGGGGATCAGAAGCAGGCAGAACGGGGAGGGGGGATCAGAAGCAGGCAGAACAGGGAGGGGGGATCAGAAGCAGGCAGAACGGGAAGGGGGGATCAGAAGCAGGCAAACAGGGTGGGGGGATCAGAAGCAGGCAGAACGGGGAGGGGGGATCAGAAGCAGGCAGAACGGGGAGGGGGGATCAGAAGCAGGCAGAACGGGGAGGGGGGATCAGAAGCAGGCAGAACGGGGAGGGGGGATCAGAAGCAGGCAGAACAGGGAGGGGACGGGATCAGAAGCAGGCAGAACAGGGAGGGGGGATCAGAAGCAGGCAGAACGGGGAGGGGGGATCAGAAGCAGGCAGAACAGGGAGGGGGGATCAGAAGCAGGCAGAACGGGGAGGGGGGATCAGAAGCAGGCAGAACGGGGAGGGGGGATCAGAAGCAGGCAGAACGGGGAGGGGGGATCAGAAGCAGGCAGAACGGGGAGGGGGGATCAGAAGCAGGCAGAATGGGGAGGGGGGATCAGAAGCAGGCAGAACAGGGAGGGGGGATCAGAAGCAGGCAGAATGGGGAAGGGGGATCAGAAGCAGGCAGAACAGGGAGGGGGGATCAGAAGCAGGCAGAACGGGGAGGGGGGATCAGAAGCAGGCAGAACGGGGAGGGGGGGATCAGAAGCAGGCAGAACGGGAGGGGGGATCAGAAGCAGGCAGAACAGGGTGGGGGGTTAGTGTCAGGGAAGCAATTACAGGAAGGATACCCTGTGTCTGTGTCTCTCCCTGCAGCAGATGAAAGCTGGCAGAAGGGGGAGAAACTGGTTGCAGAGAGCAGCACAGGGCTTCCTTCTGTAATTGCCCCTCCGCCGACCCTACGGATTCCCCATACTGTTGGGGCCCCCTTGTGTGCCTGGGCCCCCTACAGGAGGACTGGTGGTCCCCCCCCCCCCCTATCAGTGGCCCTGTGTACAGGATACCAAAAAGAACAAGTCTGACAGCCTCTAAGGATTGTGCCCATCCGGTGGCCCTTCGCTGGGTGGAAGGGACGATGCAAATGACAGAAGTGGTGTTTGCCGTCTGTTTACTGACATGGTTATATAATCAGCGGACGCTTCCTCCTCCGAATACAGATCCCCTGAATGGAGCCCTTGTCAGGCCCTTCCGAGCCGCTTCATACATGTCACATAGAAGTGCGCCTTGGCACGACAACAATGCACGCAGCAAACAATCGCACACACTTGGCACAGAGCGCAGTGGCCCCGTTTTCCCATCAGGGCCCCTGACTAATGAGACCGGATTCCTTTGGCCATGTGACTTAACGAGGGTCATCAGAAACTCATCTGTAAATACATTATGGCTCCGAATTCCAGAATAATTCAATTATCGCAGGCTTCTTATCGCTGCGACACCCGGAGCACAATCCCGGACTTCACAAACTTAAAGGGGCTGATTTACTAAAGGAAAATAGACTGTGCACTTTGCAAAGTGCACTTGCGCCAGAGTTTAGTAAATGAGCAGAAACGCTGCTAACTTCCATCATCCAATCATATGCAAGCAAAAATTTTTTTTTTTTTTTTTCCTTGCATGTGATTGGATATTTTTTGCAAAATGAAGTTTTGCCTCATTTACTAAGCTCTAGAGCAACTGCGCAGTCTATTTGCCTTCACTAAATTAACCCCAAATAGTGCCCCCCCCCCCCCATAATGTAATAAAGAGAACCTGTCAGGATAGAACAATCCTTGGTTCATCTTTGACCTGGATGTAAACAGATTAGGAAATCCAGCTTCACTGGCTGCCTGCTTGTTCGGCAGATCAAGGATGGGGATGACACTGAAAGAGTATACACACCAACTGAAATTCCAAATCAGGCAGATAGCAGAAGAACCTGCCTTGTCTGCTGAAATAACACACCTGCTGAGAAATGGAGAAAATTCTAAAACTCTCAAAAACCCCAATGCAATGCTGTGCCCATTATGTGGGTCTTCCACTATCCCTGTGCTGAGTTCCCAGGTCTGTATATCTGCTGTGCCCATTATAAGGGGTTCCCACCATCCCTGTGCTGAGTTCCTGAGTCTGTACAACTGCTGTGCCCATTATGAAGGGCTCCCACCATCCCATGACATTGAGATTCAGGGTTCATTCACATCAGGAGGTGTGTCTAAGCGCGGGGCTTTTTTGCGTGTTCCAGCGCATTTCCCACATTTGAGATCAGCCCATTCATTTCAATAGGCTGTCCTATGCATGCAAAATGCACAAAAAAGGAGGCAGCATGATTTTAAAAACCACGCTGCAACAAAACACAAACTTTATTAGATGCTTTGGGGTGCAAAACTGCATTTTCCTGCACCGCCCCTGATGTCAACAATCCCGCATTGCTTTATAAATATGTACTAATGTTTCCAAATATAAATGTACAAATTCTACATTGTATCAATTTCCCCTCTATACCCATACATTGTATAGATTTCCCCTCTACACCCATACAATGTATCAATTTCCCCTCTATACCCATACATTGTATAGATTTCCCCTCTACACCCATACAATGTATCAATTTCCCCTCTACACCCATACATTGTATCAATTTCCCCTCTACACCCAAACATTGTGTCAATTTCCCCTCTACACCCATACATTGTATCAATTTCCCCTCTACACCCATACATTGTATCAATTTCCCCTCTATACCCATACATTGTATAGATTTCCCCTCTACACCCATACAATGTATCAATTTCCCCTCTACACCCATATAATGTATCAATTTCCCCTCTACACCCATACAATGTGTCAATTTCCCCTCTACACCCATACATTGTATCAATTTCCCCTCTACACCCATACATTGTATCAATTTCCCCTCTATACCCATACATTGTATAGATTTCCCCTCTACACCCATACATTGTATCAATTTCCCCTCTAAACCCATATAATGTATCAATTTCCCCTCTACACCCATACATTGTATCAATTTCCCCCTCTACACCCATACATTGTATCAATTTCCCCTCTATACCCATACATTGTATAGATTTCCCCTCTACACCCATACATTGTATCAATTTCCCCTCTAAACCCATACATTGTATCAATTTCCCCTCTACACCCATACATTGTATCAATTTCCCCTCTACACCCATACAGTGTATCAATTTCCCCTCTACACCCATACATTGTATAGATTTCTCCTCTACCCCCATACATTGTATCAATTTCCCCTCTACACCCATACAATGTATCAATTTCCCCTCTACACCCATACATTGTATCAATTTCCCCTCTACCCCCATACATTGTATCAATTTCTTCTCTGCACCCATACAATGTATCAATTTCCCCTCTAACCCCATACATTGTATCAATTTCTTCTCTGCACCCATACAATGTATCAATTTCCCCTCTACACCCATACATTGTATCAATTTCTTCTCTGCACCCATACAATGTATCAATTTCCCCTCTACACCCATACATTGTATCAATTTCCCCTCTACACCCATACAATGTATCAATTTCCCCTCTACACCCATACATTGTATCAATTTCCCCTCTACACCCATACATTGTATCAATTTCCCCTCTACACCCATACATTTTATAGATTTCTTCTCTGCACCCATACATTGTATATAATGTAATTGTGTGTTACAAAGTATCAGCTCTGCTCATTGGAGGTTCTGCAGTGGCTGCACACTACACCAAGTGCGGAGAAACGAAGCTGCAAAAAATTATTTTTATTATTGACTTTTTTTTTTCTTTTGTTAAAAGAATATTTTATTATTGATGTTCTTCCCATGAGACCTCCACCCCGACCTCCATTCCCAGGAAGAGGGATAAAGAGGATTTGGGACCCCCAGTGGAGCCGCCCAGTAGGGGGGAATTTGGAGCTAAACTGTATTTAAATATCCAGGATAAAGGGCTTTGTTCTGTACTTAGAGGGGGTGTCACCTTTGTTCTGTACTCAGAGGGGGTGTCACCGTTCTGCTGAAAGATGACCCACCGCTGCGGGATAAAACACAATTCACTATCGCTGTGCCTTTAAGAAAGCAACTTACAGAACAATTACAGATCACTTTACTGAAGAGTTAAGTCTCAGCGACAGAATATGTCACACACAATGATGTAAACCCCAAATCAATGATATTTCCTATACTGTGGAATCATTTAAAAAAATTATTTAGTTAAAAAATCATTAATTAAATAAAAACACAACTGTTTTACTTCCTCTTATGCATTTTGATGGCGCTAATCTCCTGCAGCCTCTTTGCAGCCACTTCATGTCTACATGTGCTCCAGGCAAAAAATACCCAATCACATGCAAGGAAAAAAAAAAAACAAAAAAAAACAGCATTTTTGCTTGCACATGATTGGATGATGGAAGTCAGCAGAGCTTCTGCTCATTTACTAAGCTCTGGAGCAACTGCACTTGCAGAACACACAGTCTAAATGCCTTTAGTAAAACCCCAATGACATCAGCTCACAAGATACCAGCAGGATAAGTATTTTTTTTTTTATTCTGGAAATGATAGACGTTTATTATTACATATAGTTTTTGGTTTTTTTTTCTATTTTTTTTTTATTTTATTTTTATTTGCTAGTATTTTTTTAACTACTTGCCGACCGCCCGCCGCAGATATACTGCAGCAGGCTGGCTCTGCTGCACGAATCGAAGTATGGGTATGTCAGCTCGCGGGAACGCTCCTGGGGGCGCGTGCCCCCATTAGGCAGCGGGGAAGCCGATCCACGAGGCTGGCGGCCGCGATTGCCGGTGGGCACCTGCGATCGCTCCCCGCTGAGAGAGAACGACGGTCTGCTGATAACACAGCGGACCGTTGTCCTCTCTGGAATGAACACAGAGCGCCTGTGATTCTCCTATTTAGGAACCCAGGTCTCTGTGTTTATTTCACAAGCCCATCCCCCTCACAGTTAGAAAACACCCCCTAGGCTCACATTTAAACCTTTGATCGCCCCTGAGTTAACCCCTTCCCTGCCAGTGTCATTATTACATTAACAGTGCATATTTTTAGCACTGTTTACTGTAGTAATGTCACTGGTCCCCCCTAAAAGTGTCAGTTAGGGGTCCGATCTGTCCGCCGCAATGTGGCAGTCCTGCTAAAAACTGCAGATCATCGCCATTACTAGTAAAAAGTAAATAAATAAAAAATGACACAAATCTTTACCCTAGTTTGTAGACGCGATAACTTTTGCGCAAACCAATCAAAATAGGCTTGTTGGGATTTTTTTTAACCAAAAATATGTAGAATACAAATTGGCCTAAAATGATAAAAAAAATTTGATTTTTACTTTTTTTTTTTTATTGGGAATGTTATATAGCAGAAAGTAAAAAATATATATTTTTTTTTTTCAGAATTGTCGCTATTTTTTTGTTTATAGTGCAAAAAATAAAAACCGCAGGAGTGATCAAATACCGCCATAACAAAGCTCTATTTAAGGGTAAAAAAATACATACATTTTATTTGGGTACAGCGTCGCACGACCGCACAATTGTCTGTTAAAATAAAGCAGTGCCGAATCGCATAAAAAGGCCTGGTCATTAAGGGGGTAAAACCTTCTGTTCCAGAAGAGGTTAAATAGTTTTTTATTTTCGGAGCTGTCTGACTCGGGTATTGAAGCCTCCGGTCTCTGCGAGGAGTTCTGGGAAGGAAGGGGTTGAACCTCGCTTGAAGCTGTAATTGAGAAGCGAGCGAGGAGGTTCAGATGAGCGAAGAGTAACCCAGACCGGTAATTCCAGAAAAGTAAGATTTGCCTACAAAGGCAAAGATCGCAGATAAAAGCAGAGAGCGCTCATTGTCAGCATTAATACTTTCCTTTCCTCTCAGGAAAGAGCAACTATAACACTAATATTTTCTATTTTCCCCCATGATTGTTCAAACAGAGACAGAAAAATACAAATATACAAAGAAAACCATAAGGCTCCGTTCACATATAGGCGTTTCAGATCGCGGGCGGAATTGCCACGGTTCTGCCCGCAATCCTGAACCAATGCAAGTCGCAGGACGCCCGTGCGATTCCCGTGACTTGCAATGGTACCCTAAACGCGGCACGATTTTGCCACGATTTTCCCCTGACGAATCGCGGTAAAATCGTGCAAACAGAATCGCGGGATGCCTTGTACTTCTTTTGGGCGACTGACAATCGCAGCAAAATCTTGCCGCATTTGGGGTGCCATTGCAAGTCACGGGAATCTCGCAGGTGTCCCGTGACTTGCCATGGTTCGGGATCGCGGTCAGAATCACTTAGTGCGATTGAGACAATAGTACACACTATAGAGCAGGGGTCCCCAAATTTTCTAAACAAAGGGCCAGTTTAATGTCCTTTACACTTAAGGGGGACCGGACTGTGGCCATTGGTAATAGAAGAGGTCACAATGTCAGTAGGGATAAACAATGCCCCACCTTTGGTGTCAATCGGAGGAATTGTGCTCCATCGTTGGTGTCATTGGGAGTAATTTTGCCCTATCATTGGTGCCATTGGGCCCATTGTTGGTGTCATTGGGATTAATTTTGCCCTATCATTGGTGCCATTGGACCCATTGTTGGTGTCATTGGGAGTCATTTTGCCCTATCATTGGTGCAATTGGGCCTATTGTTGGTGTCATTAGGAGTAATTTTGCCCCATCATTTGGTGCCATTGGGCCCATTGTTGGTGTCATTGGGAGTAATTTTGCCTTATCATTGGTGCCATTGGACCCATTGTTGGTGTCATTGGGAGTCATTTTGCCCTATCATTGGTGCAATTGGGCCCATTGTTGGTGTCATTGGGAGTTATTTTGCCCTATCATTGGTGCCATTGGGCCCATTGTTGGTGTCATTGGGAGTCATTTTGCCCTATCATTGGTGCAATTGGGCCCATTGTTGGTGTCATTGGGAGTCATTTTGCCCTATCATTGGTGCCATTGGGCCTATTGTTGGTGTCATTGGGAGTCATTTTGCCCTATCATTGGTGCAATTGGGCCCATTGTTGGTGTCATTGGGAGTTATTTTGCCCTATCATTGGTGCCATTGGGCCCATTGTTGGTGTCATTGGGAGTAATTTTGCCTTATCATTGGTGCCATTGGACCCATTGTTGGTGTCATTGGGAGTCATTTTGCCCTATCATTGGTGCCATTTGGCCCATTGTTGGTGTCATTGGGAGTCATTTTGCCCTATCATTGGTGCCATTGGGCCCATTGTTGGTGTCATTGGGATTAATTTTGCCCTATCATTGGTGCCATTGGACCCATTGTTGGTGTCATTGGGAGTCATTTTGCCCTATCATTGGTGCAATTGGGCCTATTGTTGGTGTCATTAGGAGTAATTTTGCCCCATCATTTGGTGCCATTGGGCCCATTGTTGGTGTCATTGGGAGTAATTTTGCCTTATCATTGGTGCCATTGGACCCATTGTTGGTGTCATTGGGAGTCATTTTGCCCTATCATTGGTGCAATTGGGCCCATTGTTGGTGTCATTGGGAGTTATTTTGCCCTATCATTGGTGCCATTGGGCCCATTGTTGGTGTCATTGGGAGTCATTTTGCCCTATCATTGGTGCAATTGGGCCCATTGTTGGTGTCATTGGGAGTCATTTTGCCCTATCATTGGTGCCACTGGGCCTATTGTTGGTGTCATTGGGAGTCATTTTGCCCTATCATTGGTGCAATTGGGCCCATTGTTGGTGTCATTGGGAGTTATTTTGCCCTATCATTGGTGCCATTGGGCCCATTGTTGGTGTCATTGGGAGTAATTTTGCCTTATCATTGGTGCCATTGGACCCATTGTTGGTGTCATTGGGAGTCATGTTGCCCTATCATTGGTGCCATTTGGCCCATTGTTGGTGTCATTGGGAGTCATTTTGCCCTATCATTGGTGCCATTGGACCCATTGTTGGTGTCATTGGGAGTCATTTTGCCCTATCATTGGTGCAATTGGGCCCATTGTTGGTGTCATTGGGAGGAATTTTGCCCTATTATTGGTGCCATTTGGCCCATTGTTGGTGTCATTGGGAGGAATTTTGCCCTATCATTGGTGCCATTGGGCCCATTGTTGGTATCATTGGGAGTCATTTTGCCCTATCATTGGTGCCATTGGGCCAATTGTTGGTGTCATTAGGAGAAATTTTGCCCTATCATTGGTGCCATTGTGCCCATTGTTGGTGTCATTGGGAGTAATTTTTCCCTATCATTGATGCCATTGGGCGCATTGTTGATGTCATTGGGAGTAAACACAAGGAGCTGGATGAGCGTACGTTGTTATTACAGAAAACAAATAAAAATGGTTGCCTGATGAGTAAAGGCGCATTGTCACCAGATGGATGTCAAAATAAATGTTTATAGACGCGGCGATCATTTCAGTTGCCACGTGTTTTAGACACAAGAATTTTTTTTACAAGGATCTCATTCGAAGGGAAAAAAAAATGAAAAAGTGGGAAAATTTTACCAAAAAATGCAGCACACAGGGACCCATCAAGCACCGCGACATTTCTCAATGTTCTCCGGCTTTCCTTTCAGTCTTGCATAGTTGTAACGGCTCCCCTCCTGGACTTTAGAGCCAGTTCACACCACATGCAATCCAGTGCATTTTTTCTTCATCAAAAACGCATTGGATAGTAGGTTATATGGTTTTCAATGGCATAGTTCACACCAGTGCAGTCAGTTCCAAAAAAAAAAAAGGAGAACATGCTGCATTTTTTCTGCACTGGACTGTACTGTAACGCAATAAAATGTATCAAAAATGTACATAAAAGCACCAAAAATGCACTGAAACACCCATGTCCTTATAGGTTAAGAAAAAAGAGGGGGGAAAATGCACTGGACTGCATCAAAAACACACTGTAACGCATCAAAAACGAGCATGCAGAAAAGCATCCAGAACACATCCGGACTGCATTTCTATGGTGTGAACTGTCCCTAAGGTTAAACAAAAAGAGAGGGGAAAAACGCACTGGACTGCATCAAAAACGCACTGGAACGCATTAAAAATGTGTCAAAAACATGCATCCAGAAGATATCTGGACTGCATTTCTATGACGTGAACTGGTTGTTAACTGCTTGCCGACCGCCGCAAGTAGATTTACTGCGGCGGTCAGCCCCTGCCAGGCAGAGTGACGTTAATTAACGTCACTAGCCTGGGAGGGTCTGGGGAGCGAGCGCGCGCCCGCGGAGGCGCGCTCCCGCGCGGTCACGCACCCCCCCGCGCGTGTGACCAGCGGACCCAATGTCCGCCGGCCACTCGGCGATCGTCGGGGGAAGAGGGAGAATGTCAGGCAGCTTGTGTAAACAAGCCACCTGTCATTCTCCTCGCTGTAAAGACACTGATTACACGGATCTAGTATGTAGATCCGTTGATCAGTGTCCTTACAGCTAGAGCCACAGCCAATCACAGTAAGAATCACGCCCCTAGGGACACACACAGCCCCTCCCTCCCAAATAAAGTTAACCCCTTCACTGCCAGTGTATTTTTACAGTAACAGTGCATATGTATAGCACTGATTACTGTAGAAATGTCACTGGTAACCCCAAAAGTGTCAAAAATGTCAGTCAAGGGTCCGATCTGTCCGCCGCAATGTCGCAGTACCGCAAAAAAAATCGCAGATCGCCGCCATTACGCGTTAAAAAAAAAACAACAAAAATGACAAAAATCTTTCCCTTTGTTAGTAAACGCGATAACTTTTGCGCAAACCAATCAAAATACGCTTTTTGCGATTTTTTTTACCAAACATAGGTAGAATAAAACAAATTGGCCAAAAATGTTAAAAAATTTTGATTTTTACATTTTTTTTTTGGGGAATTTCATATAAAAAAATGTGAAAAATATTGCTATTTTTGCAAAATTGTCGCTATTTTTTTGTTTATAGCGCGTGATCAAAAAATCGCACAGGTGATCAAATACCACCAAAAGAAAGCTCTGTTTGTGGGAAAAAAAGGACGTCAAATTCGTTTAGGTACAGCGCCGCACGACCGCGCAATTGTCCGTTAAAGTCACGCAGTGCCGAATCGCAAAATACCCCCTGGTCTTTTAGCAGGAAAATCCTCCGGGGCTTAAGTGGTTAAAGCTTCGTTTTTTTAATGCTCAATTCACGCCTATGCATGTTGCTTTTGAGCGTTTCAGCAGTGCTTTTTGCTGTGCTTTCCACATTTTTGGACACACTTTTTTTCTTTTTATTATTATTATTTCTTTTTATTTGGCCAATTTGTTGTTGGGCAGAATAAATAATATAAAACACGTCAAAAAGTGTAAAAAACTCAAGACTTACATTTTTTATGCATGCCCATTGAAGTCTATTACATGCAAAACGCTGTGTTTTATGGGAAAAAAAGTCCCCGACCCTTTCCAAAAACGCAGAGGCACAAAAATGCATTGATGTGAATGTGTTCCATAGGAACCCTTGTTAAAAAATTCAATGCGTTTCTGCAAAACGCATTGGTGTGAATGGAGCCTTAAAAATAACAATACATGTCATACTTACCTGCTCTTTGTAATGGTTTTGCACCTGCTCCTGGCTCCTCCCCCTTGAAAAGTGCCCCCCATAAAAAGCTGCTTGCCCTGGGGGCACTGCTGCGTGTTTGCTCCTGAGCCACTGCTCTATGCATCCATAATACACATAAAGCCCACCCTGCTCTCTCCTCATTGGCTCACTGGCTGTGATTGAAAGCAGGGGGAGCCCGCTGTCTTAGCCAATGAGGAGGGTGGGGGCCCAAGGAAGATATAATATAAACAGATTAAACTTCAGATTTTACCACTTGCCGACAGGCCGCCGTAGTTTTACAGCGGCAGGTCGGCTCTGTTCCGCGGAACGATGTGCCTGTACACGAGCGCCCATTCGCCACAGGGGAAGCTGAGCAGTGGGTCCAGCGCGCACCCATGATCGCTCCTCGTGGAGACAGGACAACGGTCTGCTGTTGTAAACACAGCCTCCTCATCCCCCTCCTCACTGAGACCGAAAGTGATAGGAAATCCAACATTTGTACAGCTGCCTCCAGAACAGGAAATCACCCGGCGGGGACCCAGTGACAGCTGTCATTAGCGGTGATTTTCCTTTCATTGGAAGGGTTTCCTCTCACTTCCTGTTGTGTTTTCAGGACAGGAAGTGAAGGGAATTCTCTACAAAAGGAAATAAAAAAAACAGACAGGGGATTTGTAAATTTCCAACTCATCCAAAACCAAAAAAATAAATAAAAAAAGATATTGTAACAAAATTATTTAAAAATGGGCAACAATGTTTCGGTCTGAGATCCCCATAAGGCCCCTTTCACGCGGGAAAAACTGACAGGCGGACCGGATCGGATGCTCCATGCAGCCCTATGGAGCGGCGGATGTCAGCGGAGACATCTCCACTGACACCTGCTGCTATCTGATCCGATCCTGTCCGTGAAATCCAGACAGATGGAAACCCTATTTTCCATCCATCTGGAGGATCGGATAGGATTGGATGAAAATGGTCAGGCAGTTCCTTTTCATCCGATCTCCCCATAGAGGACAGCGGGGATCTGACAGGTCGGTCTCTGCACACAGAGCGGAGACGGAGCTCTCATCTTCCTGCACAACGGGGATCGGCAGATCGATCCCCACTGAGCAAAACGGAGTCCGTCCTTCGCACCGCCCGTGTGAAAGGACCCTAAGGCTCATGCACACTGCAACTCCAAAAAAAGCTGCTTTTAGTGCCGGTTCATATTAGTGCGATGCGGGAACCCTGCGAATCCACTGCAGATTCTCGCATCGCACCCGACCTGCACGCAGTTCACACTGCCATATGTGAATTGCTGGGAGTGCCAATACAAAGTTACCGACACCCCCAGATTAGTTCGCATATCGCAGTGCAAACAGACAGTTCGAACATGAAACAGATTGCATACGTTGTGAACATCCATGTGATCAGGGTCTGGTACGGACCCAAAAAAGGCTCCTGTGTGACTTTGGTCCGAATGAGGTGCGAATTCAGCCATGCAATCTGTATGGCTGAATTCGCATCGCACAGACATCGCATTTGATTTGCACAGCAGTGCGGTGCGAACCACATGCGATGTCTGACATTGCATATGTGTGAACCGGCACTTGCAGGCATTTCAGATTTTATTTCTCTGCCCGAAGCTTGAAGAAACCTGTGCTTTTTTGTGCTTTCACTCGTTTTTATTGCGCATTTTTGAGCTTTCATGAGCATAACTCTCCCCTCAGCTTATTTTTTTAAATTTTTCTTGTGCTTTTTTGCATTTTGTTTTTTACGCTTTTTCAAGCTTTTTCACTCCTCTCAAAAATGAAAGTTTGGTGGGTTTTTAAACTCCTGAAAAAGCCATAGTGTGCATGGACACAGTGGGGTTGATTTACTAAAGGCAAATAGACTAAAATAGTGTGCATGGACACATAGGATAACATGATTTGTTTCTAGAAGCAGAAAACAAAATCACCAAAAGCTGCTGCTAGGAGCATTTTTTTAATCTAGTATGCAGGGAGCCTTAAGGGCTCTTTCACACACTGTGTCCATCAAACGGACTCAGTTTTTCTCAGCAGGGGATCGATCCGCCGATCCCCCGCTGAGCAGAAGGATGACAGCTGTGTCTCCGTGCAGTGTGCGGAGACACAGCTGTCAGGTCCCCATGCATCTCTATAGGGGAAATCGGATGGGAACGGACCGTCGGTCCGTTCTCATCCGATCCGCTAGACAGATGGAAAATAGGGTTTCCATCCGTCCAGATTTGATGGATCGGATCGGATGTCAGCAGACATGTCTCCGCTGACATCCGATGCCCCATAGGAATGCATGGGAGGACCGTTCAGATCCGCCAAAAAAACGAACAGGCGGAGCTCTGAAGAAACCAACGGTTTTTGGTGAAACGCGTCAGAGTCCAGCATTGTGCATAGAGCACCCATGCACTAACGACAGCTGAATCCCCTGCACGGGATCCGCTACCTATCGTTCCACAGGCTGTTCCCCGAGAAGGCATCCGGCTGACCAGTCTAACAGGAAGTGACGACCGGGAGGACACCTCCGACCCGGAAGTCAAGCCCCGCAGTCGCCGGCTCAGCCATACGGAAGGGTAAGAACGCCGTCGGGTGAATACGATAACAACAGGCTAACCGGACACTGGGAACTCCTGCCGTGATACACCGCTATCTATCCTCCCCCCTCTACATGAAGTACATGCCGCCATCGAATGAAGTACATTTTAAGGTAACTCTCTGACCTGCTCCACCTCCAATCTGTTTGTTCTCTTTGCAAGGACGGCATTTCACTAATTACATCTATTGCTCCTTTGGAATTTATTTTGAGCTTTCTTCAATGACTTCCATGGCCTTCATCTACTTCATCCATCAGGACTTCCTTGGGAAGACTCACCATTGAACCTTTAGCAGACCACTCAAAGCACTGCTTTTCATATTTTTGCATCATCTTTGAACCTACTCCATACAGCTTATCAATTGTTTATGGACAATTCTATTGGCAGGCAAGAGTGTGCTCAATGAGTTATAATCTCTTTGTGCTATTCATGTTCTCATTAAGGAATTGATCATTCTACTGCAATGAATATATCCACGGTACAATCAAGCCAAGCTCATTTTCCATAAGAAATTGGAGGCGTTTTCTACATAATTGAGGTCCTCACACTGCATCCCACGGATAATTCAGCCTCCACTGCATGCTGATATCCGTCGGATCCAAGTGTATTTAGATAGAAGGTGTTATCTTCAATGTGCATGGGTGCTTTCAATTGTTGATTTTAAATTATTGTTCTGTAACACTACGGCTCACTGCCCTTATTCCTGTTTTTGTCATATTTTTGCCTTCAGGCATACGTGCCTAATAAACTTATACCTTTTAAAGAATACATACCTGTGGTGCCCTTAGTTGGTAGTTGGGGTAGTGGATAAAAGACTTATGTTTGTATTTTCACGACTCCCCAACCTCTCTCCCCTTTTTCTTTTTTGCTCATATGTTTAATGCCAATGGCCACCACTTATGGCTATGTAAATTATTAAGGTACTTCACTAATTTATGAGGTGTCCACCATAATTTAAGTGTACCTCTCTTGAGCCCTTTACAGAACACTACCTTGCTTTTCTTTTTTGTTATAGGCGGATCTGAACGGTCCGCCTGTGTGAAAGGGGCCTAAGAGGAATTTGGGCAGAAAATAATGTACAAATGCACCTAAACGCACATAGCACATTATGCATGTTCACCTGTTAATGCATTCTAATGCCGAGAATAAGTTAATATTCTGGATAATAGAATGCATTAACACCAAGGGTGCGAACACGCATAAATGCCGGTGAATGCGCATGCAGAAATGCAGCTTTACCACATTTTCGTCTGCTGCTTTTCTCCAGTAATGAGAAAAGGGGGTTGATTTACAAAAGGCAAATAGACGGTGCCCTATGCAAGTGCAGTTGCCCTGGAGCTTACTAACTGAGCAGAAACTCTGCTGACTTCCATCATCCAATCATTTGCAAGCAAAAATGCTGTTTTTTTACATTTCCTTGCACGTGATTGGGTATTCTTTGCAAAGGGAACCTTTATCTCATTTACTAAACTCTGAGGGAAACTGCACTTTGCAAGGTGCACAGTCTATTTGCCTTTAGTAAATCAACCTTAAAGAGGAAGTAAACCCTCCTCGGGAAGTTGTACCTATAGGTAAGCCTATATTAAGGCTTACCTATAGGTACTGTAAATATCTCCTAAACATGCACCGTTTAGGAGATATTTACCTTTAATGCAGCCAGTGACGTCACTGGCGCATGCGCTCTGAAGGAACGGCAGATTGTGCCGTTCCTTCAGAGCCCCGTGCCGTGACCGTCGGCTCCCGCGCGCGTGCGCGGGAGTGAGGTCACCGCGGCTCTGGCCAATCAGATGGCCGGATGCCGCGATCCCGGAAGACGGGCGACTATACATGTCGCCCGTCATACAGGTAAGCGGACGGCACGGCGGGGGCTCGTTCTAAGGTAAGTATTTCATAATGAGCTAGTATGCGATGCATACTAGCTCATTATGGGTTTCTCTTTTAGGATGTAAAGAAGAGAAAAAAATTTTTTCTCGGTGTACAACCTCTTTAAGCGGTCTCAAAGAATACAGTGTGCATGAGGCCAAAGTGCCAGTTCACATATATGCGATGACAGACATCGCATGTGATTCGAAGCGCACTGCTCTGCAAATCACATGCGATGTCTGTGTGATGCAAATTCAGCCATACAGTTTGTATGACTAAATTTGCATCACATTCATACACAACTCGCACAGGACCCTTTTTTGGGTGCGCACCAGAATCCGATCGCATTGGGTGTTCACACCTATGCGATCTGATTCATGTCCTAACTGACAGTTCGCACTAGGGATCAACCGATTATTGGCAATGCCGATATATCGGGGGGCGATATGCACTTTCCCCGATATATCGGAATCGGCCCCCGGAGGTTACTGATATTGCCAATTTATCAGGAAAGTGCTGTGCCGGAGTGATGTCTGCAGATAGAGGCATCACCCCAGTACCGGCGTCCATAGCCGATGGTCGGCTGTCTTGTAATGACAGCCGTTGCGGCTGGGAAACCGGTCTGCTGTCATTACAAGGAGCGGGAGGGGACGTCCCCCCCTCCCACCGCCTTCCGCAGTCTCCCTTCCCACCGGCAGACCTGGGCAACCAGCCTGCACGGCCACCGAAGAAGGCATTCGGTTCTGATCGGTTCTCCATGCAAAAACCAGAAGTGATATCATGACATCACTTTCTGGGTACTGGCACCAGATTAAAAAAAAATGACAGTTTCAAAACAGCCAAATCCCTCCACAAAAGTACCTGTCAAGTAAAAAAAATAAAAAATAATAACATTTTTTAAATGTATATAATATCGGCCGATACCGACATGCAATGACCAAAATATCAGTATCGCCACTAAAAAAACAATATCGGTCGATCACTAGTTCACACTGCGATATGCGAACTGATCTGGAGGTGTCATTAACTTTGTATTGAAAACCGCATATGGCAGTGTGAACTGCCTGCGAGCTGAATGCGATGCGGGAGCCCGCAGTGGATTCACAGGGTTCCCGCATCGCATATATGTGAACCTGGGACTAAAGCGCACACCTGCACAAAAGAAAAATCTAAAACCACCACCAACAGGGTCAAAGGTCACAGACTGCGCAGTATGGTCAACTTACAAACCCACCGGACAATAATTAACTTTCAAAGTCTCAGCAGAGTGCAATATCTCAGCATGGATTTTCCTTTTGCTAGTACAATATAAGAGGGTCCGACGGAAGGTCAAAATTTTATTTTCTTGTTATTCTTTAAAGAAAAATACCAACTGTAACATTGTCACTGCTTTGGGGCAAATTCTTTTCTGGTAGCTGGTATACAGGTAAATGTCATCCGGAGAAGCCTGCAGCCTTGTAGAGACAGAGTTCACCAACTCACAAAAACATTCCGCCCAAAATTTCAAACTATTTTTTTGTGCTAACGTTTCCATAAATGTGATGTAAGCCAGGGAGAGACCTCTGCAGACCATGCAAATATTTATTTCCCTGCAACATTTTAAAATGTTTATTTCTTTTCTACTTGATTGTGCCAAGCTTTTGTTTCTTCTTTCACCAATCTGTTTACTTTTCACCATTTTTTTTGTCTTTGCTTTGATTTTGCAAGTCCCCACATCAGACTTTGAGGAGCTGGAGGAAAAGCAGGTGAGATTCAGCAAAGAAAACGGTTGACAGCACAAGGGACCGGTGTTAAAGCGGTAGTATACAGATTTTTGTGACTTTTACCTACAGGTAATAATAGGTAAACCTAATAAGGCTTACCTATAGGTACAATTAATATCTCCTAAACATGCATCGTTTAGGAGATATTTGCACTGCATGCAGCCGCTGACGCTAGCGGCGCATGCGCTCTGAAGGTCCGGCGGACCTTCAGAGTTCCTTGCCGGGAAGTCCCGGAAAAAGTGAGCGTGGGATTGACGTAATCGCGGCTCCGGCCACTCACAGCGCTGGATCCGCCGAACCCGGAAGAGACGCCGAGGGATCATGTCCGCTCCCACAGCGGTGGCTGGGGGTCCGTGTTGGGGCTTCGTTCTAAGGTAAGTATTTCATAATGAGCTAGTATGCAATGCATACTGGCTCATTATGCGTTTGTCTTGCAGGGTTTTTTTTTTTTCGAGTATACAACCGCTTTAACTTCATTGACTAAAATATTTTTGTCGACTAACTTAACACTATTTTCCCTTTATTTTCTGCCTTTTATGATTGCACTCTTGATAACCGCAAAATACTACTATAACTGCGATGATGTCATGTCTATGCTTTGTACCTGTTAATTTGCTATGTACTGTCCATTTTGTTCAATAAAGTTTATCTTCTGTTTAAAAAAAAAAAAAATAACACTATTTTAGTCGACTAAAATACGACTAACACACTTGCTGAAAATCGGACGAAATATCCTCCGATTTTTCTCTCTCTTGCTCAGCGGTCATAACCGTTTTTAGTTGACAGTGCATAATGTTCACTAAATTTCTCATCCAGTTTTTTTTTTTTTTTTTTTGGGACGTTTGATCCTAGACTTCCGGGGCGTCAGCAACTTCAGATCATGCGCGGTCTTTCGTATCCGATTTTTCGCGGACGTACTGCATACACATTAAACGAAAATTGGTCGTGCTGGGGACGGACGATAAAAATTTTGGTGTTTGTCCCTCTGTTTTTTTTTCGTTGAAAATGTCGGCATCGGCTGCTGAAAGTTGTGTGCACACTAGCCGAAAATCGTACGATTTTACGGATGGGAATTTTCGGCAGATTTTCTACTAGTGTGTACCCCACTTAAAATTTGTCTAAAATACAACTAACCCTAAAATTTTAGTCATAAGTGTCGGTTCACACAAAGCGATCCGACTTCAGGGGCGACCTGTGAAGTCGGGTGCACCGCGACTTGCACGGACTTCACATAACTGAAGTCAATGCAAGTCGCTCCGAGGTCGCCCCGAAGTAGTACAGGATCTATTTTCTAAGTCAGAGCGACTTGAGTCACTCCTATTAGAACGGTTCCCGTAGCACTGCATGGACCGCGACTTGTCAGGCTGACCATAAAGTCCCCCAATCTTCTTAGGCCTGAGGTACCTACCCCATACACGACTACGCTAGGGACGGTGGCAAACCCCATACTATACAACAGGCAGATAGGGATCAAAAAACCCCCAGAACCATTGACCTTGAGTCGCTCCTATTAGAACGGTTCCCGTAGCACAGAATGGTCCGCGACTGGTCAGGCGGCCAAGTCGCCTGACAAGTCGCGGTAGTGTGAACCGGGACTTAGTCATTCATGTTTATATATGTGAATTTACAGTGTGTGTGTGTGTATATATATATATATATATATATATATATATATACATACATACATATACACATGCATATACACATTTTGACATTTTTTTTTTTTTTTTTACCAGATTGTGGTAGCCAGATTTTTTTTAACCAGATTGTTTTTTTTTTTTTTTCTTTCACACATCTGTATACTACAGTTTTTTTTTCTACTCTATACTTTGATATTGCAAGTTCCCACATCAGATTAGCTGGGAATAGGCTGCGATTTGGCATGCGATTTGACATGCGATTTGGCATGTCAAATCGCGCCGATGTGAATGGGGGATAAAACCTGGAAGCTGATTGGTTACTATGCACAGCTGCACCAGATTCTGTGTGCACCAGTTTTAGTAAGTGTCCATTCATACTACCGAGACTTGTCAGGCGACTTGTCAGCCTGACAAGTCGCGGTCCGTCGTGGTCCATTGTGTGCTACAGGAACCGTTCTAATAGGAGCGACCTGGAGCGACTTGCATAGACATTCATTATATGAAGTCCGTGCAAAAGTCGCGCCGAAGTCGCGGTGCACGCGACTTCACAGGTCGCCCCCGAAGTCGTGCCACGTTAGTGTGAACCGGCACTTAATCTCCCCCTTGTATCCAACTGTACGTCCACAACTGTTAGTATGTAGCCCAGATACATCCTAAATAGAGAGCCATATGTCCAACTGTACATCCAGAGCCGCTGGATTATATACAGAGTTGATTATTCCAACTTGGATGCAGATGTCTTGTCAGCCCTAAGAAACGACCAACACGGCTTTCAGAGTCGGCCATGAGGAACAATCCAATTGTGGTAATGGGCAAAAGACACAAATGCCTGGGTTTCCGTATAATTCACTAATAAGGGCTAACAAGCCTAAAACACTAGGGGCTCATGCACACTGCAACTCAAAAAAAAAAGCTGCTTTTACAGGCATTTGAGCTTTTATTTCTGCTTGAAGAAGCTTGTCATTTTTGGGGCTCTTTTGCACGTTTTTATTGAGCTTCTTTGAGCTCCTTTGAGCTTTTTTCAGCATAAGCGTTTTTTTTTTTTTTTTTCACAAACCCTCCCCTCAGCTCATTTTTCCTTAATATTTTGTGTGTTTTAGAGCTTCTTAGAGCTTTTTCATGCTCTTTTGCGCTTTTTCGTGCATTTTTGGGAACTTTGGTGTCTTTTTTGCAACTTAGGCGTTTTTTCTGCTTGAAAGCTTCTCTCAAAAACGTGGGTTTGGTGTGGGGGGGTTCAGCCTGTAAGAGCATATGCCTGTAAACTGCTGAAAAAGCCATAGATGTTTATTTACTAAAGGCAAATCCACTCTGCACTGCAAGTGCACTTGGAAGTGCAGTCGCTGTAGATCTGAGGGGGGCATGGATGGAAAATAAAAACAGCATTTTTGCTTGCACATCATTAGATGATAGAAATCAGCAGAGCTCCCCTTCATTTCAGATCTTCCCCTTAGATCTACAGTGACTGCACTGCTAAGTGCACTTGCAGTGCACTTGTAGGGCAGAGTGGATTTGCCTTTAGTAAATAAACTCCATAGTGTGTATGGACACATTGGGGTTGATTTGCCAAAGCCAAATAGACCGTGCACTCTGCAAGAGCAGTTGCTCCAGAGCGTCGTAAATGAGCAGAAGCTCTGCTAACTTCCATCATCCAATCATTTGCAAGCAAAAATGCTGTTTTTTTTTTTAATTTTCCTTTCACGTGATTGGGTATTCTTTGCAAAATGAAGCTTTACCTCATTTACGATGCTCTGGAGCAACTGTACTTGCAGAGTGCAACTGCTGCACTTTGCAAAGTGCACAGTCTATTTGCCTTTAAAAAAATTAACCCCTTAGTCTAACATAGAGGGGAGTTTCAAGGCAAAAAAAAAAGTTAAAAAAAAAATAAAAAGCCTATAGGAGACGGTTTTTGAGCTTCTTTGAGCTTTAGCGTGCATTAACCCCCTATACAAGAAGCTAGATATAAGTTGTTGTTTTCTTTTTTCCCTGAAGGCTGTATCTCTTCTATAAAGGACTTATACCAGTAAGGCTTCTTAGTGCCGGTTCACACTATTACGATGCGGGAACACTGCGAATCTACTGCGTGTTCCCGCATCACATCCGCAGCACAGGCAGTTTACACTGCCATATGCGATACACTGGGGGGTGTCAATTCAAAGTTAACCACACCCCCAGATCAGATCGCAGTGCCATCTGACAGTTCGCACAGGAATTGGATCACACTGGTGTGAACCGCCATGCGATCCGATTCTGCTGCGGACCAAAAAAAAAGGGTCCTGTGCGAGTTCACTGCGATTGCAGTGTGAATTCAGCCATACAAACTGTATGGCTGAACTCGCACCGCACAGACATCGCATGTGATTTTAGGAGCAGTGCGCTCCGAATCACATGCAATGTTTGTCATCGCAATAGTGTATCATGCACTTACACACGATACCCCTGTTTGAGCTTCTCCGTTTTCAGCCGTATATTTCAGGCGTATTTGTCTTATTGAAATGCGTGCAATCGCGTGCATTTTCGCGCATATGCGTTTGCGCAAATTCAAGTCTTTTCGCATAAATTTGCGTCTTTTCGCGCAAATGTATTCTCGCATTCTTGTAAAATATGCAAATTAGCATTTTTTCAGATCAACAGTATGTTCGTATGCGTTCATATGTTCGCAATTGCGCGTATTTGCACGCATTAGGCGTAAATTACTGTCCAAAAATGCAGATTTTTCGATTTTGTTCTTACTGAAGAATGAACGGCGCTCATTTACGCGCCTGTGTGCATAGGTACATTACAATAACGGCCTGTATTTTAGCTCAGAAAAAAAAAAAAGCTGTACTGAGCTTTTTTAAGCTGCAGTTTGCAAGAAAATAATATATATTCTGCTGTGCAATGTGTGTCAGCCCCTCATTGCTGTTATGTAGTAAACAATGCGCAATTCTCAAGGTCAGTCAGCCTATGAAAATCACCTTTTCATTCACACATATGACATTTTATTTTCCTATAACCAACATCGCACCACCACCCCTCACCCGCTCATCTGATTGTGTTAACAGCTTCTGTCACTTTGAAGGGCGGATTGAGTCACAATGAAATACAAGGTCCTAAATTGCCTCTATTGAAAGTTTGTTACACTGAAGAGACTACTTGTTGTAGGGGGGCGCTTGCTTTTCCTGCTTGTGTGATTGGCTTACCAATTTTCCCAGAAGTCTGCACTAAGATACAAGTCAGATTTCTGGCATTCTGCAACACAAACTTTGGTGAGATACTAACAATAGGAACACGTCTAAAGGGATGCAGGCCCAGCAGATTTCCTCATTAGTGCTCTGAAGCTGCCACAGCTGATAGATAATTATGAACACGCTCCAATTAGCCTCGGTTCACACTAGGGCGACCTGTGAGGCGACCTGGTCGCCTCACAGGTCGCCGCAGGTCGCCTCCCATAGGGAAGCTGCGGACCCGTTCTAATAGGAGCGACACAAGTCGCTCCGACTTAGAAAAAGGGTCCGGAGCTTCTTTGGGGCGACCAGGAGGCGACCGCCATAGACTTCAATGTTATGAAGTCTGTGGCGGCCGCTCCGAGGTCGCGGCGCGCTGCTCGCACCGTGATCTCGGAGGTCGCCCCTGAAAGTAGCGTCGCGCCAGTGTGAACCGGCGCTTAGACCCACTCAGCACAGAGGAACAAACAATGATTTCTTCAGAATAACAAAAGGTAGGAATCTGCAACAAAGTTTGTTATAATCCTTGTAGCCTCGGTTTCCACTAGTGCAGCTACGAAGTCGTGCTACTTCTAGCACGACTTCGTAGCGAAAGTAAACTGCGGCTTCAGTTAAACTTGTCCCTCATATATAGAGGGAAGTCGCACTGAAGGCGGCTCAAAAGTAGTGCACGATCTACTTTTGAAGTCGCCGCAACTGAAGCCGCGGCAGTGGAAACGGGCCCCATTGAAAGCAATGGCTTTTGACTTGCTGTGCGACATGACATGTGTCAAGTCGCACCGCAAGTCGCACTAGTGGAAACCGAGCCTTAATGTACAGAGATCACCCAGAGGGGAATGTTTTTTTTTCTCAACAAAAGTGGAGTTACACTTTAAATGCTTCAAAGGAACCAATAAGATTTCCGGTTGGTTTAGTCTGATTTCTGGTTGGCTGAAAAGTTTTGCTGCACTCAGCATATCCCAACAGCTGTGCATCGCCTTCCTGAATACATTTCAATGTTTTGCAATGTAAAGTAAATAAATAATAAAACTATACAAATATTGTGTGTCCTTACATGCTCACTGCACTGAGTCATCCCCCATGGATGATCACATACAGCATACCTTTCAGGCAGGGCGGATCCGATCACATTTTTGAAGCCAACCATATACAAGACAAATCATCGGTCGGCTGCAGCAAAATAATCGATGGGGTTGATTTACTAAAGGCAAATAGACTGTGCACTTTTCGAAGTGCAGTTGCTCTCTGCAAGTGCAGTTGTTACAGAGCTTAGTAAAAAAGGTAAAGCTTCACTTTACAAAGAATATCCGATTACATGCAAGAAAAATAAAAAAAAAATAAAAACATCATTTTTGCTTGCAACTGTACAGCCTATTTGCCTTTAGTAAGTCAGCCTGATTCACACTGGTGCAATGCGGGAAACCCTGCGATTCCTGTGCGGGTTCCCGCATTGCACCTGAATTGCACACTGGTTCAAACTGACATCTGTGAACTATGAAATGGTAAAGGCAGGGCTTTTTTCAGCAGAAATGTGGGGGAACGCAGTTCCGGCACCTCCAGCACTAAATGTTTGCAATGGCAAGGGGTAGTGGGGTGTGCTGAAGGGTTCAATGATGCCAGGTGTTGGGGGACCGATTACTGCTGGGGGGTCTATTGTTGCTAGGGGGGTCTTATGTTGCTAGTGAGTCAATTGTTGCTGGGAGGGATCTACTGTTGAGTGAGGGGTCTATTGTTGCAGGCTGCTGTGGGGTCTATTGTTGTTGGGGGATCCCTTGTTGAGGGAGGGGTCTATTGTTGCTGGCGGTTCTTATGTTGCTAGTGGGTCAATTGTTGCTGAGAGGGATCTACTGTTGAGGGAGGGGTCTGCTGTTGCAGGTGTCTGTGGGATCTATTGGGGGATTTCTTGTTGAGGGAGGGGTCTATTTTTGCTGGGGGGTCTTATGTTGCTGAAAACAATTGTTGCTGGGAGTGATCCTATGTTGAGGAGGGGGTCTATTATTGCTGGCTGCTGGAAGGTCTATTAATGCTGGCTGCTGGGAGATCTATTGTTGCTGGTGGGGTCTGGAGGGTGCAGAACCAAAAAGGTGCAGGACCCTTTTTTTGGTCTGCACTGAAATCTTATCGCATAGGTGTTCACACCCGTGTGATCCGATTCCTGTACCCAGGGCTTTCTTTTCTCAGAGAATAGGCGCGGGAACTGTGCACTGGTGTGCAGTCATGTTGGAACAGGAAGGAGCCTTCCCCAAACTGTTCCCACAAAGTAGGGAGCATGAAATTGTCCCAAAAGGTCTTGGTATGCTGACGCCTTAAGAGTTCCCTTCATTGGAATGAAGGGAACAAAGGGGCCAAGCCCAACCCCTGAAAAACAACCTCACACCATAATACCCCCTCCACCAAATGATTTGGACCAGTACACAAAGCAAGGTCCATAAAGACATGGATGAGCGAGTTTGGGGTGGAGGAACTTGACTGGCCTGCACAGAGTCCTGACCTCAACCCGATATAACACCTTTGGGATAAATTAGAGCGGAGAGTGCGAGCCAGGCCTTCTCTCCAAAATCAGTGCCTGACCTCACAAATGCGCTTCTGGAAGAATGGTCAAACATTCCCATAGACACACTCCTAAACCTTGTGGACAGCCTTCCCAGAAGAGTTGAAGCTGTTATAGCTGCAAAGGATGGGCCAACTCTAAATTGAACCCTACAGACTAATATAATGCATTTCAAGGGTTCCTCTGGGGTAAAAAGGTTGGGAAAGGCTCCTTTAAAGGGCAAGTTCATCAAAATGAATATTTTACTTATGGGTGGATCCTGGTAGGTTATTTCATGGTCCTAAGATTCTTTCTGCTTTGGTACCCAATAAAGGTGAGCACCCCCCTTAAAAAAGACTCAGTAGCTGGTGGAGTCATGTTATCGGAGATAAAGAAGGTATTGAATAGAAGAGATATAGGAAGATATAGGAGAGATATAGGAAGATATAGGAGAGATAGGAGGGATATAGGAGATATAGGAAGCTATAGGAGATATAGGAGAAATATATGAAGATATAGGAGAGATATAGAAGAGATATAGGAGAGATATAGGAGAGCTATAGGAGATATGGGAGAGATATAGGAGAGATATAGGAAGATATAGGAAGATATAGGAGATATAGGAGAGATATAGGAAGATATAGGAGCTATAGGAGAGATAGGAGAGATATAGGAGAGCTATAGGAGATATAGGAGAGATATAGGAAGATATAGGAGCTATAGGAGAGATAGGAGAGATATAGGAGAGCTATAGGAGATATTGGAGATATATAGGAAGATATAGGAGATATCGGAGAGATATAGGAAGATATAGGAGATATAGGAAGATATAGGAGAGATATATGAAGATATAGGAGATATAGGAGAGATAGGAAGATATAGGAGATATAGGAGAGATATAGGAGAGCTATAGGAAGATATAGGAGATATAGGAGATATAGGAGAGATATAGGAAGATATAGTTGATATAGGAGAGATATAGGAGATATAGGTAGCCGATCTCCACTCACAACTGAAATCACTTCGCGTGTCCTTTTTGACCCACATCAACACCAATCTTAGTACAGCTTTTGGGTCTCCACTTCAAATGAATAATAGCAGAAAAGCGATTACAGAAAAGAGATCAAGAAAGGCATTTCCTTTGATTGAAAATCTGACAGCTGTTTATAATGACAGGAAGGTGCCTAAATGATCATTTAGATAGTAAATCTGTGCCCTCCACCCATCGGTAATGGCCAGGTCCACCCTATGACGTACCCAACGCACTGACTGCAGTCCTGAGCCCGTTCAGCATAAAGCCGGCGGTGACGAGGGCCACGTTTTAAAAAAGAAGCCACTGTGAAACTTGTGACAGAAACGTGAGTCAACAGACGAGGTGTGACCCAGCCGTTAACCCCTATTAAGCCAGACGGTGCCAGCACTGCGCCAGTGCCTGCGGTTAAAGAAAACAAGGCGACGCTTTGCCAAGTAAACCAGGCCGCCGCTTCTCTAAACACGCCATTGTTGTCGCTTTCATTATTGTTGATACAAAGCCAATCTGTACAGAAGCTCTCCAGATCTAGGTGGCACTACGAGTCACGGTCAACTTAGCCCTTTAGGTGCCACTACTGGTCTCAGAAAACATGGCTCTCCAGGTGGCACTACAAGTCTCAGCAAACTAGGCCTTCTAGGTGGCACTACAAGTCTCAGAAAACTAGGCCTTCTAGGTGGCAGTACAAGTTTCACCAAACTAAACCTTCTAGGTGGCACTACAAGTCTCACCAAACTTAGCCTTCTAGGTGGCACTACAAGTCTCAGAAAACAAGGCCTTCTAGGTGGCACTACAAGTCTCACCAAACTTAGCCTTCTAGGCGGCACTACAAGTCTCACCAAACTAGGCCTTCTAGGTGGCAGTACAAGTTTCACCAAACTAAACCTTCTAGGTGGCACTACAGGTCTCACCAAGCTAAACCTTCTAGGTGGCACTACAAGTCTCACCAAACCTAGCCTTCTAGGTGGCACTACAAGTCTCAGCAAACATGGCCCTCTAGGTGGCACTATAAGTTTTTGCAAACTTAGCCCTTTAGAGGCACCACAGGTCTCAGCAACTTGGCCTTCAAGGTGACACTAGAAGTCTCAGCAAACCTAGCCTTCTGTGGCACTACAAGTCTTAGCAAACATAGCCTTCTATGTGGCACTATAAGTCTCAACAAACATGGCCATCTAGGTGGCACTACAAGTTTCAGCAAACATGGCCCTCTAGGTGGCACTACAAGTCTCAGCAAACATGGCCCTCTAGGTGGCACTATAAGTCCCACCAAACTTAGCCTTCTAGGTGGCACTACAAGTCTCAGAAAACATAACCCTGTAGGTGGCACTACAAGTCTAAGCAAACTTAGCCTTCTATGTCGCACGACATGTCTTAGCAAACATAGCCTTCTATGTGGCACTACAAGTTTCAGCAAACATGGCCCTCTAGGTAGAACTTAAATTCTCAGCAAACTTAGCCTTCTATGTGGCACTACAAGTCTCAGCAAACTAAACCTTCTAAGTGGCACTACAAGACGCAGCAAGCATGGCCCTCTAGGTGGCACTACAAGTCTCAGCAAACTCTGATGACAATTACACATGCCCCCCTGTACTTCCCCTAGACTCAGGCAGGGTCGTCCATCAAACAAAACATGCTGCATAAACCATCCAGCGACACTTTCCAGGTGAATTATTTAATTGTTTTTATACATAACACACCTGGAGGAAGCTTAGAGGGCATGTTCCTACTTGTAGTCCATCACATTTAAAGAGCCAAGGGCAAGTACATTTTTACAAAAATTCTATTAAGATTTAGCAAATAAAAACACCCTACCAAGCTCTGCAGCATACAATGGTGCTGGAAACAAAGAGAGCATGCTGAGACTTGTAGTGCTTAACAGCTGGACAGTGGCAACCTGCTAACGTTCTAGTATTCATAATATTTTATTCCATCCTATATCTGATCCCCCCACCCCCATTTTCCCCAGACACTCACCCCTTCCAACATTTCCTCTGATTTGCTTACATTATATGGAAATGTCTTCAATTGGAGCACAAAATATTCTGTTTGTTCATCTCTATATACCACATCCTATATGGCTCTGCAAACTGCTATGTACTATTGTAACTCCTCATGTTTGTAAGAACACCTTCCCAATTTTCAATCAAGTCTGGTTGTAAGGAGATCAATATTCAGCAGCAGCGTTCCCCATCACACTCCAATAAAGTAATGAAATATGCAGTAGATATCATTTTTTTTATTGGTAATCATGAAAGCAGTTTTCCCTAGATATAAACTTTTTTTTTTCTTTTTTAGTTTCAGCTGTTGCTCCCTCCCACTTACAATAAAGTGACACAGGAAAAAAAATATTATAATATATATATATATATATATATATATATATATATATATATATATATTCACACATTTTTATGTATTTTTTTTAAGTTTTACTTGTTGCTCCTCAAATACTATCTTAGAACACCGAAAAGGTTTGGAGAGCATGCTGGGACTTGTAGTGCTTCACAGCTGGACAGTGACCGCCTGCTGACTTCCTACATAGTTAATCATTTTCCTGGACATTTTTTGGCAAGGTGGTCAATATTCAAGAACAATGTTCTCCACTCTCAATAAAGTGGCACAGCAAAAAAAATATAGACATATATTTGAATATATATATATATATAAATATATATATCTTTTCAGCTGTGTAAAATAGATATTAATATATATATATATATATTTTTTTTTTTTTTTTGTTCCACTTTACTGATGGTAGGGCAAGCCTATTGAATATTATCTCTACAACAAAATAATAATTATATATATTCGAATATATGTATATATATGTATTATTTATATTTATTCTATTTTATATAATATTTATATACATTTATTATTTATATATTATTTTGCAGTCCCTACAACAAAATAATATATACATACATATATATATATATATATATATATATATATACACACACACACACACACACACACACACACACATATATATTTGAATATAGTCTCTACAACAAAATAATAATAATTATATATCCTTGAATATAAATATATATATATATATATATATATATATATATATATATATATATATATATATATATATATATATATATATATATAGATAGATAGGTAGGTAGGTATTATTTATATTATATTTTATATAATATTTATATACGTTTATTATTTATATATTTATTATTTATATATTATTTTGCTGTCCCTACAACAAAATTATATATATATATATATATATATATATATATATATATATATATATATATATATTTAAATATAGTCTCTACAACAAAATAATAATAATAATAATTATATATATTTGAATATAAATATAGATAGGTAGATATAGATACTGTTTATTATTTATTATATTTCATATAATATTTATATATATGTATTATTTATATATTATTTTCTTGTCTCTACAACAAAATTATATATATATATATATATATATATATATATATATATATACACATACACACACACATATACACACACACTATCAAAATATAGGGAAAGTCTATTGAATATTGTCCCTACAACAAATGCAATATTTGATTATATTTATATATATATATATATATATATATATATATATATATATATATATTGTTTTTTTTTTTTTTTTTTTTATGTTGCCTGCTGCTCAGGACTCCATTGATAAGAGACCTCTGAGGCTCCTGTGTGTTGTTCAGGACAATCAGGGACATTTCTGAGGACAAAAATATCTTAAAAAAATATATATATATATATTTCTATAACACAAACTCTGAGATCATCCCTGATAAATTTCAGATTATGACCCCCCCCCCCCCCCCCTGGCAGCACCCAGGTGTCCTGGTGACATGATCCAGCAATGGTGACCTGCCTCTTACCTTTCGGAAGTAGTTCTTATCCGGCAAAACATTGCCCTTCATGTTCCCTGGAATGAGAGTGTCAGTCATTGCTCCAGCAGGTGACTTAGCAGGGTATCCCTGGCCCCTGTGCTGATTCCTGTGTGATTGGCCCCTGTGCTGATTCCTGTGTGATGGGCCCCTCTGGTGGCTCCTGTGTGATTGGCCCCTGTGCTGATTCCTATGTGTATCCTGGCTGTGGCTCTCAGGTGTCCCCGATCTTCTGTCTGCTCTCTCCGTCCCCGATCTGAGCTCTGAGCAGATCCTCAGCACTTTCAGGCTGCCAGGGGCGGAACTGTCTGCAACCCCGCCCCCGTGTGACAGTCACCGGACACGCCCCTTGTTTCCCTCTGCGCTACAATGTATCTCTGCAGAGATCTGTTACCAGGAGACGCCAGGCAGAGTGACACCTCCACATCCGGGCAGGAGGAGAGCATTCCCTGAGCCCTGCTGGCCTCCAGGGACAGTCCCAGGCTGGCTGTGATTGTCCCTGGAATATTCTGTCCCTGGAGTTTGCATTTAACCCCTTGCCTAGCAGACACTTTAAACAATTTTCACATACATGTTAAAATCAGTATTTTTTTTTTTTTGATAGAAAATTACTTAGAAGCATTATATATTTTCCGAGAGCAAAAGGCCCTGAAGAATAAAATGATGGTTGCGGCAATTTTTTTTTACGTTGCACAATATTTGCACAGATGTTTATCAAGTGCAAATTTTCTCGAGAAAATATTACACTTAGGGCTGGTTCACATTATTGCGAGTGCGGCGATCGTATGTAATTCGGAGCGCACTGCTCCTTCATTACATGCGATCTGATGTGCAGATGCGAATTCAGCCATACACTTTGTATGGCTAAATTCGCACTGTATCGGCACCAAACTCGCACATGACCCTTTTTTTCAGCCGCACACTTGTGCGATCCGATCCTGTGCGAACTGTCAGATCGCACTGTGATATGCGATCAAACTGGGGGTGTCGTTAACATTTAATTGACACCCCCTGCGTATCGCATATGGCAGTGTGAACTGCCAGATGTGCGTTTGCGATGGGGGAACACGCTGCGAATTCGCAGCCTTCCCGCATCGCACAAGTGTGAACCGGCACTTAAAGCGGTGGTACAGCGCCATTCATCTTTTTTTTTTTTACCTGCAAGGTAAAGCGATAATGTGCTAGTATGCTTTGCACATTAGCTAAAACTTACCTTAAAGTGATTGTAAAGTCTCTCTCTCTTTTTTTTTTAATTACAAACATGTTATACTCACCTCCTCTGTGCAGTTGGTTTTGCACAGAGTGGCCCGGATCCTCCTCTTCTCGGGTCCCTCATTCCTGCTCCAGGCCCCTCCCTCCTATCGAGTGCCCCCACAGCAAGCAGCTTGCTATGGGGGCAGCCGAGCCAAGTCACAGCTCCCTGTGTCCATTCAGACACGGACTAACAAACTGTGCCCCTCCCCCTCGCTCTCCTGATTGGCTGTCTGACTTTGATTGACAGAAGCAGGAGCCAATCGCGCCGCACTGTTGTCTTAGCCAATGAGGAGGGGAGTCCCGGGTAGCTGAGACACTCCTGCAACATCGCTGTATAGAGATGGGGCTCGGGTAAGTATTAGGGGGGCTAAGGGGGGCTGCTGCACACAGAAGGCTTTTTTATCTTAATGTATAGAATGCACCTTCTGCCTTTACAATCCCTTTAAGGCCAGGTTCACACCTATGCGAATTGACAGGAAAGTGTGACTGGCTCTCAATGGAGCGGGTTCAAACAGCTCTTTGACAGCTGTGGTCCGCATTTAAAAGGGTCCTGTGCGTCTTTGGTTCTAAATCAGGTTCGGACCTGAATCAGTGAACAATGATGCTCCGGACCCCATGCTGTGAACCGAGGCCCGCTGTCATCTCTGATAGGGCTTCCATCTTCCCCTGGTCTTCCTTCCAGGTTCGCAACCTCCAGCTATCTGATTGGCTACACTGTGATGATGTCACTCCTGCGCATGAGCGTGGGAACCGCTATTCGCGGCCCAGAACTCTAAACGAACAGCACGGGCATGCCATTCCTTCAGAGCGCATGCATCGGTGATGTCACCGGCCCATTCACAAGTAAATATTCCTAAACGGTCAAGTTTAGGAATATTTACACTACCTATAGGTAAGCCTTATTATAGGCTATAGGTAAGTATTAACCGCTTGCCGACTGCGCACAGTATATTTACTGCGGCAGTCAGCCCCGGCCAGGCAGAGTGACGTAGATCTACGTCGCTAGCCTGTCAATAGTGGGCGAGCGCGCGCCCGCTGAGGCTCGTTCACAGAGGAGTGCGGGCGTGTGACCGGCGGACCCGATGTCTGCCAGTCACACTACGATCGTCAGTAGAGCAGGAGAAAGGTGGGCGGCTTATGTAAACAAAGCCCCCTGTCACTCTCCCCTGTGTAAAAATGGAGATAAGACAGTTCTACTATGTAGAACCGTTGATCTCTGTTTTTACAATAGGAGACCTGTCCAATCACAGTTAGAAACACGCCCCTAGGACACACTTAACCCCTCCCTCTCCAATACAGTTAGCCCCTTCCCTGCCAGTGTCATTTTTACAGTAACAGTGCATATGTATAACACTGATTACTGCAGTAATGTCACTGGTACCCCCAAAAGTGTAAAAAATGTCAGTCAAGGGTCCGACCTGTCCGCCGCAATGTCGCAGTACCGCAAAAAAAATCGCAGATCGCCGCCATTACTCGTTAAAAAAAAAACACCAAAAATATTTCCCTTTGTTAGTAAACGCGATAACTTTTGCGCAAACCAATCAAAATACGCTTTTTGAGATTTTTTTTACCAAACATATGTAGCATAAAACAAATTGGCCGAAAATGTTAAAAAATTTTGATTTTTACATTTTTCTTGGGGGGGATTTCATATAAAAAAAAGTGAAAAATATTGTTATTTTTGCAAAATTTACGCTCTTTTTTTGTTTATAGCGCATGATCAAAAAATCGGACAGGTGATCAAATACCACCAAAAGAAAGCTCCGTTTGTGGGAAAAAAAGTATGTGAAATTCATTTAGGTACAGTGTCGCACGTCCGCGCAATTGTCCATTAAAGTCACGCAGTAAAAAATCGCAAAAAACCCCCTGGTCAGGAAGGGGGTAAAATCTTCCGGGGCTTAAGTGGTTAACCATGGGAGTTTACTCTCACTTTAACCACTTACCGCCCAATGACGTCATATGATGTCATAGACTTTTGAGTTGGGATATCTGAATGATGGGTGCAGCTACAGGCATCTTTCACATATCTTCCTACTGCCCGCCGCCCTCCTGTGCTTCTACCAGCTCAAACATGTGATCAGCAAGCCGGAGAATGAATGGTCCGGTGACGGACGTTTACCATAGAGCTGACTGAGGACCAGATGGTCCCCGGTCATCTCTATGACCCTCCTAGGCGGGGTGCGACGTTATGACATCATGTCCGGCCTCAGCAGATCTAAACACTGCCGTTTCTTCGTCTGGGAATTCGAGATAATTTTTTTTTTATTAATCTCAGGCTTTCCAGCCTAGAGGAGAGATGTGGGGACTTATAGACCTCAGATCTCACTGTAAGGAGGACCTGTTGTGCCCTATTCCTATTACAATGGATGTTTACATTCCCTGTAATAGAAATAAAAGTGATCGAAAAAAAAAATGGAAAGGGAAAGTGTCAAAATATAAAAATAAAGGTAAACTAAACAATAAAAAAGTAAAGGGTCCCTGTCCCCGCGTGCTCGCACGCTAAAGTGAACGCATACGTCCGTCGCGCCCGCATATGTAAACAGCGTTCAAACCACACATGTGAGATATCTCTGCAAACGGTAGAGCGAGAGCAATAATTCTAGCCTACGACCTCCTCTGTAACTCTAAACAAGTAACCTGTAAAATGTTTTAAAAATGTCACCTATGGAGAGTTTTAGGTAACAAAGTTTGGCCGCATTCCACGAGTGTGCGCAATTTTAAAGCGTGACATGTTGGATATCTATTTACTCGGCGTAACATCATCTTTAATATTATACAAAAAACATCAGGCTAAGCCCCCGTTCACACTGGGGCGACGCTACTTCCCGGGGCGACCTGTATCATATCATTGAAGTCTATGCAGGTCGCTCCGGGTCGCCCCAAAGAAGCTCGGGACCCTTTTTCTAAGTCGGAGCGACTTGTGTCGCTCCTATTAGAACGGGTCCACAGCTTCTCTATGGCAGGCGACCTACGGCCTGACAGGTCGCCCCAGTGTGAACGGGCTCTAACTTAGGCTCCGTTCACATCTAGGCGTTTTGGGGCGTTTTTGGGGAGTTTTTCTGCTCTAGGATCAGCTCTCAAAACGCCCAACAAGACAAATCCTATTCATTTCAATGGCCCCTGTTCACATCTGAGCGTTTTGACGCTGTGAGCAAAACGCCCAAAGCTCAAAAAAGTACATGAGCTTCTTTTTGGGCAGATTACAGGCGTTTTCCATTGGTCTCTATTCAATCTAAAAACGCCTGCACAAAAATCGCGGAAAAAATCGCGGTAAAATCGCTGTAAAAATCGCTAAAACGCTACGCTCAGGTGTGAATGTAGCCTTAGTGTTTTGTTTTTTTAATTCATGAAACCTTATATATATTTTTTTAAAAACGCGTTTGAAAAATTGCTGCGCAAATACTGTGTGACATAAAAAGTTGCAACGACCACCGTTTTATTTCCTAGGGTCTCTGCTAAAAAAAAAAAAACATATTTAATGTTTCAGTTACTTCCTGTTTTCTTGCCTAGGCAAATTATGTCATAAATCCCAGAAGTCTTCAGGAGGGTCAACAACTGGGTTACGTTTAAGGTAGTCCAGAAGTCTTCAAGAGGGGTGGAGAGGCAGAAGGGTTTTCTCAGCTAAGCACACATTCCTGCCTGCATGCTTTTTTTTTTTTTTTTTCATTATTTTTTTGATTTATATAAAAACATAAAAAACAAGTGTCCAAAAAAAAAATACTACAGTAAGCACCACAGGTGCAACAAAAATAGTACATCAACTAAAACAGCCCAATAATCCCAACAAAAGGACATACATACAAATATATGTAAAAGACCATCTAGGAAAATACCACCATGGCAATGTCAGCCCAACATGGGTCCTCGTCTATGTCAGCATGTCAATATCTCCTGCCTGCACCATACTACTAACAGAATACTTGACATATTTTCCCAAACTTCAGGGGAAATTCTCATCTCCCCACCAGAGTGTCCCCCACCTTCACCCATGGCGGATTACAACCACCTCAGGCAAGGGTGGACGAGTCTGAAGTCCAACACTGCCATATCTTTTGAAACTTCTTAAAGCATCCTCTATTCTGGTATATTGCCTTGTAGAATGATAAAGTCTTATTTATGAGCATAGGCGTGCGCACAGGGTGTGCCAGGTGTACCTGGGCACACCCTAATCATCCTGTGTGGCACAGATTCCTTCTGTTTTGACCCCTGACGTTTCATCAAAGCCCCCTATCGGAGCTCCTACATTTTTTTTTTTAATTTAAAAAAAAACTAAAATTGTAAAATATAATTTAAAATAAAATAATAAAAACTACTGACACCATCCACTGCCCTTCTTAAACCAATCTCTGCCCTTCTGACACTGTCCACTGCTCTACTGACACCGTCAGTATATACAGTATGCATATGTGTTTGAGCTTTGGGGTGCACACCCTAATGCAATAGGCTGTGCACACCTATGTTTATGAGGGTCTACCAGTAAGCCAATGAGGGCGTTTCCACCTTCTTCCAATATAGAAGGATGGCTTTACGCGCATAGAACAAAGTGACCGACAATAAAGTCCTTTGTGCCCGGAGGAGCGCCAGCTCCTCCACTAAACCAAGCAGACACGCCGCCAAAGTTAAAGGCACCCTCGGGCTGTAATATCCTCAAGAGTCCCAACCACCTCTCGCCAGAATCACTGTATTAGTGGGCATTGCCAGAATACATGCTCAAAGTCAGCCGGAGAGTGCCGCAATTCCTGCCTGCATGCTTGAGCTAAGGGCCGATGGATTCCAGGAAGTAAATACTACATGAATAATTTTCCCTTACTCAAGATGAGTATGGCTAGAAATGCTAGGGGGTTGTTTTTCCAAGTGATTTTTCAACAAAATAAAGCATGGAGACGTGGATGGATGGGGGATATTGCTTTGAATATTAAAAAATAATTAAATAGTGTTTTTTTGGTTTGTGGTGCTCAGATGCAGTAAAGATCCGCTTTAAAGTTAAAGCAATTGCAAAGGTATTTGAAAAAAAAAAAAAAAACATGTCTATACTTACCTGCTCTGTGCAATGGAATCCCAAGCCCTGCTGCTGCATTCATTGACACAGACAGAGGGACTCGGCCCCCTCCCCGCTCCCTTGTCACTTAATTGACAGCACTGGGGGCCAATGGCTCCTGGTGCCCCAGAAAAGCCAGCGAGACCCGGAAGTGAGGGGAGAGAAGAGCTGCAGGTGTGCACAGCTTTGGATTAATTGAGGGCTTAGGTATGTAAAAGGGGGGAGGGGTAAGGGGGGATGCTGATGCCTAAACATTTTTTACCTCATTGGAAGGAATGTATTAGGCCCCTTTCACACATACGGTCTGTTCAGTTCATCAGTTCAGACATGTTAAAACGTATCCAGTTTTCATCCGTTGTCATCCGTTTTTCATCCGTGGTCATCCGTTGTCATCTGTTTTCATCCGTTGTCATCCGTTGTCATCCGTTTTCATCCGTTGTCATCCATTGTCATCCGTTTTCATCCGTTGTCATCCATTGTCATCCGTTTTCATCCGTTGTCATCCATTTTTCGTCCGATCCGTTTATTTGATGGATGAAAAATAGGGCATTCATCCGTTCAAAAAAACGGACATTGATGGAAGCGGATGAAAACGGATGGTAACTGATGATCATCCGTTGTCATCCGTTTTTACATAGAGATACATTGATGTCTGTTTTTCATCCGTCAACAGATGGATGAAAAACGGACAAACGGACCAACGGACTTATGCCCCTTTCACACAGGTGGATCGTTCAGATCTGCCTGTCCGTTTTTTGGCGGATCTGAACGGTCCCCCCATGCATTTCTATGGGGGATCGGATGTCAGTGAAGACATTTCCGCTGACACCCGATCTGATCCGATCCGTCAAATCTGGACGGATTGAAACCCTATTTTCCATCCGTCCAGCGGATCGGATGGGATCGGATGAGAACGGACCGACGGTCCCTTCCCATTCGATTATCCGCATAGAGATGCATGGGGAACTGACAGCTGTGTCTCAGCACACAGCATGGAGACACAGCTGTCATCCTCCTGCTCAGCGGGGGATCGGCGGCTCGATCCACCGCTGAGAAAAACGGAATCCATCCGACGGACGGATAGTGTGAAAGGGGCCTTAGGGTAAAAAATGTTGAGGCTTTAGAACCACTTTAATCATGAATGATGGCCCCAGAATTATTGATCTCACTTTGACATTTGTGATGACACCTCACATGTGTAGTGCAATCTCTGCCTGTATACATAAGCAGAACCTATGTGCACATTTACATTGGCAGGTGATCACAGGAAGACGTTGGTTCCTCCATCTTCTCTGTGCGCAGCCGACCCGACTGCTAACAGCTGTCCCAGGCTCCCCAGTGGAGAGGTTGTAAAGCTGCTCTGATAACCTTTACTGGAAATCCAATCACCAGCTTTAAAAAACAGTCCTAGGATCCAGACCTGCGTAGCTGCAGCCATGATCCTGCTGTAACACTTGCTACGGAGTATATATATATATATATATATATATATAGATATAGATAGATATAGATATGTTTATAAAAATATCCTAATTTCCTAAATAGTTTTTGCATTTACAATATATTACAATGATACTCAGGAAACTACTGTATACTCTGATTTATATTTTATATACATATATATATATATATATATATATATATATATATATATATACAGTATACATATATATATATATATATATATATATTTTTTTTTTTTTTTTTTTTTTAATTAAAGTATAACTAAAGGAAAAAAAAAATTTTTTTTTTTTTTTTTTATTTTTAAGTTTTGGATAGAAAGGAGAGGGATTAGACCCCTGTCAGGTTTTTACCACTGTCTGTGCCCTGTTACGGAGATTTACCCTTTTTATTTGTCCAATGGGGAAACTAGGTCTCATGACAACAAAGAAAATGATAAATTATAAACCTCCCTTACTCTATCCAAATTGATAAAACAAAAAAATAAAAAGAGTTTTTCTTCAGTTCTACTTCAAAGAATAAGTTCACCTTCTGGAACATGTTACATGTTACATCTGTTTTTAGGGTGGAACATGTAACATGTTCCCAATGCTGCAGTCGCTGCCTGTTCACACCCCCCCCCCCCCCCGAGGGTACGAGCAAGCCAAGCCACTGACAGGTCTGCAGGCGACCTGAGTGGCGTTAGCAATCTGCTGATCGCTGGTGCAATGCTTTATAAGCTCCTGCAAGAAAAAATAATAAATGTACATTTTTTTACCTGCAAAATATGTGCATTTATTTTATTTTTTTGAACCACTTGCCGTCCGCCAGCAGTACATATACTGCAGCAGGTCGGCTCTATCCCGTGAAACGACATAACTGTACGTTGCTTTGCAGGGACCGCGAGTGGGGGTGCACGCCCATTTACCACGGGGGAAGCTGATCTGCGGGCACCCGCGATCGCCCCTCATGAAGACAGAACGGCGGTCTGCCGTTGTTAACACAGCAGACTGCTGTTCTGTAAGTTGTAAACACAGGGATCCTGTGTTCCTCCTATTTAGGAACACAGGTCCCTGTGTTCATTCCATAAGTACATCCCCCACACAGTTAGAAAGCACCCCCTAGGGACACATTTAACCCTTTGATCGCCCCTGGTATTAACCCCTTCCCTGTCAGTGTCAGTATAGTAACAGTGCATATTTTTTTAGCACTGATTACTGTAGTAATGTCACTGGTCCCCCCAAAAGTGTCGAAAATGTCAGTTAGGGGTCCGATCTGTGCGCTGCATCTTAGCAGTCCCGCTAAAAATCGCTGATCGCCGCCCTTTGATCACCCCCTGGTGTTAACCCCTTCCCTGCCAGTGTCAGTACAGTAACAGTGCATATTTTTAGCACTGATTACTGTAGCAATGTCACTGGTCCCCCCCCCAAAAGTGTAAAAAATGTCGGTTAGGTGTCTGATATCGTATCAGCAGGGAGCATCGATAGTTTCAAAAAACTATTAGATGGGCACCTTAAAGACCACAACATACAGGGGTATACAATGTACAACATACAGGGGTATACAATGTACGGTTAGCAGCAAACACACACACACACATCATAGGTTGAACATGTACGGTTAGCAGCAAACACACACACACACATCATAGGTTGAACTGGATGGACTGATGTCTTTTTTCAACCTAACTAACTATGTAACTATGATATGTCCGCCGCATTTTCGCAGTCCCGCTACAAATCACTGATCGCCGCCCTTTGATCACCCCCTGGTGTTAACCCCTTCCCTGCCAGTGTCAGTATAGTAACAGTGCATATTTTTTTAGGCACTGACTACTGTAGTAATGTCACTGGTCCCCCAAAAAGTGTCATAAATGTCAGTTAGGTGTCCGATCTGTCCGCCGCATCTTTGCAGTCCCACTAAAAATCGCTGATCGCCACCCTTTGATTACCCCCTGGTGTTAGCCCCTTCCCTGCCAATGTCAGCACAGTAACAGTGCATATTTTTTTAGCACTGACTACTGTAGTAATGTCACTGGTCCCCCCAAAAGTGTCAAAAATGTCAGTTAGGTGTCCGATCTGTGCGCTGCATCTTTGCAGTCCCGCAAAAAATCACTGATCGCCGCCCTTTGATCACCCTTTGGTGTTAACCCATTCCCTGCCAGTGTCAGTACAGTAACAGTGCATATTTTTTAGCACTGATTACTATAGTAATGTCACTGGTCCCCCCCAAAAGTGTCAAAAATGTCAGTTAGGTGTCTGATATGTCCGCCTATAAAAATCACTGATCGCTGCCATAACTACTAAAAAAAATAAAAATTAAAATTACATAAATCTTTCCCCTAGTTTGTAGACGCGATAACCTTTGCGCAAACCAATCAAAATACTCTTATTGGGATCTTTTTTTTACCAAAAATATGTAGCAGAATACTAAGGCAAAACTCTTTTTTAATAGAGTATAAATCTCTATGGAGATAAAGTAAGGGAGGGTTAACTGTGGCGTTGTCCCCCTCGCTCCAAGTTGGACTACAAGCCATTGTGTCACATTCTGCTAAAGTCACCGCAGGAAAACTCTATGTTCAGCCACAGCTGGAGCACGCAAATATTCACAGGAAGTTTATACTAAGGCTGTACAGGATGTGCACAGCCCAGGGAAAGAAAATAGGGAAAATGTGATCCGCACTGACCTACAAGTATTGTTTCACCAGAGTTTATGTAGCTCTACTTTAAGGCCCCATGCACACCACTAGGTGCACCGTCCAGCCCCAGCAGCTGTCAGCCGCTAGTAGAGTTTGACAAGCTGTCGGCAGCGGGGCTGGTTGAGACACCTGTGCCCTCCACCAACACCTAAACCAACCTTTTCAACACAGAGGAACCCTTGAAATAATTTTCAGGTCTCGGGGAACCCCTGCTAAAAATGACTATATTTACAACTCATGATACATTCGTGTGATGGTCAGTGGGATGAATGCTCCTTATATTTGTGGACATTGGGAAGAATTACCTTCTTCCAGATAGCTAATGGTAATCAATGATAATCAATGGTGTCAGGGGGAACTTATCTAAGAGGCAGAAATTGCTCATTGCTTTAGGAACCCCTAGCAACCTCTGGAGGAACCCTAGGATTCCACGGAACCCTGGTTGACAACCACTGACCTAAACACTGTGTCCCCATACACCAGAGCTAAACGCCCATTGTGCATGGGTCCCAGGGGCAGACTAGCAATGTTCGGCCCAGGGGGCAAGTATAAATCAGAGGCCCATGGTGCAGCGACTTGGGCCCCTTCCCACTTTCCCTCACCCACTCTCCAAATCCTCTTCCTGACCCCCATTCCAAGCTGAAGCCCTGCTCCAGATACTCTCTACTTACCGGCTGAATCTGGGTTCCTTACCTGGCCAGGAGGGGGTGGTGGGGGGCAGCTGCGTCAGCTCGGTTGGGGCTGGCCAGGGCAGAAGAGTCTCCAGTGGGCATGGAACTGGCTTCTGCTCGGACACAGTTTACACCATCCATACTTGGCTTGCGCTTTGTTCTTGTCTTCAGCCCACACTCGGTAGGTCAGCGGCAGGGACTTTTTACTTCTCTTTACCAGGAATCCTTTAGGCATGTCTGTGGCAGAAGTGGTGCAGACTTTTTATGGGGCATCAGAGCAGCCCAGGGGGCAATTGCCCCCCTGCCCCCTGGCCCAGTCCTCCCCTGATGGGGCCTGACTCAGGCAGCAATCTCCTGACTCCTGACCGACTATTTTCACTTTCAGGGGGATAGGTGATGTACACGAATGCCCACGTGACAGTCATACACAACTTTCTGACCAGTGCAAAGCGAAGGCCCAGAAAACAGTACTCAGATGTTCAATTAAGTCCACCGAGAGAGTGTGTGACGGGTTGACAACCCAAAAGAACAGTTGGGAGACAAGGCAGAGCGTTGTCACCCTCTAAAAGGAAGTATATGAACAAAGACCTTAATGGCAGGATCAACAAAGAATATTAAAGATCTATTAAAAAGCAAAAAGCTTATTAAAAAACCTTTGTTTTTTTGTATTTGTTTTTTTAAATAAAACTAACAAACATGCCTATACTTACCTGCTCTGTGCAATCCTTGTGCACAGAGCATTCGTAATCCTCTTCTTCTGGGCTGCCCCGCTGGGACTCCAGGCCACTGGTCTTTATCGGGTCTCCCAATGGAAAGCCGATTTCCATAGGGGCACCCGTGCGGGCTCACTCCTGAATCCCACTGCTGCATCCATAGACAGTGGGACTCAGCCCCGACCCCTCACTCCCGTGTCAATGGATTTAATTGACAGCAGCGGGGGCCAATGGCTCCTGCTGCTACCAATCTGTCCAATGAGGAGAGAGACAGCTTGTGCACATCGCTTGATCAGATTGGGCTCAGGTAAGAAAAAGGGGGGGGAGGGGGGTCTGGTAGGGAGCTGCAGCACAGAAGGTTTTTTCTTGAGGCTTTTTCAACCACTTTAATAAAAACTGCATATTTGAAATATTAAAAATTAAATTACATTAACATGTTAAAACTAGGGATTTTTCTTAAATACAAACTAGGTAAACATACCTGCTCTGTGCAATTGTTTTGCACAGAGCAGCCATAATCCTCCTTTTCCTGGGTTGGCACTCCTGGCTCCTTTTCCCTTCTGAGTGCCCCCACAGCATGCCACATGATATGGGATCATGAGCTGCGCTGTGTGTGCCCATTGGCACACACAGCATGGTTAAGCCCTGCCCCCTGCTCCCACCTTACAGGCTGTGATTGATAATGACAGGTGAGAGGAGCCAATGGCTCCCTCTGCTACCTCCATGCTAGTGAGGGGAGAGGGTCGAGAGCCGCTGTACTCGAGCAAAGAGATTAATCCAGATCAGGCTCAGGTAGGTAAGGGGGCAGGGCCACACTGGCCTACCGGGATACCGGGAAATTTCCCGGTAGGCCGGCAAGTCCCCCCTGCCCTGGGGCTGCGAACACCTGCATGTCCGGCTATTCCCGTGCAGACGGCGCATGCGCGGTGATGTGTTGGCGCCATTTTTAAAAGTACGGCTTGTTTGGTCCAAAAGGTAAGCGAGACTTCTCCTCAGGAGATGCAGTGCTGTGGGCATGGTACAGGAAATTCTCCTGTACCATGCCCGCAGCACTGCATCCCCTGCACCATGCCGGCAACCCTACATCTCCTGTACTATGCCCACAGCCCTGCAACTCCTGTACCATGTCTGCAGCCCCTGCACCATGCCCACAGCCCCTGCATCTCCTGTACCATGCCCGAAGCCCCTGCATCTCCTGTACCATGTCTGCAGCCCCTGCACCATGTCCGCAGCCTCTGCATCTGCACCATGCCTGCAACCCCTGCATCTCCTGCACCATGCCCGCAGCCACTGCATCTCCTGCACCATGCCCGCAGCCCCTGATATCTCCTGTACCATGCCCGCAGCCCCTGCATCTCTTGTACCATGCCCGCAGCCTCTGAAATCTCCTGCATCATGTCCGCAGCCCCTGCATCTCTTGCACCATGACCCCAGTCCCTGCATCTCCTGCATCATGTCCGCAGCCCCTGCATCTACAGTACCATGTCCACAGCCCCTGCATCTCCTGTACCATGTCCGCAGCCCCTGCATCTCCTGTACCATGTCCACAGCCACTGCATCTCCTGCACCATGCCCGCAGCCCCTGAATCTCCTGTACCATGTCCGCAGCCTCTGACATCTCCTGTACCATGTCTGCAGCCCCTGCATTTCCTGCACCATGTCCGCAGCCCCTGCATCTCTTTTTCCATGTACACAGCCCCTGCATCTCCTGTACCATGTCCGCAGCCTCTGCATCTCATGTACCATGTCCACAGCCTCTGCATCTTCTGCACCATGCCCGCAGTCCCTGCATCTCCTGTACCGTATCCGCAGCCTCTGACATCTCCTGTACCATGTCTGCAGCCCCTGCATCTCCTGTACCATGTCCGCTGCCTCTGACATCTCCTGTACCATGCCCACAGCCTCTGACATCTCCTGTACCATGCCCACAGCCCCTGACATCTCCTGTACCATGTCCACAGCCCCTGACATCTCCTGTACCATGTCCGCACAGCCCCTGACATCTCCTGTACCATGTCCGCACAGTCCCTGACATCTCCTGTACCATGTCTGCATAGCCTCTGACATCTCCTGTACCATGTCCGCAGCCTCTGAAATTTCCTGTACCATGTCTGCAGCCCCAGACATCTCCTGTACCATGTCCGCACAGCCCCAGAAATCTCCTGTATCATGTCCACAGCCCCTGACATCTCATGTACCATGTCCGCACAGCCTATGACATCTCCTGTACCATGTCCGCACAGCCTCTAAAATCTCCTGTACCATGTCCGCACAGCCTCTGACATCTCTTGTACCATGTCCACACAGCGTCTGACATCTCCTGTACCATGTCCGCAGCCTCTGACATTTCCTGTACCATGTCCACAGCCCCTGACATCTCTTGTACCATGTCCGCAGCCCCTGACATCTCCTGTACCATGTCCGCAGCCTATGACATCTCCTTGTACCATGTCCGCAGCCTCTGACATCTCCAGTACCATGCCCAAAGCCCCTGACATCTCCTGTACCATGCCCGCAACCTCTGACATCCCCTGTACCATGTCCGCAGCCTCTGACATCTCCTGTACCATGTCCGCAGCCTCTGCATCTCCTGTACCATGTCCGCACTTTTACCACTTTTAACCGGAATTTGCATATATATATATATATATATATATATATATATATATATGAAGCCCTACATGCTTTCATATCTGTTTTATCTATATATAATACACTCTTCAAATGTGCTTTAAAATGCATGGTTTTCCCTTTTATGAACAAGAAAATAATGGCGCTATGCTGTTGGGTCGGTATAATAATACTATGGGGCTGGTATGAAACTATTTTCAGGGCTGAATTTTATTCCCAGTTCGGCCCTGTAAGGGGGGCGCTAGGGGAGCTGCACTCAAAAAAAAAAAACATTTTTTATAACCACTTTAACTTGGGTTGGGATTTCATTTTTTTACTATTTTTTTCTACTGATTGGGAAAAATGGCGAGCAGAAAGTCCCTTCAATTCTGCACTAAGCTGGTAATGTGGGTTTGTATTTGTAGGGTACTTCCAGAGCTGCATTATTATCATTAGACTTTTTTAGATTATCAGTGCAGAACATTCCTTGCCCCTTGTGTGCATACAATTTAGAGCCAAAAGGCAAATAAAGCTCTCCTAGAATAAATATGTAAACTTTCATTTGAACTTTATTATTCTAATATGTTACATAAAGTTTGTACTAATGTGATATAGTTTTAATCAGCCGACTTTGTTGAATATATATATATATATATATATGGGGGGAGGGGGGGGGAGATGTAAATGTTGCTCTGGGAAAACTTACAGGAAAATACAAATCATGGAAATAAAAATATACATATCCAAATTTGCTACAAAATTAAAGTGATTGTAAAGGATACATTTTTTTTTTAATACCAAACATGTCATACTTACCTGATCTGAGCAATGGTTTTGCACAGAGCAGCCCCATTCCCCCTCTTCTGCACCAGCCAATCAGACTTAAAGTTGGGAAAGAAATTGGCTGCACACCTTGGCTCGGTCAAATAGATTTATTGAAACATGTATAAAACTGCCACCAGGACAAGGACACAGACCTGAGAAAAGTTGACGCGTTTCACACTGACAACGTGCTTCTTTCTACCCAGTCCTACCTGTCCTCAGGATTACACCTCTCACCTGGAGCAGCAAATTGGCCTCTATGTTTTTCCAATCAGACTTAAAGCTACAGTAGTTTGTAGGGGTAAGTCCACTAAAGTCTCTTCTGGATATAGGTATGAAACCCATACATTCACTGCAATACAATATTTTCCACTAGAATGGGCCTTTAATCTGAGTTCTCTTTAATCCCTTGTCTACCAAGGTACTGTACACTTATACATTTATAAAAGTGAGCTGAGAATTTTTTTTAGCGATCATCTTTCATGTAAAAGCGATCCAGGCAAAATATCACAGTAATTGGCACCTGTCAAGGTTAGGGATGCACCGATCCGACTTTTTAGGGCCCAATACCAATATCTGGCGTTGTGAAATCGCCGATACCGGAACCGATCCGGAGCTACACACAAAGCAAGCGGCTGCAGTTCAGAGCAAAGCAGCTGCTTCATGTGTACGGCTCCTCCATTCACAGGCGGAGTGCATCTGATATCACTTCGCCTGTGAGTCGGACCTATACAGGAAGTAGCGGCTCCCATCCCATACTACTACTGCACCTAGTAAGGGATGGCTGAGCCGTTACCAAGCTAAAACCGGATCGGCCAGTGGATCGGTCAATGTTACCGATCCCCCGATCCATCTAAAATGGCCATATCGGCGCCGATATCCGATCAGAATATCGGATCGGTGCATCCCTAGTCAAGGTCTTACCTTGCCTTCCTGTTGGCAGCCATCTTGGACATGTGCAGACTGATCTCTCTTATAAACTCTGTTTGAATTATCACTTGCTTGCTGCCTGGGCATCGCTCGTTGATGGTGTTACACACCTGACTATATATATCACCCGTTGGCTTGCAGTCCTTGCCCTTGTGTTTGTGCGCCAAGGTGCATCATTGCTAGCAGTCTTCTGTGCTCTGTGTTCCTCCATGCATGACCTGACTTGGCTGATGACTTTCCTGGCTCTCAATTTCGCACCGGCAGACGACCCAGCTTTGGCAGACTACCCGCCTCTGGACCCGATCCCGTCTTGGATGACTATCCACTTCTAAACTCGATCCTTGCTTGGATGACTACCCGCTCTGGACTTGACCTCGGCTGTTCCTGATTTCGCTCCTTACTCTTGCTGTGCGTTTATTGTTGTTGCTCCAATAAACTGCTTTATTTTACTTGCATCTTCATGTGGTCTGGTTTCCTGGCACCCTAACAGCCCCCTAGCAGTAGCTTCAGGATGTTTAAACCGTGCATATGTGCAACACGCTGTTCCCACTAGCTGGGCTGAGCTTGAAAAGGAGGCACCTGCTACTAAGCTAAGCTGGAACCAGAAGAGAACGTGCCGCGCATGCACACAGTTTGAATGGCTAGGGGGCATGTTTGTGATATTCGGCCTATACTGTATACTCCAGGACAGAGGGGAATGTGGGGCTGGAAAGTCTTCTGGACTGCCCCCTCCCCCCCCCAACAGGAGGTGCTCTAGTATGCTCTATTCAATGGATACAGATTTGCATAGGGGAGATTAACTTACACTTTAAAGTGCCACACTAAGAATCCATTGTCTTGGTATAGATTTTTCCAAACATGACCTAGGATAAAGGAGGGAGCCAACGTTTTTTTAGGGGATTTAAAATTGCCACCTTCACCAGGGCTTGAGGCCCCTGAAACGCGTTGGCTCTATCCCTTATCCTCACTCAAATTGGAATACAGCTAGACCTGGACAATTCATTCTTGGTGTGGCCTTTTAATCTTAGGTTTATTCAGCAACAAGTCAAGGAAACTGGGGGAGGGGGGGCCTTCACAATGTCAGCCTGCTGTTGGCTAACATCACTCAGCCGGTCAGGCTGGGACAAGATCCTGACTTTACAGTCGGTATCCACCCAGATCCCTAGACCAGCAGCTGGCTTGGCCCCTCAAGGAGACTGAGCAAATGGCTCCCTTCTCTTTCCCAGCCCAGCGCTCCAGTAGGCACTGGATGGACAGAGCAGAGAGCCCGGTAACTGACAGTCACCCCTCTCTGCTCAGAGTGGAGGGGAGAAATGACCAATCAGCGGTGTTTAATCGCTCAATTCTCAGTTTAGAGGCAGCAGGGACATATGCAGCATTGGATCAATGCTGCAGCCACCTAGATAAGAATACGTTTTTTTTTTTTTTTGTTTTTTTTTGTTTTATTATAAACCCCATACTTCTCTTTTAATTCATACTGGAATAAATACATTTAGGGGTCTCAAAATCCTGAAACGCGTTTGTCTCCATCCCTTATCCTTACTCATACTGGAATAACTACTGGAAAAAATTATACCTGGACAATTCATTCTTGATGTTGCCTGTTATTCGTGTGTTTATTCTGTTACACGTCAAGAAATCTGGGGGAAGGGCCTTCACCTTACAACAGGAGATGCTCTGGCATGTACAGTACCATTCAATGAATACAGCATAGGGGGATTTTTGTAAAATCTTTATGAAGGTGAACTTACACTTTAAAGTGCCACACTAAGAATTCATTGTCTGGGTATGGATTTTTGCCAACGTGCATAAGGATGGGGCCAACGTGTTTCAGGGGTTTCAGATTTGCCACCTTCAGCAGGGCTTGAGGCAGGGGCGGATCCAGGGTGGGGGCAGCGGGGCAATTGCTCCCTCCGAGAAAATATTAGTGACTCTGCTCTGGGATGGTAGGTTGGTAAGCCCAGATTGCAGGTTCCTGACCCGCCATCCCCGAGCATCAGTGTAAATAACGGAGCCAGCACTAGAGGAAGCGGAGCCGATGCTTCCTGTATAGCGCCGACTCCTGTCACAGGTGGAGTGATACAGGAAGCAGTGGCTCTGCTTCCTCCAGCGCGGCTCCTGTCACGCTTTTGCTCAGGAATGGTGGGTCGGGAAGCCACTAACAGTACCAGCCAGCAGTAACAGCCAGCAATGCCCACCAACAGTACCAGCCAGCACTACCCACCAGCAGTACCCACCAGTACCAGCTAGCAGTACCCGCTTGTAGTACCCACCAGTACCAGCTAGCAGTACCCACCAGTACCAGCCAGCAGTACTCACCAGCAACAGCCAGCAGTACCAGCCAGCAGAACCCACCAGCAGTACCAGCCAGCAGTACCAGCTAGGGGTACCCACCAGCACCAGCCAGCAGTACCTGCCAGCCATACTCATCAGTACCAGCCAGCAGTACCCACCAGTACCAACCAGCAGTACCCACCAGCAACAGCCAGCAGTACCCGCTAGCACAGCAGAACCCACCACCAGTACCAGCCAGCAGTACTCACTAGCAGTACCTACCAGCACCAGCCAGCAGTACCCGCCACCAGCAGTACCTACCATTACCAGCTAGCAGTATTCACCAGTAGTACCCACCAGTACCAGCCAGCAGTACCCAACAGCAGTACCAGCCCTGTAGGAGAGCCAGCAGCAGCCATCAGCCATATTGACCTTTGGGACAGCAGCAGCCAGCGATACCTGCAGTAATCCTGATGAAGAAATGGAGATTGAGGTCAGTTGAGGTGCAGGTAAACGACATCCATGTGAAAGCAGCCTTAAGACCCTTTCACACAATCGGTCTAATTGGGTCCGCCTGTCTGTTTTTCATGTGGACTCAATTGGACCCTCCATTCAACTCTATAGAGCGGCAGATGTAAATGGACTTGTGTCCGTTTACACATGCCTATCTCCAATCCACTTAAAAAACAGAAGGGGATCCGTCCCCTTCTGTCTGGGCAGATCGCAGAGCCCATAGAGTGATAGTGCTTTGTCCGTGTCTGCTCTCCAAATGCTGAGTGGACATGGACCTGTCATCTGCCCGCTCCGCTCCGCTCATTGTGGCCCGTGACCGGTTACCAAGGAGCTAAAGTGTTCTTCTCGCCTCAAATGCTGGGCACCCCTGCTGTAGGGGCATGAGTCCTGGATGGAGAGATACACTGTAGCAGCCTTCCCCCTTAGTTTTGCAGCGGTGTGTGTCGGAGGGAAGGAGTCCCAGATGGAGCTACAGTATAGTGCATCAGGAGACCCACGGGGAAATCATAAAGATCTCCTGTGAAGTTGATAATTGTCAAGACCTCAGCCACTGTCGCGGATGGCCCTAACATTTTAATTACTGTGGTTGGCAGGTCTCACTATTCTTCCCTACCTCCTCCGCACTAAGAGGAAGTGGCATCATTTTAAATGTGTCACTGTTTTAAACAAGGTTAGGACTGTATGATACGCTAAAAACAGTTCTGTAAGCAACACCCTATTTTCTGGCAGTGCCCCTCCCGAGACTAGACTCTGGATCCGCTCCTGGCTCGAGGCCCCTGAAAACGCATTGGCTCCATCCCTTATCCTAATTCATACTCGGTGTGGCCTTTTAATTTCAAGTTTATTCAGTTACAAGTAAAGGAAACTGGCGGAGGACCTTCACCATTTACAACAAGAGATGCTCTGGTATGTACCATATAATGGATACGAAATTGCACAGGGGAATTTCTGGAAAGTCTTCATGAAGGTGAACCTACACTTTAACCTCCTTCAGCCCGCGCTATAGCCGAAAGACAGCTACAGCGCGGGCTCTAATTTCCAGGAGGCCGTCTTTAAACGGCCTCCCAGTAACAGGCTACCCGCGTGCTTCCGCGAGCACGCATCGGGGAAAATCTGTGTTGGCCGTGTCCCTTGGACACAGCCAATCACAGATCGTGGTGAATGGCCAATCACAGCGGCCATTTACCACGTGATCGGACCGTGCAATGAGAGATGATCTCAAATGTAAACATATGAGATCATCTCTCATCGCCAGCTCTCCTTCCTCACACAGAGACTGCAGTGTGAGGAAGAGGAGAGCCGATCAGCTGTAAGGGGACACAGAGGAATGTAATCAGGGCACCGATCACCAGTGCCATGATTACACAAGAGGGGAAAAAAATGCCATAACTGCCCACAGTGCCCGCCATCAGTGCCCCCCATCAGTGCCCATAGTGCTGCCAGTCAGTGCCCATCAGTGCCTGCTCATCTAGGCACTGATGGGCACTGACTAGCAGCACTATGGGCACTGAGTGTGGGCACTGATGGTGCTGCCCATCAGTGCTGATTATTGCCACCCGTCAGTATCCATCAGTGCCACCCATCAGTGTCCATCAGTGCCACCCATCAATGTCCATCAGTGCCACCTCTCAGTGCCCATCAGTGCCGCCTCTCAGTGCCCATCAGTGCCGCCCATCAGTGCCCAGCAGTGCCACCTATCAGTGCTCATCAGTGCCGCCTATCAGTGCTCATCAGTGCGGCATATTAGTACCTCCTCATCAGTGCCACCTCATCAGTGCCCATAAGTGCCACCTCATCAGTGCCGCCTCATCAGCGCACATCAGTGAAGGAGAAAAATGTATTTATTTTCAAAATTTACTCACAGAAAATAAGAAAAACTTTTTTTTTCAAAATTTTCTGTCTTTTTTCTTTTTTTTTTTGTAAGAAATAAAAAACCCAGAGGTTATTAAATACCACCAAAAGAAAGCTCTATTTGTGAGAAAAAAATTATAAACATTTCATATGGGTACAGTGTAGCATGACCGCGCAATTGTCATTCAAAGTGTGAGAGCGCTGAAAGCTGAAAATTGGTCTGGGCAGGAAGGGGGTGAAAGTGCCCAGTAGGCAAGTGGTTAATCTCAGGTCCATCAAGTTACAAGGAAACAGAAAAGATCCTCTGGCATGAAAATGCTGTCAGCCCAGAATCCAGACGCCCTGTCCATACACCGCCTCCGATTTCTTCACTAATAGGATAACCGTAGGGTTCCAGCACTAATCTTCCTTCTTTCCTTTTTGAATTTTACCCGGAGTGTACCTTAAAACAAAAAAAAAAAAGGAAAAATACTTATTAGAGAACAAAGGGTGAAGTGCAATAAAAATAGATTCACCGGCTATGCCGATGTTTATAAATAGCTCTAATAAAGCAGTCTTTATTATCTCTTGCACAACATTTTATAGCTTGATTTATAATCCATTATAATCTGTTAACCACCTCAGAGGATGATCCTACATCATCTGACTCAGGCTAATAATATGTAGACGTTCCTGTAATAAGACTAGGTGTAAGAGAACCCCTCACCGAGGTAGATCTATATTTACACAGGACTCTTATATTGAGTGATGATGTTTGTTCTGCTCTCACGTCCATTATTTGTAAGGTGTGGTGACTACTGCTGGACGTTTACCAAGCCGGCTGGCAACGTTGGCGACTGCCGGAAGTGACTTTTGTTGTAACCACCAAAACAACTTCAAAACATGGCTGTGACATATTCTCTATGAGACGGGTGACGTCCGACCTGCTAACAGTTCATGAAAAAGAAAAGCTGTAGCTACCAATCGGATTGAACAACTGATCACAGGTCCACTTTTGCTCAAATTTTTGGACATCAGAGATTTTGTTTTTGTTTTTTTAGGTCAAATCACATGAAAAAAAAGGCTATACCTCTACCTAAAAAGAATAGTCCTGGTAGGGGCTATCTACAGCGCTTGCTAAATATAAATAAATGTGCAAATGTGCAGAGGATATTGTGCAAACAATATATGCAAATGTGGTCTCAATATTTTAATATAATTATATATATAAAAATAAATAAATCAAAATTGTGAAATAAAAAGCATAAAACATTTGTAATTATTTAGAGTTCATCTCGTGATATAAATAAATAAAAGTGCAAAAAGTCCAATTTTCTGTCGTTATTTCTTGCTTCAGGAAACTGGATGATATAGTGAAAGTGCTCAGTGATATTAATCCATAATTATTTATAGTGATTTATTGTTATAAAGTGCAAGTGCTGAATTCCTTCTTCCCGTGATAGGATAGATGGGTGACTTACCAGATGTAATGGGTCTCATATATCATACGATATTGAGATCAATCACGCTTGTCGGTAGGTCCCCTTTTAATGCCTCCTGGCTGTGCTGATGGTGATTTCCTCCTCACCACTCCATAGGACAGCATATAATGTTGTTTTAAAAAGGAAAGATAAAAAGCTCCAGATGGTGTGATATTGTTTTTTTTTTAAAAGGGTTTATTCCCATAAAAATATCAAGGTTTCAAACAAGATAAAATAGCTGTATTCTGCACCCTTTGAAAACGTCACCGGATGTGACGAAACGCGTCAGGACGTGGACCGCACAGCGTAACGTACACTAGAGCGCAAGCCGGATTTACCTCCGCTCGCCACTCTGCATAGTTGTACCATACAGTCACGGGATTTTAAAAACCTTTTTTGCCGAATACTGCTATTTTATCTTGTTTGAAACCTTGATATTTTGGGATACTGTCAGCTGAACCACACAGCATTATTGATTGTTATGCTGTAGGCAGCTGCCTGCACCATAACAGTCGATGACGCTGTACAGCCCAGTCACCAGCACCCTAGCAACCAATGACACGGTATGGCACAGCCATCTGCATCGTAGCAACCAATGATGCTGTACAACCCAGCCTCCTGCATCTTAGCAACTAATGATGCTGTACAACCCAGTCTCCTGCATCTTAGCAACCAATGATGCTGTACAACCCTGTCTCCTACATCTTAGCAACCAATGATGCTGTACAACCCTGTCTCCTACATCTTAACAACCAATCGTGCTCTACAACCCAGCCTCCTGCATCTTGGCAACCAATGATGCTGTACAACCCAGCCTCCTGCATCTTGGCAGCCAATGATGCTGTACAATCCAACCTCCTGCATCTTAGCAACCAATGATGCTGTACAACCCAGCCTCCTGCATCTTAGCAACCAATGATGCTGTACAACCCAGCCTCCTGCATCTTAGCAACCAATGATGCTGTACAATCCAGCCTCCTGCATCTCAGCAACCAATAGTGCTGTACAATCCAGCCTCCTGCATCTTAGCAACCAATAGTGCTGTACAACCCAGCCTCCTGCATCTTAGCAAATAATGATGCTGTACAAGCCAGCCTCCTGCATCTTAGCAACCAATGATGCTGTACAACCCAGCCTCCTGCATCTTAGCAGCCAATGATGCTGTACAATCCAGCCTCCTGCATCTTAGCAGCCAATAGTGCTGTACAACCCAGCCTCCTGCATCTTAGCAACCAATGATTCTGTACAACCCAGCCTCCTGCATCTTATCAACTAATTGCTGGAAAGCTGGCTGCTGAGCCCCAGCATTATTGGTTGCTGTGTCATCTAAAAAAGGCATCTTGAGTGTCTAGGGTTACCATATACCAGGATGACTAGAAACTATCAAAAGCTGCTACAATCAATGTTTCCTAAGGCTCCATTCACACTTGTGCGACTTGTCAGACAACTTTGCATGAAAAGTCACACCCCATGTTTTTCAATGATAACCGTTCAAGTATGTTTGACTTAAAGTCGCAGTGACTTTAAAAGGTTCCTGCACTACTTTGATCTCACTTTAATGTGACTTGAATGCCATAGACTGCAGTGTAAACCCTCAAAATTTGCATGAAAGTCGCACCTGAATTTTATACAAGCCACAGTTGTGCAACAGTTTCTATTTTCATTGGTCAAAGTCAAAGTTGCATCCAAGTTACACTTTTTCAAAGTTGCATCAAAGTTGAATGCCAAAGTCGCATGAATTTGGAGTCATACAAGTGTGATTGGAGCCTAATGGAGACATCCGCCAGAGATTAAAGTCGCACCTGAATGTTATACGTATGACAGGTGTGCAACCGCTGTCCATTATCATTGGTAAAAGCCAAAGTTGCATCCAAGTTACACCCATCCAAAGTTGCATCAAAGTTGCAATCGCCAGGGTCTACTTCACACCCTCACGACTACATAAAATATTTCCTTCACTACCTGACTCCTGCTGGAGCTGTTCTTCCCAGCCAGCAGATTTTATACATATCTTTTGGTCCTGTCCGCATATTGGACAGTACTGGTCTGCAGTCACAGCATTCATATTATCAGTCACCACCGTTCATGTGCCACTTACAGTGGAAGTGTGTCTGCCAGGGACTTGTGAACCCCTTGGCTTCTGGTCGCGAAGTTAAAACACTTCTGGGCCTGCTACTTTATTATGCACGCAAGGCTATTGTTTTGCGTTGGAAATCCTCTCTAATGCACCATCACTAAATTACTGGAAACAATTGGTAAACGTGGCACTCCCACTTTACAAAACGACTTACCTTTCTCGAGGTTGTATCAAAAAGTTCCATAATGTATGGGATATCTGGGTTGAAGCCTCCTCTACTAACGCAGACTCAATAGATGCATAACTAGAATATCATCCCTTATTCAATGATGACTATAGAGATCCCATGGATATGCTCTGGATGATAGCAAACCACCTAGATATTAGGATTCTAAATGTATGTCTAGTCCCTAGGTTTAGTTGTATTTACCTTAAACGCATACATTTCTATGCATTATACAATGTACTGACCTCAATACAATTCTAAAAGTACCGACGCATAGAAAGGGGTTTCATTTTTTCACTTTTTTTTTCTCTTCTTGTTTTTTTAGGGTCCTTTCACACGGGCGCTCCGTATGTCCGTATTTCATCCCATTTTTTTGCGGATGAAAAACGGACATAATGCATATCAATGGGATTGCGGATGTCAGCAGATGACCATCGGCTGACATCCGATTTGCGTCCTTTCCGATCAGTTCAGTTTTTTTGAACGGAAGAGAACCCTATTTTTCTTCCGTTTAAAAAGACGGAACGGACGCAAAAACGGACGTCAGTGGTGTCTTCCGCTCAAAAAAACTGAACTGATCGGAAAGGACGCAAATCGGATGTCAGCGGATGGTCATCCGCTGACATCCGCAATCCCATTTGCGTCCTTTCCGATCAGTTCAGTTTTTTTGAGCGGAAGAGAACCCTATTTTTCTTCCGTTTAAAAAGACGGAACGGATGCAAAAACGGATGTCAGTGGTGTCTTCCGCTGACATCCGCAATCCCATTGACATGCATTATCTCCGTTTATCATCCGCAAACAGATGGGATGATAAACGGACATACGGACCGGATGACACAAGTGTCATCGGTGTCCAGAAAAAAAAAAGTGCCGGAGCGGATCAAAAAACGGTCCACCCCGTGTGAAAGGACCCTTACTGTTGTTTTTCTTGAGCCTGGGAATGCCGGATAGGCTCTGTTTTGTACGATCTTAGAAAACTTGAAATAAAAAGAATTTTCAAAAAAGAAGTCGTAGAAATGTGAATGGAGCCTAATGGGGACATCGGCCAGAGATGAAAGTTGCACCTGAATGTTATACATATGACAGTTGTGCAACCGTTGTCCATTATCATTGGTCAAAGCCAAAGTTGCATCCAAGTTACACCCTTTAAAAGTTGCGTCAAAATTGAACTCCAAAGTTGCATGAATTTGGAGTCGTACAAGTGGGATTGGAGCCGAACGTGGTATCACCGGAATCTTGGCTGTTCTTCCGTTAATTGACACCTAAGGCAGCAATTTTGGTGAAACCCATTCCCAACCACCTTGTAAATGTTTACAAGGTGGTTGGGAATGGGTTTCACCAAAATTGCTGCCTTAGGTGCCAATTAACGGAAGAACAGCCAAGATTCCGAGATAATGAGGGAAAGAGTTTGTCATTATGGCACAAGAATCTCATTGTTGGGGTATCCAAGATTTATAGGAAGTCAGGAGGAGCTGACCAATCCATCCAAGCCCCACCTATAACTAAAATATCACTTTTAAAGTGATCTGACCTATTAATAAGTTTAGCATTCAAATTCTCATGCAGCAATCCTGTCATCTTACCCTTTTGTTCCTCATTAAAGCTCTATTTTTATCTTCAATGAGCCATTCAGTCTTCACCAACAGATCATTTCCAAGAAATTCAAGAGGCCAAAGTTTCGACCGCTGAACAGAAACAGCGCACATAAAAACAAAACTATTGCAACGTCTCGGAAATAATGAGCAGCGCCTAGAAATGGCTTATTTATCTCATCCACGCATGGCTGCACTAATGGGAACTATATGGTCCTTACGGGCAATAAAGGAAATATACTAGGCATGACATTATGCAGCTAGATTGCTGCGAAGAGCAATTAATAAGTAACGTCATTCAATCTGACATCACAGTGTGTCACAGGTAAAAGTCAGCGAGTAAAATACACAATGTGCTCGCACTGCTGTGCAAACGTCACGCAGGATTTACGAAGGTACACAATAAGGAAAGTCACATAAGTGCGAAGGTTCTTCCTTTTTCGGTTTATGGTGACAATAAAAGTTGCGAATGCTATTTGTAGTCATGGGATAATCTAATCCACATCCCCTAATACAATACGAAGGAGAAACCGTGCAAGCCAAATTAGCAATTTGGGGGTATATTAAGTAAAACAATAGGCGTCACATAGGTGTAATCTTATTATTGCAGTTTCATTTGACACAATGGATGATCACTGGTCCTTTTGTATTCTATGAGAAGGAGGTAAATGTAGAGCTAAACCCAATCACTAAACTCTCATATGAGCTGTAATATGTCAATTTTCATTTCATCAGTAATTTTCTATATATATAACCCATTTACTGCCACTGATGTATCTCATATGGCGGTGGCACCAGAAGGTTTTATACAGCAGCCAAAGGTGAGTGTATGTTTCATAAGCTGACTGTTGGCTTTCTTATAAAATCGGGCAACCCAAACACTTTCACCACCCATAAAAATATATGCTTTCATTCCTTGTATGTATTCTCTCACCCCCAATGCTTCTTGCTCTCCACTATCCCACCTATGGGCCCAGGACCCACATGGGGGAGGGATGGAGACTAGGTCTCACTTTCCTTGGCCTCTGGGAGCACAATCTGTGCTCCATTAGCTTCAATGGAGGGCAGATAGGGCATCAGGGGTCTAAAAGGCTCCTGATGTCTCATTATAGAGAACCTGTCACAATGCCATTATATCATATTGGGGACTTTTGGTCTATGTTAGTGTTGGTCAATTTTCTTATGTGGTCACTCCTTCAAGTGCAGCCCTTGACATCACCAAAGGGTCAAACATAACATTCACAATTGTCAGAGACTGTGGATATAATACAGGAGATGGTCAGAGACTGTGGACACAGTACAAGAGATGGTCAGAGACTACAGACATAATGCAGGAGATGGTCAGAGAATGCAGACATGATACAAGAGATGGTCAGAGACTGCAGACATGATACAGAGAGGGTCAGAGACTGTGGACATGATACAAAAGATAGTCAGGGACTGCAGACATGAAACAGAAGATGGTCAGAGAATTTGGACATGATACAAGAGATGGTCAGAGACTGTTGACATGGTACATGAGATGGTCAGAGACTGTGGATATAATACAGGAGATGGTCAGAGACTGTGGACATAATGCAGGAGATGGTCAGAGACTGCAGACACAATGCAGGAGATGGTCAGAGAATGCAGACATGATACAAGAGAGGGTCAGAGACTGTGGACATGATACAAAGGATAGTCAGGGACTGCAGATATGAAACAGGAGATGGTCAGAGACTTTGGACATGATACAAGAGATGGTCAGAGGCTGTTGACATGGTACAGGATATGGTCTGAGACTGTAGACATGATACAAGAGATGGTCAGAGGCTGTGGGCATGATACAAGAGATGGTCAGAGACTGTGGATATAATACAGGAGACAATCAGAGACTGTGGACATAATGCAGGCAATGGTCAGAGACTGCAGACATAATGCAGGAGATGGTCAGAGAATGCAGACATGATACAAGAGATGGTCAGAGACTGCAGGCATGATACAAGAGAGGGTCAGAGACTGTGGACATGATACAAAAGATAGTCAGGGACTGCAGATATGAAACAGGAGATGGTCAGAGACTTTGGACATGATACAAGAGATGGTCAAAGACTGTTGAAATGGTACAGGATATGGTCTGAGACTGTAGACATGATACAAGAGATGGTCCGAGGCTGTGGACATGATACAAGAGATGGTCAGAGACTGTGGACATGATACAAGAGATGGTCAGAGACTGCAGACATGATACAAAAGTGTCACAATATAACGCCTCCTGACCGCCTATTAAATGCTTCCTAAAGAGCAATTTGCGTTCGGATCGCTCTTCAGGGAACAAAGCAAGTGTAACGAGCCCCTAAAATGCATTCAAATAAGGAAGTGTTTTCTGTGCATTGAGCCACTAAGAGTCGCACTACATAGGTCCGGATCACGACACAAAATAAATGTAAAATCGCAGTGATAGAAGTCATCCTGCTACAAAATAAAGATAATGGGAGGACAGGGCAGCAATCAGAACAAAAGATCGACAGAGGTACAATGTGTTCTATGAGAGCCTGGCAACTGCTAAAAATACATTGTGTGCCATAACAGCCGCCCACATTATACAGCCATCCTCTGATAGAGCTCCCTAGGTGGCTGCTCGCCTTTTATTACCTAATGACGTCTTTTCTATTTCTTTGTAGCGGGCCCTTCTCTTACAAGTGGTTATCTCAGGAATGCGATAAAAGCGCTTCCAGCACCTAATTATTATAAGACTGGCCATAGGCAATGCTTAAAAAAGGCCCTAAAAGTCATCACTTTAGATTTAAAAATGAGTAGTGGGCCTAGAAGTATTGCTCTCACTCTAGCATGTGTGCCAATATACAGGTGCATCCCATAGAGGTAGAATATCATCAAAAAGATTCTTTATTCCAGTAATTCAATTCAAAAAGTGAAACTCATATATTTTATATAGATGTGTTACACACAGAGTGATATATTTCAAGCATTTCTTACTTTTAATTTTGATGATTATGGCTTACAGCTAGTGACACCCCAAAATTCAGTATCTCAGAAAATTAGAATATTACATAAAACCAATAAAAAAAGGATTTTTAATACAGAAATGTTGGCTTACTGAAAAGTATGTCCATGTACAGTATAGTATGCACTCAGTACTTGGTCGGGGCTCCTTTTACACGAATTACGGCATCAATGTGGCGTGGCACGGAGGCGATCAGCCTGTGGCACTACTGAGGTGTTATGGAAGCCCAGGGTGCTTTGATAGAGACTTTCAGCTCATCTGCATTGTTGGGTCTGGTGTCTCATCTTCCTCTTGACAATACCCCACAGATTCTCTATGGGATTTAGGTCAGGTGAGTTTGCTGACCAATCAAGCACAGTGATATTATGATCATGTGATCAGGTATTGGTACTTTTGGCAGTGTGGGCAGTGAAGTATGAAGAGCTCTAGAATTTCCTGCTAGAGGCTGCGCTGACTTTGGACTTAATAAAACACAGCGGACCAACACCAGCAGATGACATGGCGCCCCAAATCATCATGGACTGTGGAAACTCTCTCTTTCTCTCTTCTCTCCCCCCCCCCCTTCTCTCTCTCTCTATATATATATATTTGTCTCTCTCTCTCTCCCTCTTTTTTTATCCCCCCTCTCTCTTCTCTCTTTATTTTTTCTCTCTCTCTCTTCTCACTCGTCTCCCTCTCTCTCTCTCCTCTCTTTTTCTCTCTCTCTCTTCTCTTCTCTCTCTTTCTCTTTTCTTTTCTCTCTCTCTCTCTCTCTGTCTCTCTATCTTGCTTCTCTCTCTCTTCTCTCTCTTATGCCTCTCTCTCTTTCTTCTCCCCCCTCCCTCTATTTTCTCCCCTCTCTCTTTCTCTTCTCCCCCCCTCTCTCTCTCTCTTCTTCTCTCTTTCTCTTCTCTCTCTTTCTCTTCTCCCTCTCTCTCTTCTCTTCATCTCGCTTCTCTCTCTTAGGTCTCTCTCTTCTCTCCCTCCTTCTCTCCTCTCTCTTTCTTCTCTCTCTTCTCTCTTACTTCTACCCCTCTCTCTTTCTCCTCTCCTTCTTCTCTCTCTCTCTCTCTCTCTCTTTTCTCTCTTTCTTATCCCACCCTCTCCTCTCTCTTCTCTTATCTCTCTTTCTCTTCTCTCTCTCTCTCTCTATTTTTTCTCTCTCTATTCTCTTTCCCTCTCTCTTTTCTCTCTCTCTCTTCTCCTCTTTTCTCTTCTCTCTTTCCTCTCTCTTTCTTCTCTCCTTCTCTCTCTCTCTTTCTTCTCTCCTTCTCTCTTTCTTCTGCCCCTCTCTCTCGTCTCTTCTCTTCTCTCTTTTTCTCTCCTCCCTCCCTCCCTCTTCTCTTTATTTTTTCTCTCTCTCTTCTCTCTTGTCTCCTGGTCTCTCTCTCTTCTCTTCTTTTCTCTCTCTCTCTCTCTCTCTCTCTCTGTCTGTCTTTCTATTTCGCTTCTCTCTCTCTTTTCTTCTCTCTCTCTCTCTTCTCAATCTCTCTCCTCCCCCCCCCCTCTCTCTCTCTCTCTTCCCTTCTCAATCTCTCTCCTCCCCTCTCTCTCTTCTCTTCTCAATCTCTCTCCTTCCCTCTCTCTCTTCTCTTCTCAATCTCTCTCCTTCCCTCTCTCTCTTCTCTTCTCAATCTCTCTCCTCCTCTCTCTCTCTCTCTCTCTTCTCTTCTCTCCCCTGTCTCTCTGTTGCATATACTCGTCTATACTCGTCCTCTATGTCATCCTTGGCAGTAGACCTCGGTGTGTTCCCTGGTATCAGCGCTGACATCCATCCTCATCTACATATGTAATGTTTTGCTTCTTCTCCTCTAACAGATGTTCCGGTACAAAGCCGTCTTTATTTACTCGACCTCCGCCATGAATTATGTACAATGTTCTATTGTCTCTTTGTGTGATACAAATGAGCCTATTACATGGACACACATGACAGACAGGTAAACAAGAGGATGGAGGCCGAGGTTCCCATTCACACCGTGCCAAGAGCACTTTACCGAACACAACTTTATTTACACTTTGTACATTTTTACATTTTTTGTCCTTAGCGTGGCCCCGTTCTCTAACCGTCATCTGTAGCATGTTGTCATTCTCTGGTCGTCTCCTGTAGTATGTCCCTATTCTTGAATTGTCTTCTCTACCATGTCTTCATTCTGTCTCCACCATTGTAGGCCCCTATTCTCTATCTGTCTCCTGTCATTGTTCTTTGTCTCCAGTATCGTGTCCTTTTTCTCTGTCTCTGATGAGGACCCTGTTGTTAGGGGAACTCAGAAAAAAGAGGGGACTTTAATGGAGACCCTGATGTCAAGGAAGGACTCTGACGGTAACTCAAATGTTATTGTGGACATCATACTGAAATGTTTGGTGGCCCCTTTCTAAAACACCTGCGTAAGTTGGTACAGACTGGAAGGTAGGGGACACTGGAGAGGTAAATCATTAGTGATCGACCAATATAGTTTTTTTCTGTGTCAATACCGATACCAATATTTTGGTCATCGGATATCGGTATCGGACGATATTTTCGGACATTTAAAAAAAAATATTTTTTTTATTTTTTATTTTTCACAGGTACTATTGTGGAGGGGTCTGGTGATCTTAAAGACCCCAAACCCCTCCTCTGCACTTAAAAGCATTCAAAACGCCAAGTTTGGCTGGTTTGAATGCTCTCATTTTTCTGAATTTGCCGCCGAGTACCCGGGAGTGATGTCATGACATCACTTCCGGGTTTATTACATTGCGACCCGATCAGAGCAGAATGCGGCTTTGATCGGGTCTTTTCTTCGGCGGCCGTGCAGGTAGGATGCCCGGGTCTTCGCGGAAGGCGGACGGAGGGGGGAGACGTCCCCTCCCGCTCCTTGTAATGACAGCCGAGCGACTTTTCAGCTGCATCGGTTGTCATTACAAGAGAGCCGACCGTCGGCTATGGACGCCTCTAGCTGCAGGCATCACTCCGGTACAAGCACTTTTCCAAAATATCGGCAATATCGGTACCCTCAGGGGCCGATTCCGATATATCAGTGAATGTGCATATCGGCCCCCGAAATATAGGCATTGACAATAATCGGTCGATCCCTACTGGCCATACATTCATAGATTTCTTTTGTACTGCCTGACTCCATCAGCTCCAAGGTGCATCTCTGCTAGCAGTTTTCTGTTCTCCATGTTCCTCTGTGTATGACCTGGCTTGGCCAACAACTCTCCTTGCTCTTGACCCGGCATCGGCGCATCGACGACCCGCTTCTGGACTCGACCCCGGCTTGTTCCTGCTCTCACTTCCTCACTCTTGCTGTGCGTTTATTGCTGTTTGCTCCAATAAACTGCTTTATTTTACCTGCATCCCGGTGTGGTCTGGTTTCCTGGCACCCTGACACCTGGCCATCAGAGTTAACCCTTACTTCCCCAAAAAGCCTGGAAAAACCTGGCCAGCAGAGTTAACCCTTACTTCCCCAAAAAGCTTGGAAAAAACCCGGTCAGCAGATTTAACCCTTACTTCCCCAAAAAGCCTGGGAAAACCTGGCCAGCAGAGTTAACCCTTACGTCCCCAAAAAGCCCAGGAAAACCTGGTCAGCAGATTTAACCCTTAGCTCCCCAAAAAGCCTGGAAAAACCTGGTCAGCAGATTTAACCCTTACCTCCCCAAAAAAAGACTGGGAAAACCTGGTCAGCAGATTTAACCCTTAGCTCACCAAAAAGCCTGGAAAAACCTGGTCAGCAGAGTTAAACCTTACTTCCCCAAGAAGCCTGGAAAAACCTGGTCAGCAGAGTTAACCCTTACTTCCCCAAAAAGCCCAGGAAAACCTGGTCAGCAGATTTAACCCTTAGCTCCCCAAAAAGCCTGGAAAAACCTGGTCAGCAGAGTTAAACCTTACCTCCCTAAAAAGTCTGGGAAAACTTGGTCAGCAGATTTAACCCTTACGTCCCCAAAAGCCTGGAAAAACCTGGTCAGCAGAGTTAAACCTTACTTCCCCAAGAAGCCTGGGAAAACCTGACCAGCAGAGTTAAATCTTACTTCCCCAAAAAGCCTGGGAAATCCTGGTCAGCAGAGTTAACCCTTAGCTCACAGGTAGTACCAACTCAGCAGGGCAAATACAACTAAACAGTGCACAGAAATCTAACCACAGACTTCACCTGTAAAGCAGTAGAACATTTTAATAAAACACAAACATTTAACATACACCTGCCTACAAGTGTTAAGGTGAATCTGTTGATTTGCCTTGTATGGGCAAAGCACAGGTTTGGCCACAGATGAGTGATTTCATGTCTAGAAGATATCAGCTATATTTGATGACGTCCAGGACAAGGGGTGGGTAGGAGAGACGGCGGCTGCCCTGGGCAATGTGGTATCATGTGAAGAGGGGGGGGGGGGTTTGGGGCCAGTGGTGTATTTTGGTTTTGTGCTGCTCTAGGCAAGACTATGTAAATTTGCCCCACTCCTTCCTTTGAGACGGATGTGACTCCCTCCAAAATTTAAGGACTACAAGTCCCAGCATGAACCCCTGAGATCTCATGAGAGGGGGGGGGGTGACAGGGGGTGGGAGAGAGAGGGGGGTGGGTGAGGGAGGGAGAGAGAGGGGGGTGAGATACAGAGAGAGAGAGAGGGGGGTGAGAGAGAGAGGGGGGTGAGAGAGAGAGAGGGATGGGGAAGAGAGAGAGAAAGGGGGGGGGTGAGAGCGAGAGAGGGGGGTGAGAGAGAGGGGGGATCAGAGAGAGAGGGGGAATGAGAGGATGAGAGAGAGGGGGGGGATGAGAAAGAGAGAGGGGTGAGAGAGAGAGAGGGGGTGAGAGAGAGAAGGGGGGGGTGAGAAAGAGAGAGAGAAGGGGGGTAAGAAAGAGAGAGAGAAGGGGGGTAAGAAAGAGAGGAAGGGGTGAGAGAGGTGGCTCTAGCAACCAGTGGCTAATAGAGTCTCAGGTGAAGGGAGGGGGGGGAATTTTTGCTGCCCCCCTACAAAGTGCTGCCTTAGGCCTGGGCCTTGTCGGCCTAGGCCAAAATACAGCACTGGTTGGGGCACCACAAGGAGGTTGGGGGGAGGGTATTTGTGTTGGGAGGGGGGATTTGGAGAGCTGCAGGTGATATGAATTGTTCTAGGAGGGGAAAATTAGGGAGGTGTGCTAGGAGTGGTGATTTGAGGGGATTGGTGTTGGGAGGGGGATGGGGGAAAAGGTATTATGGTGGGGGGGATGGTGCAAGGAGAGGAATTTTCTTTTTTCTTTTTTTTTTTTTTAGGGGGGGGGGGGGTTTGTGCTAGCAGGGATGATTAGGGGTATTTGTGCTAGGAGGGAAAATTTAGGGGGGGTTGTCCTAAGATGAAAGACTGTGGAGAATTTGTGCTGGAAGGGGGGAATTATTTCCAGGGGGTGGATTTGTGCTGGGGTTATATGGGGAATGAGAGGATTTGAGCCGGCATGGTTGAGGGGGGGGGGCAAAGATTCGTGCTGGGAAGGGGATTTCAGTAGGAGGCGGATAAGTACTGGGAGGAGGGGGAATTTATGTTTAGGGGGTTAGCATGCAGATTAGTGCTCAATTCTTTTGTGGGGGGGGGGGGGGGATTGCTGACACATAATAATGCTCGTACATCATGGGGGGGCACAATGTCACAGCACTGATGACATCTATGATCTATGCACACTACACAGATGAACATTCTGCTGCAATCAGCTTTGCAAACGGCTTTACTCGGAGAGAACAATCAGCATCAGAACAGGTTCAAACAAACACCCAGGACAAAGATGTGGAACTGTGCCCCCTACCTAGCTCCAAGTGCATGCCATAGAATGGGTGTACCGCCCTGTGCCCATTCTCTGCCCCCCTGCTCTGGCTGCCCATTGGTGGCATAGAGTGTGCACTGCCCATGCATGGCCAACTGGTTGCTCTCTAGCAGCTAGTTGCATATGCACAGTAGTTTTTTTTTTTTTATCAACTGTTGACAAATGGAGTTGAGATTGGGCATTCTGGAGCACAGTGTGACCGCAGTAGCACACACAAAGCTACGCCCACTGGTTGCCAGCTACTGATCTGAAGTTTTCATGCCCCCCCTACTGCATCACCTTAGGCAGCTGCCCCAATAGCCATTGGATGAGGCTTTGAAACCTGCTCAGTACATCTTTGCCCTTAAAACTCAGAACAAGCCTACAGTAAATGAGTGTCAGAAAAGTGTCAGAATTTCTTATCTCTATGCTTGTTCCTGGTCAGTGACTCAGCAAGGCATTAGCATTACAGCCAGGCAATGAAGATTCCTAAAAGGAGAGGTCAGCAAAGGCAGCCTTCATAATTCTTTAATGACGTGTTTACTGTAATATATGAAACACAGCAGTTATTATCATTACCAAACACTGAAATCCTCTGCTGTTGTTATGTAACTAGCAGAGCAAATCCGCCTCCTCGACCGCTCCCAGAGTGACCCGCTCACATGAGGCGAAAGTGCATTCCACTTCTGACTGAGTACACAGCGATATCGGCTGAGTCATTACAGCAAGTGCACAGCTGCAGAATGAGCACCCCTGTCTATGTTTAAAGCAGAGGCGTAACTACAACCTTAAGGGCCCTGGTGCAAGAAACCATGAAGAGCCCCCGAGCCAATCCCAGGGGCCCTTTCTCATGTTTTGCCCCCTCCTGCTGTCTTGAGCCCCCCACATGGTGGTGGAACGCCAAGACCCAGTCTCAAGTGCAACCTTTTAGACCCCGGTAGTTCTGCCATTGACCTTACTATTACTAGCGGGCATTTTGGAAGATGTAAGGGAGCACTCTGGAAGATATAAGGGGGCACTCTGGAGATACTAAAACAGTACCTGCAGAGTGCCCCCTTACATCCTCCTGAGTGCCCCCTTGGGATCAGTGGCAGTAGTGGTTGTGGGGGGGATGGGTCAGTGATGGTGGTGGTGGTAGGAGGGAGGGATGGAATCAGGGGCAGAGGGAGGGTGGTGGAGGGATGGAATCAGTGGCAGAGGGAGGGTGGTGGAGGGATGGGATCAGTGGCAGAGGGATAGTGGTGGGGGGATGGGATCACTGGCAGAAGGGATGGTGGTGGTGGGATGAGATCAGTGGCAGAGGGATGGTGGGATGGGATTAGTGGCAGATGGATAGTGGTGGGGGGGGGGGGGTGGGATCAGTGGCAGAGGGATGGTATCAGTGGCAGAGGGATGGTGGGAGGGATGGGATTAGTGGCAGAGGGATAGTGGTGTTGGAGAGGGGGTGGGATCAGTGGCAGAAGGGATGGTGGTGGTGGGATGGGATGGGATCAATGGCAGAGGGATGGTGGGAGGGATGGGATTAGTGGCAGAGGGATAGTGGTGTTGGGGGGGGGGTGGGATCAGTGGCAGAAGGGATGGTGGTGGTGGGATGGGATCAGTGGCAGAGGGATGGTGGGAGGGATGGGATTAGTGGCAGAGGGATAGTGATGGTGGGGGGGGGGGAATGGGATCAGTGGCAGAAGGGATGGTGGTGGTGGGATGGGATCAGTGGCAGAGGAAATGGTGGGAGGGATGGGATCAGTGGCAGATGGATAGTGGGATAGTTGGGGATGGGATCAGTGGCAAAGGGATGGTGATGGAGGGATGGCATCAGTGGCAGAAATATTTGTGAGAGGGATGGGATCAGGGGCAGAGGGATAGTGGGGGGGGTGGGATGGTGGTGGAGGGATGGGATTAGGGGCAGAGGGATGGTGGGGGATAAGATCAGTTGCAGATGATTCAGTGGCAGATGATGGGGGGGGGGGGGTGGGATGATGGTGTGGGGATGGGATCAGTGGCAGAGGGATGGTGGGAGGGATGGGATCAGTAGCAGAGGGATGGGATCTGTGGCAGGGGGATGGTGGGGGGGGATAGTATGGTGGGAGGAATGGGATCAGTGGCAGAGGGATGGTGGGGGGATGATATGGTGGTGAAGGGATAGGATTAGTGACAGAGGAATGGCGGGGGGATGGGATGGTGACACTGGCACTCACGTGTTATCAGTGTCAGTCGATCCCCCTCCTTGCTCAGTGCTCTCAGCTTTGTTTCACAGTGCCTCCAGTAGCAGCTCTTCTGACATGGGGACTCTGTCTTCAGGCAGGGGAGATCTCCTCCCCCTTCACTCTACTGGCTTATTAGCTGATTAGCTGATAAGCTGACTTTTCCCTCTTAATGACCAGGCCATTTTTTTGCGATTCGGCACTATGTTATTTTAACGGACAATTGCGCGGTCGTGCGGTGCTGTACCCAAATAAAATTGATGTCCTTTTTTTACCACAAATAGAGCTTTCTTTTGGTTATATTTGATCACTTCTGCGTTTTTTATTTTTTTGCGCTATAAACAAAAAATTAGCGAAAATTCTGAAAACAAAACAATATTTTTCACTTTCTGTTATATAATATTCCCCCCCCCCCCTAAAAAAAAAAAATGTTTAATCAATTTTTTTCATCCTTTTAGGCCAATTTGTATTCTGCTACATATTTTTGGTAAAAAAATCTCTATAAGGGTATTTTGATTGGTTTGCACAAAAGTTATCACGTCTACAAACTAGGGGAAAGATTTATGTCATTTTTATTTATTTATTTTTTTACTAGTAATGGCGGCGATCTGCGATCTTTAACGGGACTGCGACATTGCGGCGGACAGATCGGACCCCTAACTGACATTTTTGACACTTTTGTGGGGACCAGTGACATTACTATAGTAATCAGTGCCAAAAATATGCACTGTTACTGTAATAATGATACTGGCAGGGAAGGGTTTAACCCAGTGGAGATCAAAGGGTTAATTGTGAGCCTAGGGAGTGCTTTCTAACTGTATGAGGGAGGGACTTGTGAAATGATCATAGAGACCTGTGATCCTATATAGAAGGATCACAGGCACTCTGTGTTCATTTCAGAGAGAACAACGGTCTGCTGTGTTTAAAACAGCTGCCTATCCTTCTCTCTCAGTGGGGAGCGATAGGGGGTGCCTGGCGGCAATTGGTGCCGCCGGTCCCGCGGATCAGCATCCCTGCTGCCTAGTGGGGGCGGGAGTGCGCACAGGTACGGCGATTCACGCAGCCGAGCCAGCCTGCAGCAGTATAAATGCAGCGGGCGGTCGGCAAGTGGTTAAGCTGATCACATTCAAATACAGTGCCTTGAAAAGGTATTCATACCCCTTGACATTTTCCACATTTTGTCATGTGACAACCAAAAGCGTAAATGTATTTTATTGGGATTTTATGTGATAGACCGACACAAAGTGGCACATAATTGTGAAGTGGAAGGAACACGATAAATGGTTTCCCAAATTTTTTACAAATAAATATGTGAAAAGTGTGGCGTGTATTTACCCCCCTTTACTCTGATACCCCAAACTAAAATCTAGTGGAACCAATTGAATTCAGAAGTCACCTAATTAGTAAATAGAGTCCACCTGTGTGTAATTTAATCTCAGTATAAATACAGCTGTTCTGTGAAGCCCTCAGAGGTTTGTTAGAGAACCTTAGTAAACAAACAGCATCATGAAGGCCAAGAAACACACCAGACAGGTCAGGGATAAAGTTGTGGAGAAGTGTAAAGCAGGGTTAGGTTATAAAATAAATATCCCAAACTTTGAACATCTCACGGAGCGCTGTTCAATCCATCATCCGAAAATGGAAAGAGTATGGCACAACTGAAAACCTACCAAGACATGGCCGTCCACCTAAACTGACAGGCCGGGCAAGGAGAGCATTCATCAGAGAAGCAGCCAAGAGGATCATGGTAACTCTGGAGGAGCTGCAGAGATCCACAGCTCAGGTGGGAGAATCTGTCCACAGGACAACTATTAGTCAGCACTCCACAAATCTGCCCTTTATGGGAGAGTGGCAAGAAGAAAGCCATTGTTGAAAGAAAGCCATAAGAAGTCCCGTTTCATTTGCGAGAATCCTGGGGGGACACAGCAAACATGTGGAAGAAGGTGCTCTGCTCAGATGAGATACCTTTTTGGCCTAAAAGCAAAACACTATGTGTGGTGGAAAACTAACACTGCACATTACCCTGAACACACCATCCCCACCGTGAAACATGGTGGTGGCAGCATCATGTTGTGTGGATGCTTTTCTTCAGCAGGAACAGGGAAGCTGGTCAGAGTTGATGGGAAGATGGATGGAGACAAATACAAACCAAAAAGACTTGCAGCTGTAATTGCACTGAAAGTTGGTTCTTAGTTACATATAGTTACATAGTTAGCCAGGTTGAAAAAAGTCCAAAAAAAAAAAAAAAAACAGTATTAAAAACCCAACCATACAATCCCATATACACAATCCTATACCCGCTGTTGATCCAGAGGAAGGCGAAAATAAACCCCAGGGGGGTGAATACAAATGCACGCCACACTTTTCAGATATTTGGAAAACATTTTAAAACTTAGTTATTTATCAATTTCCTTCCACTTCGCAATTATGTGCCACTTTTTGTCGGTCTATCACATAAAGTCACAATAAAATATATTTAAGTTTTTGGTTGTAACATGACAAAATGTGGAAAGTTTCAAGGGGTCTGAATACTTTTTCATTGCATTGTATATGAATAAAATTACTAAAGTTTCCCTTTAGAGCAGGAGTGGCAATTTATTTATAGATTGACTGAAAAAAATAATTAATCAGTTTGTGATTTAAGCAGGAGGACAGAAAATCTGCCTAAAGGTACCTTATTACGAGAGATGAGACCATCAATGTGCTGCTTCTCCTTTCACTGGAGGCTGGAGGGGCTCCAGGATGCCCTGGCCTCAGAGGAAATGGGTTGAATGATGTTGGCCATCAGAATAAGGACATCTAGTGGCAGAAAAAAGTAATGCGTGAGAAACCTCTGAATTAAAGATGAATTTTGCAGTAAAAGCCGGTTTTGTTATTTTACTTTTTAGGGCTCATTTATACTAGCAGTTGTTGGGAAGTAAAACCCAACAGATGCACAATGCGTTTACCCCCCCCCCCCCCAACTGCTACCCCCTTTAACTGGAGGGGCAGCAGCCAAGGGTGCTCACATTTTTTTTGTTTTAGATAGAGTGGAGAGGGATTAAAACACTAGTCAGGTTTGTATTGCTGTCTAGGTCCCCATTAGGGAAATTCACCCTCTTTATTTGCCCTGATTACTGTTATCACCCAAAGTAAATGTAACATGAAATTCCCAAAGTTTTGGTTGACATCAAAACACTAATAGAATGGATATCTTCCAATGGAGTCACTAGTTCTGGTGACCCTGGGCACAAAGCAAGGTCCGTAAAGACATGGATGAGTGAGTTTGGGGTGGAGGAACTTGACTGGCCTGATCTTAACCCAATAGAACACCTTTGGGATGAATTTGAGCGGAGACCGCGAGCCAGGCCTTCTCGCCCAACATCAGTCCCTGACCTCTCAAATGCGCTTCTGGAAGAATGGTCAAACATTCCCATATAGACACACTCCTAAACCTTGTGGACAGCCTTCCCAGAAGGGTTAAAGCTGTTATAGCTGCAAAGGGTGGGCCAACTCAATATTGAACCCTACGGGCTAAGACTGGGATGCCATTAAAGCGGAGTTCCACCCTGGAATTTTTTTTTTTTTTTAAATACCCCCGGGACAGTCAGGGCTAGTGCATTCCACAATGGATAGCCTCTGATCTGTCCCGGGTTGCACTTACCTGTTAGGACAAATACTTACCTTGAAAACGTCTTGTCCAGCGCTGCCATCTCAGATGTGGGCAGCTTGAAGCCAGCGAGATCCTCTTCGGCGTCCTCTTCCGCCTTCTTCGGTCCCACGATGCCCTGCGCCGGCTCCGCCGTCACTTCCGGGTCGCGCGCGTCATCCCTCCACAGCTTCTGGGCATGCCCAGAAGCTGTTTAGAAGGGGATGACGCGCGCGCCCCGGAACTGACGTCGGGGCCGGTGCAGGCGCAATGATTCCTGGGAGCGATGACGTTCAGCTCCCAGGAATCATTGCAAAGCCAGGAAGTGACGACGGGCCGCGGCCGAGGAAGGAGGAAGAAGGAAGTAAGGTAAGTATATTTTCTTCGCTACGAGGTAAGTAAAAAAAAAAATAAAATGCGATTATCCATTTCTTTTTCAGGTGACCTGGAGCGAGAAGATGGAGGTAAGTATAAAAATAGGGTGGAACTCCACTTTAAATTCATGTGTGTGTAAAGGTAGGTGTCCCAATACTTTTGAGAATATATTGTAGCCCTACTAGTCCAGCCTCTCAACCAGGGTGTCCCTCTGAGGTTGCTAGGGGTTCCTTGAGCACTGAGCAGTAGTAAATTGATTTCTTACCACACTGACCTGACCACCAACCTAAGGAGGAGTCACTTGACCATCAATGTTAGGAGACACCACAATTTTATATATACTGTAAATCAGGGGTCTTCAAACTATGGCCCTCCAGTTGTTCGGGAACTACAATTCCCATCATGCCCAATCATGTCTGTGAATGTCAGAGTTTTACAATGCCTCATGGGATGTGTAGTTCTGCAACAGCTGGAGGGCCGTAGGAATTTTATTCGGCTCAAGAAAATTACTGAAAATAATTTTGTAATTTACAGCAGCAGGTAGGTATTAAAAATTATCTTGTGAAAGAAATTAGGTGCGCAGTCCTGAAGTGATGAAAAGTGAAGTGAAAGCAGCACTGAAATTTAAATTAAACGTGAGAAGATGGCAATATGGAAAACATTACCAAAGTGCGCTAACAAATAATGAACCAAGTGTTCAAAAGGTAAATGGATGGTAACCAGATTAAAAAATCATATACATTCAGTCCAAAACAAAAGTACAAAAAATTGTGAAAAAGTCTTTCTTTTCAAATTGGAGTGAAGGTAAGGGAGTGTTGGGAGGTGGGTGGGGCCTCGTCCCAAAAAATGATCCAAAGTGATTCTCAGTGGCCTGATATACACCTGTGGACACCCAGTGTTAGGAGTGGACTCTTACCACAATGTGGAGAGATGTGAGCATGTACTCGGTTGTGTCTAGAAGTCCCCAACTGATCAAGCTGGCAGGGATGGCTCTCGGAATGGACCGGAACAATCAGCTGCTTCCAAAGTGGGGGGGGATCTGTAGGCTTCCAAGCAGGGGGAGATGCCAAGACAGAGCAACCCAGAGAAAAGAAGAGGACTATAGTGCATTACCTTCGACTTTAATGATAAAACGAATGAGGGTACACTTACACATTCCGGACGAACAAACAGCAAATACAGGGCGGTCGCGGGTGTCTGCAGTACAAACCGGGACCTATGACAGCACGGCTGGCTCCCCCCGACGCGTTTCCACTAACAAGTCGGCTTCTGGGATTGGAGCAGCTCCAATCCCAGAAGCCGACTTGTTAGTGGAAACGCGTCGGGGGGAGCCAGCCGTGCTGTCATAGGTCCCGGTTTGTACTGCAGACACCCGCGACCGCCCTGTATTTGCTGTTTGTTCGTCCGGAATGTGTAAGTGTACCCTCATTCGTTTTATCATTAAAGTCGAAGGTAATGCACTATAGTCCTCTTCTTTTCTCTGGGTTGCTCTGTCTTGGCATCTCCCCCTGCTTGGAAGCCTACAGATCCCCCCCCACTTTGGAAGCAGCTGATTGTTCCGGTCCATTCCGAGAGCCATCCCTGCCAGCTTGATCAGTTGGGGACTTCTAGACACAACCGAGTACATGCTCACATCTCTCCACATTGTGGTAAGAGTCCACTCCTAACACTGGGTGTCCACAGGTGTATATCAGGCCACTGAGAATCACTTTGGATCATTTTTTGGGACGAGGCCCCACCCACCTCCCAACACTCCCTTACCTTCACTCCAATTTGAAAAGAAAGACTTTTTCACAATTTTTTGTACTTTTGTTTTGGACTGAATGTATATGATTTTTTAATCTGGTTACCATCCATTTACCTTTTGAACACTTGGTTCATTATTTGTTAGCGCACTTTGGTAATGTTTTCCATATTGCCATCTTCTCACGATTAAAAATTATCTGCCCTGGGTGTTAAATTTTGTAGGTACTTTGAATCTGGATAAATAAAAAAATTGAAGGTATTCAATTGTAGGTTATACAAACGAAAGTGGGGGTACACACTAGTAGGAAATCTGCCGAAAATTCCCGTCAGAGGTAAAATCGTACGATTTTCGGCTAGTGTGTACACAACTTTCAGTAGCCGATGCCAACATTTTCAATGAAAAAAAACGGAAGGACAAACACCAAAATGTTTATCGTCCATCCCCAGCCGACCAATTTTCATTTAATGTGTATGCAGTACGTCCGCGAAAAATCGGATACAAAAGACCGCACATGATCTGAAGTTGCTGACAACCCGGAAGTCTAGGAACAAAAAAATCGGACAAGAAATTTCGTGAACATTATGCACTTTCAACTAAAAACGGTTATGACCGCTGAGCATGAGAGAGAGAAATCGGAGGATGTTTCGTCCGATTTTCGTCAAGTGTGTACGAGCCTTTACTGATCACGCTATTTGTTTTCTGTGAGCTGTAGGTTAATAAATTTTAACATGGGATTCCTTAAAACCTGAAACAATTCAAGGATTCCTCCACGGTAAAACAATTTAGAAAGGCTTTACCAGGCTCTCATTCTCTCTTCTAAATTCTACCCTGAATGTTGAGTTCTTAACCTCATGGCCTTTCATTGGTGGCCTTTTTCTGTCTTAATTGCCACCCAGTCAACCTTAAGCCCCGTACACACGTGCAGATTGTCGGCCGAAAATGTTCGGCCGCCGAACGATCGGCCGATTTTCGGCTTGTTAGTATGATGCTTCCGACAGCCGACAGCTGACTTTCGGCCGAAAAGAATCTGTCGTGCAAGCATTAAAATTTTTGTATGCCGACACCAGAGCGGCCGATTGTTCGCCAGTCAATACAGAATTCGGCCGACAGACAGCAGATTTGCAAGACTGGGCATGCTCAGAAAAGAAAAAACACAGGGAAAGTTAACCATCACATGACATCACTTCTGCAGTCGGCTGTAGTCGGCGGACAAAATTGTTGTGCAGTCTTTTGCACTTTTCAACAGACACGACAGCCCGGGGACAAAAGACGGCCGATCGTTCGGCCGACGATCGGTACGTGTGTACGGGGCTTAAGGATAACATTTTACTATTCTATGCCTTCAGATCTCTTCACAGCTCATCCCACACTTGTAGTTCTAACCTCATGCACAAATACTATCCAAGCCAGTGGCGTAGCGTGGGGGGTGCAGGGGGGGCGGGCCGCACCGGGCGCAACATCTGGGGGGGGGCGCATCCGCAGTGTCACTCTCTGACTCTGACATACACAATTCACACACTGTCTGCGGCTGCCTCCATCTTTAGGCTGGGATATGTCCAGCGCGGCTGCCCTATGGCTGAAAATGGCGGGTCGGGTCTAGACTGTGTCTCAAATGCCCATTGGTCAGTGGCGGCTGGTGCGTTGGGGGCGCTGCCCCCCCCAGCCATGCCCCCGGCCCCCTAATCTACATGCGGGGCGCCGGATGCATGGAGTTCAATGGGGTTTTTTTTTTTTTAATCACCTGATTAGAGCCAGAGGCCACCCATTATGAGACCCGCTTCCTGATTGGCCAAAAGGTTACTTTAATTACATCAGTATTTTCATAACAAACAATACATGTGCTTAGGGGGTAAGGGTTTCTTTAACTAATCTAGTGAAAGAGACTCGAGTGCTAAAATCCCGCGGGTTAGGGGGCGCAAATTACTTGCCTTGCCCCGGTTGCTGACAACCCACGCTACGCCTCTGATCCAAGCTGCTCTATCTGCTCTTCTACGGACCTGCTGAAGTCCTTCCTACTCATAACCTCATCCCAATCTTGGTTATTGGATTTCTTAGTCATCCTACATTCTCTGGAATTCTCCTCCTCATCCTATTAGACTAACTCCCACCTTAAAAACGTTAAAACAATCCATCAAAACACACTTTAAGGGACAATGTAAAAAAAATAAAATAAAAACAAAATGAATACGAAAAAAAAAAAAAAAACATTTTGTTAACTGCCCCATCCGTCCATGTTTGCGCGCCAAAGAAAACACATATATAAGTTGCGCCCGAAAATGAAAACAGTGTTCAAACCACACATATGAGGTATTTCTGTGATTATTAGAGCAAGAGCCGAAATTGTAGAGCAGGAACTCCTCTGTAAGGGTCCTTTCACATGGGCGGTCCGTATGTCCGTTTTTCATCCCATTTTTTTGCGGATGAAAAACGGATGTAATGCATGTCAATGGGATTGCGGATGTCAGTGGATGACACCGCTGACATCCGATTTGCGTCCTTTCCTATCAGTTCCGTTCTTTTGGAACGGAAGAGAACCCTATTTTTCTTCCGTTTAAGAAAACGGGACGGACGCAAAAACGGATGTCAGCGGTGTCATCCGCTAGCATCCGCAATCCCATTGACATACATTATGTCTGTTTATCATCCGCAAACGGATGGGATGATAAACGGACCAGATGACACAAGTGTCATCCATGTCTGTAAAAAATAAAAAAAAAAAACGGAACGGATAAAAAAATGGTCCGCCCCATGCGAAAGGACCCTAACTCTAAACTGGTAACCGTTAAAATTTTTTAAAGTGTTGCCTAAGTACCGTAGTATGTCGCCATTCCACGAGTGTGCGCAATTTTAAAGCGTGACATGTTAGGTAGCTATGTACTCGGCGTAACATCATCTTTCATATTATGCAAAAAAAATGTGGGCTTACTCTACTGTTTTTTTTTTTAATTAATTGAAATGTATTTTTTCCCCCAATAAAATTTCTTTTGAAAGGAAAAAAAAAAAATTAAAAAAAAAAAAAAAAAAAAAAATATATATATATATATATATATATATATATATATATATATATATATATATATATTGTTTGAAGTTTTATGTAATTTTCTAGCAAAAAATACTGATTTTAACTTGTAAACAACTAATGATAGAAATAGGCCTGGCCTTGAAGTGGTTAACCTATTGGAATGTCTTTGGAAAGTTGGAGGAAACCCACGCAGGCACAGGGAGAACATGCAAACTCCAGGCAGGGAGTACTGTGGTTGGGATTTGAACCAACAACCTTAGGGCTGACAAGTCAAGTGGACAGGCGCTAACCACTTAGCCACTGTGCATTTTTTGCACGTGTTCTTCCTTAGTAACTAGTTTCCCATTGGCTGAAAATAATAAATAAAATCTCAAACCTGAAAAGCATGCAAAAATGCCTCAAACACTTAGGGCTCTTTCACACAGACGGACCGCCTGTCCGTTTTTTTTTTTTGCGGATCTGAACGGTCCCCCCATGCATCCCTATGGGGCATCGGATGTCAGTGGAGACATGTCCGCTGACATCCGATCCGATCCGTCAAATCTGGACAGATGGAAACCCTATTTTCCATCCGTCCATCGGATCGGATCAGATGGGATCGGATGAGAACGTTCCCATCCGATTCCCCCATAGAGATGCATGGGGAACTGACAGCTGTGTCACCGCACACAGCGCAGAGAACAGCTGTCATCCTCCTGCTCAGCGGGGGATCGGCGGATCGATCCCCCGCTGAGATAAACGGAGTCCGTCCGACGGACGGGCTGTGTGAAAGAGCCCTTAAAAAAACCTGGAAAATGACCAAAGGTGCTCAGCTCACATGTGAACTGGGCCTAAAGCACAGAGCTGTATATAGGGCAGCAGCCATCAGAAATTGTGGGGCCCCTTAACAGCTTTAGGCCTGGGCCCCCTGGGGCCTGACCACCAACATTCCCCAGGGCCTTCCCACAGAATCCGCCCAGGGACATGGGGAGGAGAAATCAGTGTCCCGCCTTGTGTCCAGGGCTAAAGCCTGTAGGTAGTGCTTCTTAGTTGTGAGCAGCATGCGGACCAGCGGATTTAATTCTGCTGCTGTTGGGGGTGCAAGCCGGCCCTGGGCCCGGCCGGCAGGGCCCCTTGGGACGTTTGGGCCCCTTACAAATGTATTGGTTGTCTCTCCCTGCTGGCAACCCTGGCTGTGTAACTACTTTATAAATAAATGATAAAAACAATTTTTATATTCCTTTATATGTTTAGATGGTTTAGTCCACGTTTAACCACTTAAGAACCGCATACCGCAGTTATACTGCGGCAGGCAGCCCCTCCTGCGCGAACCGACGTAGGTATACATCGGTCGCATGCCTACAGCTAGGGGGCGCACTCCTGCCCCCACTCGGCAGCAGGGACTCGGATGCACGGGACAGGTGGCTCTGATTGCTGTCTGACACCTGCGATCGCTCCCCGCTGAGAGAGAAGAACAGTTAGCTGTGTTTACAAGAGCTGACCGTTCTTCTCTCTGGAATGATCACAGATTGCCTGTGATCCTTCTATATAGGATTACAGGTCTCTGTGATCATTTCACAAGCCCCGCCCCCATACAGTTAGAATCACTCCCCTAGGCTCACATTTAACCCTTTGATCACCCACAGTATTAACAATATTACAGTAACGGTGCATATTATTAGCACTGATTACTGTAGTAATATCACTGGTCCCCCAAAAAGTGTCAATAAATGTCAGTTAGGAGTCCGATCGGTCCGCCGCAATGTCGCAGTCCCGCTAAAAATCGCAGATTGCTGCCATTACTAGTAAATAAATAAATAAATAAATAAAAATGACATAAATCTTTCCTGTAGTTAGTAGATGCAATAACTTTTGCGCAAACCAATCAAAGTACCCTTATTGCGATTTTTATTACCAAAAATATGTAGCAGAAAACAAATTGGCCTAAAATGTTCAAAAATTTTGATTTTTAATTTTTTTTGGGAATGTTATATAGCATAAGGTGAAAAATATTGTTTTTTTTTTCAGAATTGTCACTCTTTTTTTGTTTATAGAAAATAAAAATCGTGATCAAATACCACTAAAAGAAAGCTCTATTTGTGGGAAAAAAGGACATTCATTTTATTTGGGCACAGCGTCGCACGACCGTGCAATTGTCCGTTAAAATAACGCAGTGCTGAATCACAAAAAATGGCCTGGTCATTAAGAGGGCAAATCCTTTCGGTCCAGAAGTGGTTAAGATTGGACAAATACATAAATAACAAGGCGAAGCCTTGCGTGAGGCATCGGAGAATGTCTCTTCCATTTGTCTTCTAATTTAATTCGGATCAGGGAGGTTTGGGGTAGCAAAAATCCAAAATAAAACAGCATCTGATGCTGTGATTTCCGGTTCTTTCTGGTTATTGGCTCACTTCATTCTTTCTCTCGTTATTTTAATAAATCAGAATTTTAAAATTTTACTCTAAGAAATATTCCTAATCTTTCAGGTCATGGCGGACGTCGTGTAACCTGATTCCCCCAGTAACACGGGAACAATTAGCACTGGATATGATTTGTATCTTTACTATTGACAAAATATCTGTGCTGGGTTCAACTGGGATTGCTCAGACCCGTGCTGGTGCATCCAAGCCAGACTGGCTGCCCTAGTGCAGGAGACGGTACATGCCGAAACATCACACTACAGAGAAATGATATCTGAGTATAAGAAAAATGTATTTAATAAAAACACTATGTAACTTTAAAGTAGAATTATAAGCATTTTTTTAATTATCATTTTTGATAGAGTAAGTCCCGGTTCACACATATGCGATACGGGAACCCTGCGAATCCACTGTGGGTCCCGGCATCGCATTCAACTCGCAGGCAGCTTACACTGCCATATGCGAATCGCTGGGGGTGTCAATACACAGTTACCGACACCCCCAGATCAGTTTGAATATCGCAGTGCGAACTGTCAGTTCGGACATGAATCGGATCGCATAGGTGTGAACACCCATGCGATCCGATTCTGCTGCGGACCCAAAAAATGGTCCTGTCCAAGTTGTGTCCGAATGCAATGCAAATTCAGCCATTCAATCTGTGTGGCTAAATTTGCATTGCACAGATATCACATGTGATTTGCAGAGCAGTGCGCTCCGAATCACATGCAATGTCTGTCATCTCATATATGTGAACCGGTTCTAAGGGAAGGTTATAATTTATAACCCCTATCATTTTTTTTTTGCTATCTGTGTCCAATTGAGAATTCCCGTTACTTCCTGTCCCATAGCCAAAAGAGGAAGTGCCTCGAAGGTCACCAGAACTAGTGTCCCCATTGTAATATTTTCCCTCTATTCCTGTTCGGTGACAACCCATAATGTATGATTTTCTTTTCATTTCACTTTTGATGATAATGGTAAACAGGACAAATAGAGAGGGTGAATCTCCCTATCATGGGCAGAGTTAGCAATAAAAAACAGTGTTCTATAAGTAAAAAGATTATAAGTTTTACATTTAGTTATACTTTAACCCGTTGCCAATCACCCCAGGTATAATTACTGCAGGCTCCTGTACTTACTGTAGGCTCCTGGCTCCTGTACTTACTGCAGACTCCTGTACTTACTGCAGGCTCCTGTACTTACTGCAGGCTCCTGTACTTACTGCAGACTCCTGTACTTACTGTAGGCTCCTGGCTCCTGTACTTACTGCAGACTCCTGTACTTACTGTAGGCTCCTGGCTCCTGTACTTACTGTAGGCTCCTGGCTCCTGTACTTACTGCAGACTCCTGTACTTACTGTAGGCTCCTGGCTCCTGTACTTACTGTAGGCTCCTGGCTCCTGTACTTACTGCAGACTCCTGTACTTACTGCAGGCTCCTGTACTTACTGTAGGCTCCTGGCTCCTGTACTTACTGCAGACTCCTGTACTTACTGTAGGCTCCTGGCTCCTGTACTTACTGTAGGCTCCTGGCTCCTGTACTTACTGCAGGCTACTGTACTTACTGTAGGCTCCTGGCTCCTGTACTTACTGCAGGCTCCTGTACTTATTGCAGGCTCCTGTACTTACTGTAAGCTCCTGGCTCCTGTACTTACTGCAGGCTCCTGGCTCCTGTACTTACTGTAGGCTCCTGTACTTACTGCAGGCTCCTGGCTCCTGTACTTACTGCAGGCTCCTGTACTTACTGTAGGCTCCTGGCTCCTGTACTTACTGTAGGCTCATGTACTTACTGCAGGCTCCTGTACTTACTGTAGGCTCCTGGCTCCTGTACTTACTGTAGGCTCCTGTACTTACTGTAGGTTCCTGTACTTACTGTAGGCTCCTGGCTCCTGTACTTACTGTAGGTTCCTGGCTCCTGTAGGCTCCTGGCTCCTGTACTTACTGTAGGCTCCTAACTCCTGTGCGCAGAATCACATACAGGTAAGTGATTCTGCACTTCTGGGTCTGGGGCAAGCACGCGCGCCGCCGGCGACCCGCTTTCGCTGTATTTGGACACAGCGGGAGCCAATCAGCTGGTCCGGCGGACTCGCCGATCATTCCCGAGATCATTCCGGAGAGAGTCAGAACGGCGGTCTGCCTATGTAAACAAGGAAAATCTCTGTTCTGCGACAAGGGAAGATAGAGATCCTGTGTTTCTGCTAAGCAGGAACACGGATTTCTGTCTTCCCACAGTTAAAGCATCTCCCCCATACAGTTAGTAAGCACTCCCTAGGAACACATTTAACCCTTCGATCGCCCCTGATGTTAACCCCTTCCCTGCCAATGTCATTAGTAGAGTGACAGTACATATTTTTTAGCACTGATCACTGTATTGGTGTCACTGGTCCCCAAGTAAGTGTCCGATTTGTCCCCCGCAACATCGCAGTCCCGCTATAAGTCTCTGATCGCCCGCATTACTAGTGAAAAATAAATAAATAAATAAAAATTCCATAAAAATATATTGTAGCTGCTATAACTTTCGCGCAAACCAAACAATTACTGTAGACTCCTGGCTCCTGTACTTACTGCAGGCTCCTGTACTTACTGTAGGCTCCTGGCTTCTGTACTTACTGTAGGCTCCTGTACTTACTGTAGGCTCCTGGCTCCTGTACTTACTGCAGGCTCCTGTACTTACTGTAGACTCCTGGCTCCTGTACTTACTGCAGGCTCCTGTACTTACTGTAGGCTCCTGGCTCCTGTACTTACTGCAGGCTCCTGTACTTACCAGGCTCCTGGCTCCTGTACTTATTGTAGGCTCCTGTACTTACTGCAGGCTCCTGTACTTACTGTAGGCTCCTCTCTCCTGTACTTACTGCAGGCTCCTGTACTTACTGTAGGCTCCTCTCTCCTGTACTTACTGCAGGCTCCTGTACTTACTGTAGGCTCCTCTCTCCTGTACTTACTGCAGGCTCCTGTACTTACTGTAGGCTCCTGGCTCCTGTACTTACTGTAGGCTCCTGTACTTACTGCAGGCTCCTGTACTTACTATAGGCTCCTGGCTCCTGTACTTACTGCAGGCTCCTGTACTTACAGTAGGCTCCTGGCTCCTGTACTTACTGCAGGCTTCTGTACTTACTGCAGACTCCTGTACTTACTGTAGGCTCCTAGCTCCTGTACTTACTGCAGGCTCCTGTACTTACTGTAGGCTCCTGTACTTACTGTAGGCTCCTAACTCCTGTGCGCAGAATCACATGCAGGTAAGTGATTCTGCACTTCTGGGTCTGGGGCGGGCTCGCACGCCGCCTGCGACCCGCTTTCGCTGTATTTGGACACAGCGGGAGCCAATCAGCGGGTCCAGCAGACTCGCCGTTCTTTCCCGAGATCATTCCCGAGAGAGTCAGAACGGCGGTCTGCCTATGTAAACAAGGCAAATCTCTGTTCTGTGACAAGGGAAGATAGAGATCCTGTGTTTCTGCTAAGCAGGAACACAGATTTCTGTCTTCCTGCAGTTAAAGCATCTCCCCCATACAGTTAGTAAGCACTCCCTAGGAACACATTTAACCCTTTGATCGCCCCTGATGTAAACCCCTTCCCGGCCAGTGTCATTAGTACAGTGACAATCCATATTTTTTAGCACTGATCACTGTATTGGTGTAACTGGTCCCCCGTGTCCGATTTGTCCCCCGCAACGTCGCAGTCCCGCTATAAGTCTATGATCGCTGGCATTACTAGTAAAAAAATGAAATAAATAAAAATTCCATAAAAATATATTGAAGATGCTATAACTTTTGCGCAAACCAATCAACATACGCTTATTGGGATTTTTTTTTTTTTACCTAAAAATATGTAGCAGAATACTTATTGGCCTAAATTGATGAAGGAATTCGATTTTTTACATTTGTTTTATTGGATATGTTTTATAGCAGAAAGTAAAAAATATTTTTTTTCCAAAATTGTCTGTATTTTTTTGTTTATAGAACAAAAAATAAAAACCGCAGAGGTGATCAAATAATACCAAAAGAAAGCTCTATTTGTGGGAAAAAAAGGACATCAATTGCATTTGGGTACAGCGTCACACGACCGCGCAATTGTCAGTTTAAATAGCGCAGTGCCGTATCGCAAAAAAATGGCCTGGTCATGAAGGGGGGTAAACCTTCTGGGGCTGAAGAGGTTAAAGTAGAGCTACAGGCAAACCTTTTTTTAGTTTTGGATAGAATGGAGAGATTAGAACACTTGGCAGTTTTTATTGCTGTCTGTGCCCCCCGTTAGGAAGATTCACCATCCCTATTTGTCCTGTTTAACCACTTAAGCCCCGGAAGATTTTACCCCCTTCCTGACCAGGGCCTATTTTGCGATTTGGCACTGCGTGACTTTAACGGACAATTGCGCGGTCAGGCGACGCTGTACCTAAAATAATTTAATGTCCTTTTTTTCCCCACAAACAGAGCTTTCTTTTGGTGGTATTTGATCACCTGTGCGATTTTTTGATCATGCGCTATAAACAAAAAAAGAGCGTCAATTTTGCAAAAATAACAATATTTTTCACATTTTTTTATATGAAATTCCCCCGAAAAAAATGTAAAAATCAAAATTTTTTAACATTTTAGGCCAATTTGTTTTATGCTACATATGTTTGGTAAAGAAAATCGCAAAAAGCGTATTTTGATTGGTTTGCGTAAAAGTTATCGCGTTTACTAACTAAGGGAAAGATTTTTGTCATTTTTGTTGTTTTTTTTTTAATGCGTAATGGCGGCGATCAGCGATTTTTTTTGCGGGACTGCGACATTGCGGCGGACAGATCGGAACCCTTGACTGACATTTTTGACACTTTTGGGGTTACCAGTGACATTACTGCAGTAATCAGTGCTATACATATGCACTGTTACTGTAAAATGACACTGGCAGTGAAGGGGTTAACTTTATTGGAGAGGGAGGGGTTAAGTGTGTCCCTAGGGGCGTGCTTCTAACTGTGATTGGCTGTGGCTTGAGATGTAGGAACAGTGATCTACGGTCCTACATAGTAGAACCGTATGATCTCTATTCTTACACAGGGGAGAATGACAGGCGGCTTGTTTACATTACCTGCCTGCCTTTCTCCTGCTCTAACGGACAATCGTGAGTGAGCGGCGGACATCGGGTCCGCCGGGCACACGCGCGGGAGGGTCCGTGACCACGCGGGAGCGCGCCTCCGGCGGCGCGCGCTCGCTCCCTAGACCCTCACAGGCTAGCGACGTACCCCTACGTCGCTTTGCCTGTGAGGGGCTGACTGCCGACGTAAATAGTCGTGCTGCGGTCGGCAAGTGGTTAACTATTATATTTGGAAGTGAAAGTAAAAAATCACAAATTTTGGGTTGTCCCCAGAAAAGTAATAGAGAGGAAATCTTCCAGTAGGGAATTTCCTTAATTTTTCCGGGATTTCCTCTCACTTCCTATTGGCTATGGGGCAGGAAGTGAAAGGAAATCCCCGCAATGGGAAACAGATGGTGAAAAAAATTCTCACAGGGGTTATCACCCTCCCTTGCTCTATCCAAAAAAAAAAAAAAAAAAGTTTTGCCTATACTTCTACTTTAAAGCGGTGTTCCAGCTGTAATTTATTTATTTTTTTTAAAACAGAATGTTTCTGATGTTCTTATCACAAAATTATTAAAAAGCTAACTAAATGCTAGGTCACTGTAGTATCATAGTATTTGTATTAATATAACGAACCTGTATAATCCTTTGGCTTTGCACTCCCATCTTAATTGTGGGCATGTGAAGCCCACTAGTGTAGTCTTCTGATCTTGCGCATGCGCAGAAAACCCAAGGCGTGGCGCACTAATAAATCTCTGGCTCCCATCTTAATTGTGGGCAAGTGAAGCCCACTAGTGTAGTCTTCCGGAATAAGGTGCTGCTGGTTACCCAGCATGCACCTCCTGATTTTGCGCATGCGCATAAAACCCAAAGTGTGGTGCACAATTAAATCTCTGGGTCCCATCTTAATTGTGGGCATGTAAAGCCCACTATTGTAGTCTTCCGGAATAAGGTGCTGCTGGTTACCCAGCATGCACCTCCCAATCTCGCGCATACGCATGAAACCAGAGGCACGGCGCACTAATAAATCTCTGGCTTCCATCTTAATTGTGGGCATGTGAAGCCCACTAGTGTAGTCTTCTGATCTTGCGCATGCGCAGAAAACCCAAGGCGTGGCGCACTAATAAATCTCTGGCTCCCATCTTAATTGTGGGCAAGTGAAGCCCACTAGTGTAGTCTTCCGGAATAAGGTGCTGCTGGTTACCCAGCATGCACCTCCTGATTTTGCGCATGCGCATAAAACCCAAAGTGTGGTGCACAATTAAATCTCTGGGTCCCATCTTAATTGTGGGCATGTAAAGCCCACTATTGTAGTCTTCCGGAATAAGGTGCTGCTGGTTACCCAGCATGCACCTCCCAATCTCGCGCATACGCATGAAACCAGAGGCACGGCGCACTAATAAATCTCTGGCTCCCATCTTAATTGTGGGCATGTGAAGCCCACTAGTGTAGTCTTCCGGAATAAGGTGCTGCTGGTTACCCAGCATGCACCTCCTGATTTTGCGCATGTGCATAAAACCCGAAGCGTGGCGCACAATTAAATCTCTGGGTCCCATCTTAATTGTGGGCATGTGAAGCCCACTATTGAAGACTTCCGGAATAAGGAGCTGCTGGTTACCAAGCATGCACCTCCAAATCTTGCGCATACGCATGAAACCCGAGGCACGGCGCACTAATAAATCTCTGGCTCCCATCTTAATTGTGGGCATGTGAAGCCCACTAGTGTAGTCTTTCGGAATAAGGTGCTGCTGGTTACCCAGCACGCACCTCCTGATCTCACGCATGTGCATAAAACCAGAGGCGCCGCGAATGATTAAATCTCTGGCTCTCATCTTAATTGTGGGCATGTGAAGCCCACGAGTGTAGTCTTCCGGAATAAGGTGCTGCTGGTTAACCAGCATGCACCTCCCAATCTCGCGCATGCGCATAAAACTCGAGGCACGGCGCACTAATAAATCTCTGGCTTCCATCTTAATTGTGGGCATGTGAAGCCCACTAGTGTAGTCTTCTGATCTTGCGCATGCGCAGAAACCCAAGGCGTGGCGCACTAATAAATCTCTGGCTCCCATCTTAATTGTGGGCATGTGAAGCCCACTAGTGAAGTCTTCCGGAATAAGGTGCTGCTGGTTATCCAGCATGCACCTCCTGATTTTGTGCATGCGCATAAAACCCAAAGCTTGGCGCACAATTAAATCTCTGGGTCCCATCTTAATTGTGGGCATGTGAAGCCCACTAGTGTAGTCTTCCGGAATAAGGTGCTGCTGGTTACCCAGCACCCACCTCCCGATCTCGCGCATGTGCATAAAACCAGAGGCGCGGCAAATTATGAGATATCTGGCTCTCATCTTAATTGTGGGCATGTGAAGCCCACTATTGTAGTCTTCCGGAATAAGGTGCTGCTGGTTACCCGGCTTGCACCTCCCAATCTCGTGCATGCGCATAAAACCCGAGGCACGGCGCACTAATAAATCTCTGGCTCCCATCTTAGTTATGGGCATGTGAAGCCCACTAGTGTAGTCTTCCGGAATAAGGTGCTGCTGGTTACCCAGCACGCACCTCCCAATATCGCACATGATACGCATAAAACCCGCGGCATGGCGCACTAATAAATCTCTGGCTCCCATCTTAATGGTGGGCATGTGAAGCCCACCAGTGTAATCTTTCGGAATAAGGTGCTGCTGGTTACCCAGCACCCACCTCCCGATCTCACGCATGTGCATAAAACCAGAGGCGCCGTGAATGACTAAATCTCTTGCTCCCATTTTAATTGTGGGCATGTGAAGCCCACTAGTGTTGTCTTCCGGAATAAGGTGCTGCTGGTTACCCAGCTTCCCCCTACCGATCTCGCGCATGCACAAAAAACCTAAGGCACGGCGCACGATTAAATCTCTGGCTCCCATCTTAATTGTGGGCATGTGAAGCCCACTGGTGTAGTCTTTCGGAATAAGGTGCTGCTGGTTACCCAGCATGCACCTCCCGATCTCGCGCATGCGCATAAAACTAGATGCGCGGTGCACGATTGTATCTTTGGTTGCCATCACAACGGCGTTGTGGTCGGAAGGTCCCGCCCCATTGTTAACTTCTGGGAATGATGACACAAGTCTCCCAGGAGCCAAGGCGCCGCAGGATCTGACGTACCTCGCCGCGGTTCCCTGTACAGGAAGAAAAAAGAATACACCCTGAAAAGAAGGTAAAGAAAGCTTGAAAAAAAATGCCAATTTTGTTCTATTTTGCTGGATTGAAGAGGATGATGCAAAGTAGAAAATGTGGGTGGAACTCCGCTTTAATCCCAGTTGATAAGTTGTCACCATCAGGAATGGAGGGGAAATCTTCCAATGGGGACACACGTTATGGTGATACCCTTTCTAGTGTGACTATGGGACAGGAAGTGAAGGGAAATTTCCCCCTTCCTTCCCCTTTGCCTATAGGGCAAAACAATTAGAAAATGAGAGGGGTTATACCCCTTCCTCACTCCAAAATGAAAAAGAAAAGTTTTTCCTTCAGTTCTACTTTATTATAAATAATGTAATAATTTAATTTAATATAAATAATTTATATAGACATATTAGGATAGACAACAAATTTCTTTAAAACTCATAATAATGATTTACCAAAAAAAAAAACACTTTTATGTTCACAAAATAAAAATGTGAATATAATCTCATAGCAGGGATTTGTTTTATAATGCAGGTCCCTTACAGGCCTACAAATCCCAGCAGGCCTTTCCTATAGACACAACAGACAGGCCTGTGCACATTAGAAGAGCCTGACTGGCGTCACCATGGAAACACCCAGCCAACCTAGACACGCCCCAACAGGAAGGCAGTGGCGGCGACTGATCAGATGGTGGATTTTTGTCCCCTCTCGGCCTCTGTACTGGGTGTACAAAGATGGCGTCGCAGGACAGCGACAGCGAGGAGGATTTTGTCACTTATGGGAAGCTCCTGGAGCAGTATGAGGAGGGTAATAAGAACGTTACAGATGCCCTGGTATATGTGAGCGCCACTAGGGGGCTTTACTTGGGGGAAAAAGACGGTCAGGGTTTGCTAATGGGGCTCCACCAGGTAACTTAAAACCCTATGGCCTTGTCGGGACTACAGATCCCAGCATGCATTGCGAGTTCCCTGCTGATGTACTGTAAGCTGCTGCTCGCAGGGCATGCTGGGACTTGTAGTTCTGAGCTGTGCAGGGAACTTCTATACAACTTGTTATTGTTGCCTGTCATTGTCACTGTATTGCACATTTCTCATATATATACATTTTTGCTTTTACAGGAGAGCGGCCCAAGAAGCCGACTCCGCTGCAGGAACAGACGGTCAAGGATGAGAAGGGGCGGTTCAAGCGTTTCCATGGCGCCTTCACTGGCGGGTTTTCTGCCGGCTACTTTAATACTGTGGGTACTAAGGAAGGTAAATCAGAGCGGAGGGCGATACTCTTTTATTATACAACATGTAAATCTGCTGACCCTGAGTGGTGCTGCCATAGGGGAGTGATCCCAGGCATTTCCTTGGGAAGGGAATGTGATACAGCGTTTTGGCAGCGACACCAATGACGTGGCGCTGCTGTTGGGACGCAATCTCAAGCACTTCGAAAAGGGGGGGGGGGGGCGGCGGCGGCCTATTGAGTATGTTTCCTTTCACTTACCTGGTAGTGACATGGCGTCATTGTTGGGAAGCGATTTCCGCCCCCTCTCCCAAGTGACGTGGCTCTTTCATTAAGAAGTTATCCCCCGAAGTGATGTGGTGCTGCATTCAGGCTGCGACCCGCGAAGTGAGGTGGTCCCACAGTTGGGAAGGGACCCACGGAGTGGTGCTACAGTTAAGAAGCATCCACCCCCCCCCCCCCGAAGTGTTGTGTCGCCGCAGTTAGGAAATAACTGCCCCCCCCCCCCCCTAAAGTGACGTGGTGTTGGAAAGCGACCCGCAAAGTGACGTGGTGTCACAGTTGGGAAGGGACCAACAAAGTGACGTGGTGCCACAGTGGAGAAGCAGCCACCTCCCTCCCCGCGCGAAGTGAGGTGGTGCCGCATTCGGGGAGTGAGGTGGTGCCGCATTCGGGAAGCGACCCGCGGAGTGAGGTGGTGCCGCATTCGGGAAGCGACCCGTGAAGTGAGGTGGTGCCGCATTCGGGAAGCGACCCGTGAAGTGAGGTGGTGACGCAGGCGGGAAGCGACCCTCGAAGTGAAGTATTCGGGAAGCGACCCGCGAAGTGAGGTGGTGCCGCAGAAGGAAAGCGACCCGCCGAGTGGCGTGGTGCCGCAGACGGGAAGCGACCCGCCGAGTGGCGTGGTGCCGCGTTCGGGAAGCGACCCGCCGAGTGGCGTGGTGCCGCGTTCGGGAAGCGACCCGCCGAGTGGCGTGGTGCCGCGTTCGGGAAGCGACCCGCCGAGTGACGTGGTGCCGCGTTCGGGAAGCGACCCGCCGAGTGACGTGGTGCCGCAGTCAGGAAGTTACCCCCCGAAGTGCTGTAGTGCCACATTAAGGAAGCGACCCCCGAAGTGACATGGTGCTGCTGACTGGAAGGATGTGGTGCCGCCATCAAGAAGCAACTACCCCCAAGTGATGTGACATCATCATCGGGAAGCGACACCCTTCCCAAGACCCACCCCCTTTCTCCTTTTTCAAGTGATTGTGACGCAGTCGAGAATTGACATCCCTGATTCTCTTCCCCCCCCCCCCCCCCCCACTGGGAAGCTACCCCACTGAAATCCCCCGATTAACGTGGTTTAGCGCTGAAATATTGTATGTAGTTAAGACTCCAAAATGGCATGTCCCCAAAATGAATTTTTTAAAGAATGAAAAGGCCAGAAAACTGTAATCTTGCCCATTTCTGGTGCTCCAGGACTTTTTAAATGAGTGCCACTCCGTTCTGGCAGAATACCTTCTCTATGTTGCAGTGATGTCACCAGACAGGGGGGGGGGGGGGGGGTTCAGATAACAATTTGTTATTAATTTGCTGTCATCCTTGTGTTAGGATGGGCCCCTTCCACATTTGTGTCGTCTCGTCAGGGAAAGTCTGAACGGCAAGCCAGTCGGCCGGAGGATTTCATGGATGAGGAGGTAAAAAAAACCTGTCGAAACTATGCAAGGTCATCTTTTATTGTGTAGAGATTACAAATGTCAGTTGGCTGTGGACCTGATGGAATTATTAAATTTAGGGCTTGTTCACATGTGAAACTGGGGGGCAGATTTAGACTACATGTTTAGCTAAGTTGTAAAAAAAAAAAAAAAAATGAAAGGGGTTTTGGAAAGGTTAGAAATCCTTTTTTTTTTTTTTTTTTTTTTTTTTTTTTTTTTTTTTAACCTTCTGAATCCCGATGGGCAGATTTCCCTTCACTTCCTCTCCTGTAGATGCAACAGGAAGTGAGAGTAAATGTGAACAAAGCAAGAGAAATTTCCCCTGTAGAGTTAATGGTGGAAGATTTGCCCTTTCCTTTTTGTTTTGGTGAGAACTATAAAACTTCGGCTGTCCTACCCCCTCTTCTGTCATGGAGACAATAGTCACCAGGACAAATACAAAGCTCTCAATGGGATCCAGACTTCAAATATTAATATTGCACAGGGCTGAGGACTCTCCCAGCACCTCCATGTGACAGTGTTGAATAGTGATGAAAATTTGCTCTTTTTGTTTTACAGGATCTCGGTGAGTTTGGCATAGCACCAAAGGAAATAATGACCACAGACGATTTTGCTTCGAAAACCAAAGACAAGATTCGGGAGAAGGCCAGAGAGCTAGCAGCGGTCTCTGCACCTATACCAGGGGCCACCATCCTGGAGGACCTGATCGCGCCTGCCAAGTAATACATTTTTTTTTTTTTTTTTAAATACAAGATATTCCTACTCCATTGGGTTGGTTGGAACTACAACAATAAACTTTTGTTGGTTTTGGATGGAGTGGAGAAGGGTTATCTGCTGCGTTTGTGCATCCCTCTCTTTCTGTCTTCTTCATAACTGTGTTTGAGATATATATATATATATATATATAATATAATATATTCCAAAAGACAAGGCGTCATTCACGGGACTTAAAAGTTGAACACTCAGTAATACTCGTGTTTGTTTCAACAAGGCACAATCTCCTCTTCCTCAGGACCTTACTTTAAAATGTTGAAATAAAGCTGCTCCCTGAATGTTCACCTTTCAAGCCCTGGAAGTGCCACCTTTTATGTTTTGAATTATTTGTACTTCATTCTTTGTTGAGCACCCGGGCTCATTTTCTCTCGCATATGTGTCAGTGCAAAGGAAAGTCTGTTGAGATTTTTTTTTTTTTTTTTCCTTACTGGGAAAGTAAAGGCATAATGTGCTAGTATGCCTAGCATACTAGCACATTAGGTGACCCCTCCAAACGAAGCCCTCGATGCCACCTCTGGTGGCTGCATCCATCTTCACCTGTCTTCCTTCCGGGTCTGTGGCTGTGCTACTGGCTGGAACCGCCGGTCACGGCACAGGACTCTGAAGAAACGGCATGGGCGGCTGCATTCAATGTAAATATCTCCTAAACAGTGCAAGTTTAGGAGATATTTACAGTACCTATAGGTACAAACATTACAGGGGGGTTTACTACCACATTAATATGGGATGGACAGGTTTGAGGTTAGTTTAAAAGTAAGGTAAAGTTTTATGGCAGATGGGGGTGTTCAGATTGGGTGTGGATAAGACATCATGGCTATAAAGTAGGAGTAGGTCACATAAGATTTAGGGTGTTTAAGCCAAAGTTTCCATTCTTTGACATTTTGGGAGTTGTAAATGAGCTTTGGCATACTTTTACTCCATCAAACCTTTCTCAGTTTTTTTTAATGCCATCTGCTTTCCTTGTGTGGAGAATTCCCACACTTCTGTCCAGGGGACAATGATCATCAGGATAGGAAGTAAGGTGAAATCTCCTAATTCCAATTAATCTCCAGACCAAGAAAACATTTAACAGTTTCCCATCCAGCCTATAGTCAAATGATGGCCAGGTGGGAGCTGTCATGTTCTGGGTGGATGTCATATGCGTCCCCACTGTGGCGCGATCTGTCACCTGCTGTGTCCACCATACACAGCAGATAACAGATTAGTGTACCGGCCCACTGCTGGTACCACGTGATCGCTGTGGCCAATCACAGCAGACCACAGGACAATTGTACACAATGGATGGCGTTCATTTTTGCCATTCATTGTGTACTATTGTGTTCAGCCCTGTGATTGGTTACAGTGGGCACATGGTACAGACAGGGCCAATCACGACTAATCCCAATAGTAAACACTGAGATAATCGATTTTAATTCAGTAAAAATGGTTGTTTTATAACAGGTGATATTCACTGTTATAGGCGGTTATAGTGTGCAAAAAAAAAAAAAAAAAAACCCTGATCACCTCCCCAGAGTACTACAGGGTTACTATGGCTACACTGTTCTAGACAAAGCGTGCAAAAAAAAAAAAAAAAAAGTTGTAAAAAAAAGAAGAAAATCTAATAAAGACATAAAAATGTAACTTTTTTTTTTTTTTTGGTTTTGCATTCTGTTATAAGTCAGTGTCCCTGTACTGCATTGGTGACAGTATGTAAAAAAAAAAAAAAATATATATATGTGAATTTTTTTTATTACTTCAAAAAATTGTGACAAAAAATGTAAACTTCAAAAAGCTTGCCATGCCTCTTACTAAATACCTTGGATTGTCTACTTTTCGAAAAGGGGTCATTTGGGGGTACTTGTACTGTCCTGGCGTTTTCGGGCCTCAGGAAATGGTAGGCCTTCAGTACTTCTGAACTGATCAATTTTCAGATATATACCAAAATTTACAAAACAGCACAGATTTAAAACCTACCGGGACCCCTTGATTAGCATAGACTAATTTCTGGAAAAAGTGTGTATGGCCAGTTTTACTCCAAGATTATCTTTAATTTTATGGCGGGAGAAATGGAGTATAGTTTTGTCTTCTTTCCTCAGGATCACTGTTGGTGTACAGCTGCTACGTCAGATGGGATGGAAAGAAGGGCAAGGCGTGGGTCCGAGGACCAAGAGGAAAGTGCGGAAGCAGGAAACTGGTGGGTGCCATTATGAAGCCTTTGTGAGCCTGATAAAGATCTGTAAACCTAAACGACTCTGTGACTTTTAAAAGAATTTCTGCATTTACTAAGGCCGGCCATAGATTGAGTGAATTTCTTTCGTGCAACCACTTGTTGGAGTAATGAAAGTTGCTCAATTCACTCTTCAGCAAAGTCAGTGTGGATTGGTGGAATCCTGTTGTGTTCTCGGGGTGGGGGAGGCTGTCCCTGCCGGGAGAATAGCATGTGTGTTATATATACATACATAATATATTTATAGTGTGTGTATGTATGCATGTGTATGTGTGTGTATATCTATCTATCTATCTATCTATCTATATGTGTGTGTATTTTTTTTCTAGGTAAATACATTTCTAAAGGTGCTAGTGACATGAAATTTTCACCACATGTCAGTAACAGCCCATGCAATCCATACAGACAAAGAAACCAATAAGTTTGGAAATTAAGTTATGTGTAATAAAATGGAATGACTGACACGGGGAAATAGTATTGAACGCCATTGTCAGGGCAAATGAATGAAAGCTGGTTCAGTCTCAAATGATGGCCTATAAAAAGGTGTCTCATTACCAAGTTGTCACACAAACTTCTCATGAGTAAAAGCACAGAGCTCTCTTAAGAGCTTTGCACTCTTATTGTTGCAAAACCTACTGATGACATTGGTTACAGAAGGACTTCTAAACTTCTGAATGTTCCAGTGAGCACTGTTTGGATCATAATCCCGAAGTGGAAAGCACACCATAAAGCGGTAATGACCAGGTGCCTCTCACAAGATTCCTGAGAGAGGAGTGAAAAAAAAATCATCATAAGCGCTGTCCAATAGCCAAGGACTACTTGTGGAGAGCTTCAGAGAGTAATGCACTCAACCGCCATGGTCTTTATGCACGCTCAGCACACAAGACTCCATTGCTGAAAAAAAAAGCATTTTGAAGCTCGTTTAAAGTTTTCCGCACAACATTTAGACAAGCCTGTGAGATGCTGGGAGAATATAGTCTGGTCAGATGAGACCAAAATGTAACTCTTTGGATCCCATAATACACACCATGTTTGGAGGTCAAATGGCACATCACCCCAAAAACACCCCAATACCAACAGTGAAGTTTGGAGGTGGGAACGTCATGGTGTGGGGCTGTTTTTCAGCATACGGTACTGGCAAACTTCATAGGAAGGATGAATGGAAAAATGTACCAAGACATGATAAAAATCTGCTGCCATCTACCAGGATGATGAAACGAAGGTGGACATTTCAGCATGACATCCCAAACAAAGCCAAGGAAACTCTCAATTGGTTTCAAAGAAAGAAAATAGAGCTTCTATAATGGCCCAGCCAATCACCTGACTTGAATCAATTAGAAAATCTATGGAAAGAACTAAAAATCTGACTCCATAGAAGAGGCCCACAGAACCTTCAAGGTTTGAAGGCAGTTTATGTGGAAGAATTGCCCAAAATCACACCTGAGCAACGCATGCGACTAGTTTCTCCATACAGGAGGTGTCTTGAAGCTGTTATTACCAACAAAAGATTTTGTACCAAGTATTAAATACATTTCAGTTTGCGTGTTCAATACTTTTTCTTCTGTGTCATTCCATTTTATTACACATAATTTAATTTCTGAACTTATTTGTTTTGGTTTCTTTGTATGTATGGATTGCATTGGTTGTTACCGACATGTGGTGAAAATTTCATGTCAATAGCACCTTTTAGAAATCTATTTACCTAGAAAAATGGTGATGTGTTCCATTAGCAATAGCTAGCAATATTCAAATGTAAAACCTGACAGGTCGGTTGTACCCAAGCTGATTGATCGATCAACATGGGTATGTTTAGCCTGCTCATACATGGTTTGAATTTTCATCTGGTTCCTGCTGAACTGGCCGAGATTCGAACCGTCTATAGCTGGCTTAAGTTAACATAACATACTATACAGTTTGATTTTTTCTTTTATAATTCAGCTATTTTTCATAAAGTCACTACTGTTGTTTCAACATTTAGTCCTTGTGTGTGACCCCCCCCCCCTCCTTTCTCTTGCTGTGTCACAGCTAGGGGGGGGTCTGAGACATATTTTTTTTTAATGCCGTGGGAGCTTTTCCAGCTCTGCTCCTGCTGAGATTGTGATTTGGAGGAGGCTACACTAGCTTTTCATGAACCAATAAGACTGTTTGTCAGGTGCCAAGCTCTCCTAGTCCAGGTCCTATCCCGCAACTCATCATTGTTTATGTCCCTGTGAGCCGGCCGTTTCTTTAAGATATGGCGTTCGCTTGTATAAATGGAAGGTAATGCCTTCTGAAATTTGGCACCCGAAGCAGAATGAAAAGTCATTCTTGCCTAAGTGTGAATGACAGCAAGGGGCAGGGTTAGGCTGCCATACATGTACAATTTTCTGTTCGATTTACCAAAATCCATATTATATGAGGTCAAAACTAAACAACACTTTCAATTGTATCCTATAAGGCAGGCCTTTGTACTACATAGTTGGAGGTAAATCTAAAAAAAAAATCTTTACAGAAAATTGTATAATGTATGGCCAGCCTTAGACAAAAAAACTGAAAAAGGTAAAAAAAAAAAACGGAGAGTCCGCTTTGTAAAAAAGTGGATAAGAATTTGATTGCAGCAAATTTTAATTTTGCGCGGGAGCTGTCCAGGGGGGTGCTAATCAGCATTTGATAAAAGGAAACCTGTAACCAGTACGCATCTAGCCATGCCTGTGCATCAAACACAAAACTCTAGTCTGAAAAGGAATGTGCACATGTTGGCTTTGTATGTGTTGTGACAGCCACAGCAGAGATGCTGGGTGCTGAAATAATTACCTTTCTGGTTAAGCCTGGTACACACTACTACTTGAACGAAAAAAGACCTGACTGCTCTGGTCGGAACCGCTGTACTATCAATGCGAAGTTAGTACAGCGATCTTCCCTGCTGTGCTATTGTTTTCCGACAAGGGGACACACGGGTCGAATGTTGGCCAGTTTTTATTGAACTGACATTTGACCCATGTGTACTAGGCTTTATGATTATGTTCATTTGACAGTGATCGCCTAACAAGGCAGTGTCACCTTGTTGGCACACCTCCCTATCCTACTTTTATTGGAGCAGTGGATGCAGAAGAACCCTCAATGCTCGTACAATGTGCATGGTGCTCTCTCCAGCATAACACAAGCCTTGTCTTTTGAATGCTCTTATGAATCTGATCTTTGAAAAGAGTTTGGAGGGGGGAGTCAGAAGCCCAAGCATGGTCCCACCCCCCCACCAAACATCTGTATGACTGAGCCCAAAGCTGTTACACACTTCTGGCAGTCTTTGGTCCACTTGTTTAATGTTCGCTGTTGGGGCTGCCAAGTCCTCTGCTGGGTGCCGTGGCGGGGCTCTGTGTTCCCCCTCCGGGGCGCCGTGGCGGGGCTCTGTGTTCCCCCTCCGGGGCGCCGTGGCGGGGCTCTGTGTTCCCCCTCCGGGGCGCCGTGGCGGGGCTCTGTGTTCCCCCTGCGGGGCGCCGTGGCGGGGCTGTGTGTTCCCCCTGCGGGGCGCCGTGGCGGGGCTGTGTGTTCCCCCTGCGGGGCGCCGTGGCGGGGCTGTGTGTTCCCCCTGCGGGGCGCCGTGGCGGGGCTGTGTGTTCCCCCTGCTGGGTGCCGTGGCGGGGCTGTTTGTTCCCCCTGCGGGGCGCCGTGGCGGGGCTGTGTGTTCCCCCTGCCGGGCGCCGTGGCGGGGCTGTGTGTTCCCCCTGCCGGGCGCCGTGGCGGGGCTGTGTGTTCCCCCTGCCGGGCGCCGTGGCGGAGCTGTGTGTTCCCCCTGCCGGGCGCCGTGGCGGGGCTCTCTGTTTCCCCTGCTGGGAGCCGTGGCAGAGCTATTCTACATCTCGGATGTAATATATAGAATTGAAGCTCCTTTTGACAGTTATACTACACAGTTACAGGCTCATAAAGTTTAACGGTAGTTTACATTTTTTTTGTTTGTGTAACTGTGAGGTGTTTCGTTGTGCATTTGCAGGGGTTGTTGACCCGTCCCTGTTTGTAGTTATACAGCAATTCCAGCACTGATTCATTCTTTAAATACTCTGCTGTCATCCTGCAGCACTGAGGCTGGTCAAACACAACGCCTCCAAAGCAAACCGCCCTTCACCGTGAAATTTCCTATTTATTTTTGAATCCTCTCTTCAGATATTTCCGATACTAACAGACACCGATTTTAAAACAAAGTGCATTTCTTTCTTTTTTTTGTCTCTGACCTAACCTTACCCACCCTCTCCCTGCCACAGACGCTTAGATGGAACGGCCACAGTTCCGCTGTTTACATCGAACACACAAGTCTTAACTGTCCTGGCCGTGCCTGTGCGTTTATAGTCCCATAAACATCTATGGGGCTGTGTGCTGAGGCTGGAGATGATCCGAGACGGTCTCATAGAAGTCTATTGGAAAAAAGACTGGAAATGTTCTTGCAGTGCTGGCTTTTTTCTTTTCTTTGGCTTTTTTCTTTTCTTTGGCTTTTTTCTTTTCTTTGGCTTTTTTCTTTTCTTTGGCTTTTTTTCTTTTCTTTTCCTTTTTTTTCCTTTTTCCTTTTTCCTTTTTTCTTTTTCCTTTTTCCTTTTTTCTTTTCCTTTTTTTTCCTTTTTTCTTTTCCTTTTTTTTTCCTTTTTTCTTTTCCTTTTTTTTTCCTTTTTTCTTTTCCTTTTTTTTTTCCTTTTTTCTTTTCCTTTTTTTTTTCCTTTTTTCTTTTCCTTTTTTTTCTTTTCCTTTTCCTTTTTTCTTTTTCTTTTTTCCTTTTTTTTCTTTTCTTTTTTCTTTTTTCTTTTCTTTTTTCTTTTTTCCTTTTTTTCCTTTTTTCTTTTCCTTTTCCTTTTTTTCTTTTTTCCTTTTTTTTTTTTTTTCCTTTCCTTTCCAGGAAATATTTTACTGAACTTCAAACTATAAAGTTTACAACAAATGAACATTTGTATAGCTACTCAGCATTGTACAACCGAAAAAATAGTCCAATACACGAATATTATATCATCCTGCAGTGCTGGATTTAATCAAACCGTGACACTGTTGCTGTCAGGGGTGTATATATTGTATATGTAGCGGGGAAGGGTGTATTGGGTCAGGGAAATGGTGACAAAAAGCATAAATTAACCCAACAGTTTTTTTTTAAGAAACATTAGTATTTGACTGTCGTATGTACCGTAATTGTTATTTTTACAAATTCTCTGGACAATAGGTGGGGTATATTTTGTCTTGGAGTTCTTGTGAACCCCTTCCCAGATGTCTGTGTGTCATGGGTGGGTAAATAGAGATTTAGAGAATTCTGTGGAAGCTTCTGGCTCTCCTCCCACTTCCTAGACAGTAAAGGAATAAAGGACACAGGCAGTAGCTTCCTTTTGTGTGCTGCATAAAGTACATTTTGTATTTGTTTTTATATTCCAGAACATGGCAGGAAGCTTTATGGCTGTGCGCTGCCCCCTACAGGTTCTGAAGGATCGGAGGTAAGGTTTCAGATTATAAAAGTAAAATTATGTATGTATGTACAGTATCTCTCAAAAGTGAGTACACCCCTCACATTTTTGTAAATATTTTATTCTATCTTTTCATGTGACAACGCTGAAGAAATGACACTTTGCTACAATGTAAAGTAGTGAGTGTACAGCTTGTATAACAGTGTAAATTTGCTGTCCCCTCAAAATAACTCAGCACACAGCCATTAATGTCTTAACCGCTGGCAACAAAAGTGAGTACACCCCTAAGTGAAAATGTCCAAATTGGGCCCAATTAGCCATTTTCCTTCTCAGGTGTGAATGGGGTGCAAGTGTGTTACATTTGGTGTTATCACTCTCTCGTACTGGTCACTGGAAGTTCAACATGACACCTTGGACCCATTGTCAGACCCTACACTGGTGCAGTGGGTCCTGGGTTCCTCCTGGTGCACGACAATGCCCCGCCTCATGCGGTTAGAGAATGCAGCCAGTTCCTGGAAAATAAAGGAATTGATACCATTGAATAGCTCCCATGCTCTCCTTACCTAAATCCAATAGAACACCTCTGGGACATTGTTTTGGTCCATCCGACACCACCAGGTTGCACCTCTGTTCAGGAACTCAGGGATGCCCTGGTCCAGATCTGGGAGGAAATACCCCAGGACACAATCTGTTGCCTCATTAGGAGCATGACCTAATTTTGTCAGGCATTCATACAAGCACGTGGGGGCCATACAAACTACTGAGTACCATTTTGAGTTGCTGCACTGAAATTTCAGCAAAATGGACTAGTCTGCTGCATCATTTTTTCACTTTGATTTTCGGGTGTCTTTGAATTCAGCCCTCTGTAGGGTGATAATTTTCATTTCCATCAAACTATGTGGCATTCTTTCATTCCTAACACATTACCCAGTCCATACCAGTATAGATCCTAACCCATTACCCAGTCCATACCAGTATAGATCCTAACACATTACCCTGTCCATACCAGTATAGATCCTAACACATTACCCTGTCCATACCAGTATAGATCCTAACCCATTACCCAGTACATACCAGTATAGATCCTAACACATTACCCAGTCCATATCAGTATAGATCCTAACACATTACCCAGTCCATATCAGTATAGATCCTAACACATTACCCAGTCCATTTCAGTATAGATCCTAACACATTACCCAGTCCATACCAGTATAGATCCTAACCCATTACCCAGTCCATACCAGTATAGATCCTAACCCATTACCCAGTCCATACCAGTATAGATCCTAACACATTACCCAGTCCATACCAGTATAGATCCTAACCCATTACCCAGTCCATACCAGTATAGATCCTAACCCATTACCCAGTCCATACCAGTATAGATCCTAACACATTACCCAGTCCATACCAGTATAGATCCTAACACATTACCCAGTCCATATCAGTATAGATCCTAACACATTACCCAGTCCATACCAGTATAGATATCCAGCATGAGATTTTTCCCCATTGAGATCTGATGTGTTTTCAAAGTGTTCCTTTAATTTTTTTGAGCAGTGTATAAAAAAAGAGTGTGCATACTATTCACACACTGTGCAGCAATGGTTCAGGGTATAGGGGCCTCAACAACAGCCCCTGACATAATATAACCTAATGTTCAACATATGTAATGCTCAGGGACTGTAGACACATACCAAGAGCTTGTTTAAACTTGTGTTTGTGTGTGTTTTCAAAGCGATGCACTGTTGGGCAGGCAACGAGAAGATATTATGTCCCCTTCTGTTTTTAAAGTGGTTGTAAACTTCCCTGTAATGTTTGTACCCTATAGGTACTGTAAATATCTCCTAAACTTGCACCATTTAGGAGATATTTACTGTATAGTAATCATTGACTGTCTCAGACACCGCAGTGGGAGCTTTTGGCTCCCGCTGCTGTCAATCACAGCCAGTGACCTAAAAAGTGGCTTTCTATGGGGGCACTTGGAGAGTAGGAGAAGCCAGGAGGGCTGGCAGGGGACATGAGAAAAAGGAGAATCCGGGCTGCTCTGTGCAAAACCACTTCACAGAGCAGGTAAGTATGACAAGTTTATTATTTTAATAAAAAAAAAAAAAAAAAAAAAAATCGAACATTAAAGTGGAATAAAACTCAAACTTTTTTTTTTTTTTTTTTCTCAAAAATGTTCCCAGCACAGTTGGCCATTATGTAGTAGTATGTACTGCATATTGACACATTATGACAGACTTGCCTGTCAAACAATCCCTTCTAGGGTCAGGGGCCCCTCCATCTTCTTCCAGTCTTTCTTCCGTGTTAAGCCACTTCATTGGTTGGGCCACAATGATGTCATTCCTGTGCATGTGCACAGGAGTTGCATTATTATGGCACAAAGAGGTGCCAAAATTGTATGCTGCTCAGTGTATGTTAATGCTAGCAGGCAGAGGGAGGCATTAACCTCTTCCTGCCATCCGTACACATATATGTGGTCTATCGGCAGGTGGGCTTTAACACTCAGGGGCTGCATAAATGTAACCCTATGTAAAAGCAAAACTGTGCTGAGAGTGCGCTCTCCCAGCACAGTCCCTAGTGGGGACTGGAAAGTTACTGATGAATATTTGCGATTGGACGCTTTTTGATCATGGGACTGCTGTGATAGCCAATCACAGTGGTCACCTGTCCCAAATGCCCACCCCAGCCTCCTGGCTTCTAAAAGTTCCTAAAGGGCTGGGAGGCGACAGTGGGTAGGGGTTAATGTCAGAAGAGACCAAGATGGTTGCCTCTGTCGTAACAAAAACCTACCTGTCGGTGTAGGGGTTGACTGATTATCAGAGGGCTCATTATTGGGTGCTGATATTCACATTTTTCAAATAAACGGTATAGGTCAGAAACTTACCGATGTTGGTCAGACGACCTCCCCCGTCCCTGCGTGACACTGGCTGCAGTCGCTGCCAATCTTTATCAATCTCTGTCTGCAGTGCGGCGGGCAGCAGAGAGATGATCTCTCACTGCCCGCCTCATATCACCGCTGTTCTGCTCCTACAGCAGGGCCACGAAGGCTGCTTTTGACAGAGCTGCGGGCGAGCAGAGCGATAGTTGTGTCATCTCTCACCGCCCACCCGCTGCATGTGGTAGTTAACCCGCTCGGACGCCGCTGGGGAGAGGCTGCCAGAATTGGTGTAAGTAGTGACAAGCTGCATATGGGGGGCAGGTGACAGTGGCAAGTTTCAAGCTGCATCTGGGTGGCAGGTTATAGTGGCAAGTGACAAGCTGTATCTGGGTGGCAGGTAATGGTGGCAAGTGACAGGCTGCATCTGGTGGCAAGTGACAGGCTGCATCTGATGGATAGTGACATACTGCATCTGGGTGACAGGTCACAGTAGCAAGTGACAAGCTGCATCTGGGTGGCAGGAGATGGTGGCGAGTGACCCACTGCATCTGGATGGCAGGTGACGGTAGCAAGTGACAAGCTGCATCTGGGTGGCAGGTGACGGTAGCAAATGACAAGCTGCATCTGGGTGGCAGGAAACGGTAGCGAGTGACCCACTGCATCTGGGTGGCAGGAGACGGTGGCGAGTGACCCGCTGCATCTGGGTGGCAGGAGATGGTAGCAAGTGACAAGCTTGATCTGGGTGGCAGGAGGCGGTGGCGAGTGACCCTCTGCATCTGGGTGGCAGGAGATGGTAGCAAGTGACAAGCTACATCTGGGTGGCAGGAGGCGGTGGCGAGTGACCCGCTGCATCTGGGTGGCAGGTTATGTACAGACTATCGGCATCTGTTATGAAAGGTGGTTGAAAATCTGTGTTGGCCCTGAGAAAAAAATATCAGTCGACACCCCCCCCCCCCCCCCCCCCCTTATGTCAGGGTTTGTGTTTTTTGGTGGTTGGTGGGCAATAAAAACACATCTCATGCATGTGTGTTTACTGCCATTCAATTGCAAGTGTAAATGAAGCCTAAAGAAAGCAACGGTCAGAAAATGGGGACATGCTGCAGAGGACAATAAGAGACTGAACATGTTACATGAGGTAAGCTGGGATCACTGGTAATCTTCTTCTCTTACATATGAATGATCATACAGACTGCAGAGGTCTGCATGTGGCCCACAGGTTGGACACCAGATAATAACCGTATTTCATCATGCATATTAAGTTTATGCTAGTTTTATTATCCCTTATTTATTTTTACTATGGCATCCTAATATTTTATTGGCTGTAGAAATGTATCTTGTGTCATTGTTTTATATGTTCTGTGATAGGGTTTGGTTTCATTAAACAGGGTTTTATAGCGTGCAATATTTTCTATCAGGTCTTTGGTGTTTATGCTGTTCATATCAGGACAGACCCATAAATCGGTAGTAATTAGGTGATAATAAAGGTTTTAGTGAGCTGTATCACTCCAGGGTCACTGCTGAACTAACTCGAGCCTGTAAAAGAAAAGCATCATTTGATGTCCATTAAAGTGATACTAAACACATACTGTTTAATTTACATTGTCCCTTCAATTTTTGTATATGGATGATATGGCTGTAATTATTTTAATTAAAAAATAACAAAAAAACCTCAAAGTACCTTTTTCCTAATTGATACATAGCTGTCACATAATCGAGCTCTCTCTCAGCCCGTCTGTAGGGAAATGTAAGCAGGAGGAGCTTCTAGTTCTCTGCTACCGGTCACATGAGAAAAAAAAAAAAAAAAAAAACTGCCTTTAAAAATAAATAAATAATATGAAATTGTTTAAAACTGTCATTCAAACATATATTTGAAATCAAATCATTACAGTGTAATGGTTTTGAACAGAGCAGCCCAGATCCTCCTCGTCTTGGGTCCCTCGCCGGCGCTCCTGGCCCCTCTCTCTCCTATTGAGTACCCCCACAGCAAGCAGCTTGCTATGGGGGCACCTGAGCCGAGCCTCCCCCTTTCTCTCCCCATTGGCTGACGGACTTTGACAGCAGCGGTGCAGTCCTGCTGTCTCCACCAATGAGGGGAGTCCCGGGCAGCCGAGACACTCCTGCAACATTGCTGGATCCAGATGGACCTCAGGGAAGTATGAGGGGGAGAAGGCTTTTTATCTTAACGCATACAATGAAAACCTTCTGTGCTGCAGCTCTCCCTCAGAACCCCCCCCCCCCCCTCATTTTTCTTACCTTAAACTAGTGATCGACCGATTATCGGCAAAGCCCATATATCGAGGGAAGATATGCCATTTCCCCGATATATCGGAACCGGCCACCAAGGTGACCGATATTTTGGGAAAGTGCTTGTATCGGAGTGATGCCTGCAGCTAGAGGCATCACCCCGGTACCGGCGTCCATAGCTGACGGTTTTAATGACAACTGATGCGGCTAAGAAGCCGCTCGGCTGTCATTACAAGAATGGGACGACCCCCCACTGCCTTCTGCGGCTTCTGCGGAGATCCAGGCAACAAGCCTGATGACCTGATCAAACATCGGGTCTCCATGTAAAAACCCGTAAGTGATGTCATGATGTTTTGAATGCTTTTAAGTGCAGAGGAGGGGTTTGGGGTCTTTTAGACCCCCAGATCCCTCCACAAGAATACCTGTCAAGTGATGAAAAAAAAAAAAAAAAAAAATATATATATATTTTTTTTTTTTAAATGTACGAAAATATTGGCCCATATCGGCTGATACCAGTGCATATCGGTATCGGTCGATCAATACCTTAAACCCCATCTGATCCAGCGATGTGCACCAGGCAGCGTCTATCTCCTCATTGGATAGGTTGATAGCAGCAGGAGCCATTGGCTCCCACTGCTTTCAATCAAATCTAGTGACACAAGATCGAGGGGGTGGGGCCGATTGTTGTATCTGTGTCAATGGATGCAGCAGCGGGACTCTTAGCGAGCCCGCACAGGTGTCCCCATGGAAAGTTGCTTTCCGTGGGGGCACCCACTAAAGAGGGGCCAGGAGTGCCGGCGGTGCACCCCAGAAGAGGAGGATCGGGGCTGCTCTGCAAAACCATTGCACAAAGCAGGTAAGTATAGCGATACCTCTGTGGTGGGGCACACAATTGGATAAACTACTTAAATATGTCAAGCTATACTAAGGCTGGGATTCAGTGTGGAATTCTTTCCTCTTGTTAGAACCTGAAGATATATGTTGATGCACACCTGACCTTTGCTTCCCTCATTTGGGTCGGGTACCTGGATATGAGGGGGCTGCCCCCCTTTCTCCTATGGTGCTGATCATTACCTCATATTTGTACACAATTGGCAATTGCGGATGTCCTGGAATACCCACAATTCGGGATTAGGCAAATTTCCTTTTATCAAAGTCACAATTAACTTAATCTGTTGTGAACCCACATCACCCAATACCCCTGAGGAAGCTACATAAGCGAAACGCATTGGGGCAGTCTTGCCCTCCGACACACGCGTGGGCACACTGCTATCACAGTGTGTCTGAGAGAGGTTAAGCTTGGGTTTGGAGGAAGGGTTACTCTGTTTTTATTCACTACATTGTACTGGATGTATTGATTATGTATCAATCATGTGTTGGATTTAATTTTAATATTTTTGATACTAATAAATTGTTAAATGTTTTTAATAATATTTGTAAGTGTCATCACACTGAGTGGGGTAGTTTAGCATCGGGAAAGCCCTGCTTTCTCTTTCTGTATATTTTATATATCATTACTGGGGTGTTGGTGCTTGACATGATTGGTTAGGACGATTATTCTTCACAAGTATAACATGTTTGTTTTTTTTATGAGACAAAAAGGGGGGTTTACTCCTTTAACTAATCTATCTGTGGTTTTTACCCTAGGAGGAAGAAGACGAATACCTACCAGAGAACGTGACTTTCGCACCCAAAGATGTGACCCCCATAGATTTCACCATAAAGGACAATGTTCATGGCCTTGGTTACCGGGGCCTGGATCCGCGCCAGGCCTTGTTCGGGTCTCTGGACTCTCATGTTAGTCTTTTCGGTGATGGCTCTGATCGGACAGTCAGTTCACTGGGAGATGTGAGGCACGGCAAAGGAAGGAAAGTCGGGATTTCTGGACAGGTGCCACCTTTTAATCCCATTTACTGCATTAGAAGCTACTAAGGTTCTGGTCATACTAGGTCATGAATCCAGAATATATATATTTTTTTGCGTCTTTCACACCAGCAGCTGTGCATGGTTGCTGGTGTGTGCTGGGCATGATAGTGCCAAGGCCAGCTGTTCTGTAGTTGTCAGGGAGCTTCTCTTGGATGCACCCCTGTGGTCGCAGTACTAGCTTGTAAGCCACACTGTGCTGTTCCCTGTACAGGCTTTCGGCGTTGGAGCTCTGGAGGATGACGATGACGACATATATGGCACAGACTCCCTGTCCAAGTATGACACTGAGCTCAAAGAGGAAAGCGGAGACAACCTGTTTGGGTGGACGGCACCAAAGGAATATAGAAACAAGAAAGGTAATGATTAGAAAAGTGCAGCTGACATTTACAATAGAGGCCAGAGGAGAACCCCCGATGGGACTTTTAAGGTCTTAGACAATCATTTGCTGCTAAAGTAGCAGTGAAAAAATAGTAGTAATAGTGTTATATAAAAAATATACATTTTATTACAAAGATAATAAAAGAACAAAGAACACATATATATATAGAACATGTAAAGACAAAACCATAGGGTGGCTAACCCAAAAATGACCACATCATGTAAATGGGGTACATAATAGCAAAACGGACAAATGCCGTAGGGATAGATAAACTCTACGGGACGGGTAAATATGGGTGTATCTATCCCTACCTATCCCTACGGCATTTGTCTGCATCATGCAAATGGGGTACATAATAGCAAAACAGACAAATGCCATAGGGATAGATACACCCATATTTACCCGTCCCGTAGAGTTTATCTATCCCTACGGCATTTGTCCGTTTTGCTATTATGTACCCCATTTACATGAAGCAGACAAATGCCGTAGAGATAGATACACCCTATGGGTACGGGTAGATATGGGTGTATCTATCCCTATGGCATTTGTCCGTACCCCATTTACATGATGCAGACAAATGCCGTAGGGATAGATGCACCCATATTTACCCGTACCCGTAGGGTTTATCTATCCCTACGGCATTTGTCCGTTTTGCTATTATGTACCCCATTTACATGATGTGGTCATTTTTGGGTTAGCCACCCTATGGTTTTGTCTTTACATGTTCTATATATGTGTTCTTTGTTCTTCTATTATCTTTGTAATATAATTTTAAATTTTTTATATAAAACTATTACTACTATTTTTTCACTGCTACTTTAGCAGCAAATGATTGACCTTAAAAGTCCCATTGGGGGTTCTCCTCTGGCCTTTTTTGTTTCGGGATGCGGTCTTAACCATTAACTCCCTATTTCACCAACCAATCCCTTTCTGACATTTACAATACAACAATGGTATATTTTTAGAACATGTGCATTTTTTTACTTGCAGTTGGTTGATTAAGAGTACTGTAAAGGGATCCAGTCATTCACTTCAATATTTAAAAGTCCCACTTAACCACTTCAATACCTGGCATTTTCACCCTTTTACTGCCCAGGACAATTTTCAGTTTTCAGCGCTGTCGCACTTTGAATGATAATTGCGAGGTCATGCAAGACTGTACCCAAACTAAATTTTTATAACTTTGTTCACACAAATAGTTTTCTTTTTACTTTTTTGGGGTTATTTTTTTTGCTAAATTAAAAAAAAAAAAAAAAAACGCATTTTGCTTTGTTTCGGTTATAAAATTTTGCAAATAAATAACCTTTCTTTATACATTTAGGTCAAAGTGTAATCTGCTATATTTCTTTGATGAAAACAACCCAAATCCATGTATATTATTTAGTCTGTAGGAAAGTTATAGAGTCCACCAACTATCGTATATATCTGCAAATTTGATCAATCCTTATCCACTGACAGTCGGTCTCATTTCATGACAGGATAGTACAAATACTCCCCAAATTACCCCCTTTTGGAAATGACAGTCCAATGCACTTAGTAAGAGGTATTGGGGGGGGGGGGGGGGGGGTTGAAGTTGTAAATTTTGTAATTTTTTTGGAAGATCAAGAAATAAAATGTTTCTTTCAACCTCTTGTCACTAGTGCAGTACAGCATCTTCATATAACTGGTGTTGCATTGATCAGGGACACTGACTAGTGACAGTACAAAAAAAATAAAAATATGTAATGTTTTTTTACCAAATTTTTTTTTTCTTTCTTCACCCTGTGACCAGAGCAATATATATATATATATATATATATATATATATATATATATATATATATATTTTTTATACCATGATTGCTTATAACAGTGTATCACATTGCTATAAGCAAGCATTTAACTGAATAAAACTGAGTCATTCAGTTTTTTTTTTTTTTTTTTTTTTTTGTGATTAGCTGTGATTGGTCAAATTTAATCAAATGGTACAGATGGACTGTGATTTGGCCCAGTCTGTACCATGTGATCACATTGATCAATCACAGCTAGCAAAACAATTGTACACAACGGATGGCATGAAAAGAAGCCAACCATTGTGTACAACTGTCATGTGACCTGCTGTGATTGGTCACATTGGTATCTGCAGCGGACCGGCACACTGATCATTCATCCGCTGTGTCTGGTGGACACAGCCAGTGACAGATCGTGTCGCTAGGCAGCCCTGCTTTCTGAGAGGACGTTGTGACGTCCACTCAGAACTGTAAAGCCACCGCTCAGCCATCATTCTGCTATAGGCCGGGCGAGTAGAATTCCAGCCCAAACTGAACTGGTCTTAAAAATGTCCCCTCCCCCCCCCCCCCCCCCCTACTACTACCTACAGTGACCAAACCTGTATGGAAAAGATGTATATGCTTGCTTATTTTCAGCCCATTTTGTTCTGGTCATGTGATTCCCCTGCTTCAGCCAGTGGCTTCTCCAGAGGCGAGGAGAGAGTTGGCAGTGGTGACGGCACCACTGTCCGCTCTCAGCGCTCCTTCTTCCCTGTATCCACCACTGGCTGACATGATGTCACTGCTTTGTTCACAAGGTAATATCTAGGTTTGCAAAGACATTTGGTGCATGCAAAGTGGATGTAAAGCCTTTGTGGCTTTTAAAGGAATATATTTACATGAGTTTTTGTGCCCGGAGTTTAGCTTTTAACTCTGATTTTGCTAAGGAGCAATCAATAGTGGCCCTTCCTGACCCAGTGCTACCTGTACTTACAGATCTGCCTCTGCTGTGTGCCAAGTGCTTGTGTCAACAGAGGTGTGCCCATTGTTGTGTTTGTTTGCGTAGCCATGGGCAGCAGCCATGTTTACCTCTTCGCTCTCTCTTGTGCGCTCTCTCTCTCTCTTAAAGCACTTATGTTGCGTTCGTTGTTAACCCATTCAGTGGCGCTTAGTACAATAAATCCTGGCCAATCGCTGGTAATTCCCACATTATTATTTTAGGTGTGTTTTTTTGTTCAACCCCTTCATGATGAAAATAAAGAAAAATCCTAACACCTGAACAGGTTTGCAATGTTGACGTGTGTTAGTAAAACTGTACATATCATCATAAATGGTGTATCCAGGTGGATTATGCTGTGTTTTTTCAGGACAAATTGGGTCTTCATTTGATAGTAAATAATAATGGAAATCTCCGTTTCTTTTTTTTTTTTTTTTTATCAAGGAAAAACTGGCACAAAATGGTAAAAAAAAAAAAAGAAATATAATTTTTTTTTAAATGTAGCTGTATATTTCTTGTTACTACCATAACCTACCACCAAAAAAAATGACCAAAAATTAATTCCCCCTGCTCCTGACAATCGCAGTGCTGCCACATGTGTTATTTGTTTGTACCCGTAGCAGGGCCCAGAAACAATAGTCCACAATTTTTTTTTTTTTTATCCTACCTGGAACACTTAGGCTCCATTCACACCTGGGCGTTTTCAGCTCCAAAAACGCTCAAAAGAAACGCTTCCAAAACGCCCAACAAGTAAAACCCCATTCATTTAAATGGCCCCTGTTCACATCTGAGCATTTTGCAAAACGCCTGTAGCTGAAAAAAGTACATGAGCTTCTTTTTGGGCTGATTACCAGCGTTTTTGATAGATGTCAATGAAAAATGCCTGAAAAAATCACGGTAAAATCGCGGTAAAAATCACGGTAAAAAACGCTACGCTCAAGTGTGAATGCAGCCTAAGGCTCCATTCACACTTGTGTGATTTGTTATGCAACTTTGAACATAAGCGGTATAAGAAAGCAAGTCAGCAGTGGCGGTGTGATTCTTTGGGCAATGTTCTGCTGGGAAACCTCGGGTCCTGCCATTCATGTGGATGTTACTTTGGTGTCCATGCCTCCAATGGGTCAGGACTGTTTTAGCAAAAGGGGGCCATGCTCAATGTTAGGTGGGTGGTCATAATGTTATGGCTGATCAGTGTATATGCGTGAGTTACTTTGGAGTCCTACAAGTGTGAATGGAGCCTAATACACAGCTATTAGATGTCATGCACAGGAGTACCTGAGCCCCAGATGCCCAACCTGCAGCCCAAGGGGCTAATGCGGCCCTTTGTTATATAATAGGGATAGACTGATATGGTTTTTTTCAGGGCTGATACCGATATTTTGGTCACTAAGTATCAGTATGGGCCGATATTTTGTACATTTAAAGTTTTGAAAAATAAAGACCATTTTTGACACAAATCTGGTACTGAATATGTGGGGTTGGTCTTTTAGCTGTAATGTGCGGTCTTCCCTTCCCTCCCTGCCTGCCAGGAATCCCGTGTGAACCTAGTTTAGTGTCATTAAAATCCTAGAATCCACTTTATTAGGGTCCTTTCACACGGGCGGTCCGTACGTCCGTATTTCATCCCTTTTTTTGCGGATGAAATACGGACATAATGCACATCAATGAGATTGCGGATGACCATCCGCTGACATCCGATTAGCGTCCTTTCCGATCAGTTCAGTTTTTTTGAACGAAACAGAACCCTATTTTTCTTCCGTTTAAAAAAAACGGAACGGACGCAAAATCGGATGTCAGCGGTGTCATCCGCTGCAATCCCATTGATGTACATTATCTCCGTTTATCATCCGCAAACGGATGGAATGATAAACGGACATACGGACCGGATGACACAAGTGTCATCCGTGTCCGTAAAAAAAAAAAAAAAGTGCCGTAGCGGAGCAAAAAACGGTCCGCTCCGTGTGAAAGGACCCTTAGTGTTTTTATATAATGTCCGTGGGAAAAACCTTCATTACATCACTGCTCCGGGCTCTCCTCCCTAATCTCCCACTCTGCGGTTTTCTCCTCTCATAGCTGTCAGAGGAGGATCTCAGCCCCTCCCCTCCGCAGTGTACACAGAAGCACCGGGTATTCGATTAGAATAGTGACAAAACAGTACAAAGCAAAACAATAAAGTTAGCCCAATTTTTTTTTTTGTATAATGTGAAAGAAGATGTTACACCGAGTAAATGGATACCTAACATGTCTCGCTTTAAAATTGCCTCTGCTCATGGATGGGGTAACCAGAAGGGACAAATACTCATCGCTCCCGGTTTCCAGGGTTACAGAGAGAGGGAAAAGACGTCAGTTCCTTTCTCTCTGTACAGGGCAGCCATTGCCGCCGGCCTCATCGCTCCCGGTCTCTGCGATGGGACGGGAGAGGCGGGAGGGGGTTGGTTCCCCTCTTCCGCCACCCGCAGAAGTGATTGAGTGGCTAATTAGCCACTCGGATCACTTCTGCAAAAAAGAGAATCGCTGGTTGCAAAGAATGATACTGGGATGACACCTGTAAGTGCAGACATCATCCCAGTATTACCACTGAAACTCAAGGACTTACTGGTACGTCCATTTGGGGGAAGTGGTTAATATACAGTTATTGGGATTTTTTTTTTTTTTTTTTACCTAAGACATGTAGCAGAATACATTTTTGGCCTAAATATAAGAAGAAATTTTAATTTTTCCTTTTACTTTTTCTTTTTTATATGTTTTATATCAAAGTAGAAAAAATATATATATGTGTGTGTGTGTGTGTATATGTATATATGTGTGTGTATATATATATATATATATATATATATATATATATATATATATATAGATATATATATATATATATATAGATATATATATATATATATATATATATATATATATATATATATATATATATATATATATATATATATAAGTAGAAAAAATTTGTGTGTATATGTGTGTGTGTGTGTGTGTATATGTGTGTATGTGTGTATATATATATATATATATATATACACACACACAATTTTTTCTACTTTGATATAAAATATATATATATATATATATATATATATATATATATATACACACACACTAATATATATATATATATATATATATATATATATATATATACATTAGTGTGTGTATATATAATTTGTTTTATATCAAAGTAGAAAAAATATGTGTGTGTGTGTGTATATATATATATATATATATATATATATATATATATATATATATATATATATATATATATATATATATATATGTATATGTGTATATATATATATATATACCAATTTTTTTCGTTTATGTAATAAAAAAAAAAAAAAACCCAGTGGTGATGAAATACTAATGAGAGGTCTATTTGTGTGAAAAAAATATATAAATTGAATTTGGGTACAGTGTTGCATGACCGCACGATTGCCAGTTAAAGACGCGCATTGCTGAACAGCAAAATCTGGCCTGGTCATGAAGGTTTTACCCACTTCATGACCAGGATGTTTTTTTGCTATTCAGCACTGCGCTACTGGAGTTCAAATGGTTTAAAATAGATTTGTAGCTTCTACCGAGAAATGACAATTATTTGTGATCAGACTATGTGAATTGCTGTGTCACTTCTTCTTTCAGGGTCTACGAAAGAACTTCAATACATTGGCAAAGTCCTAGAGGGCTTCTCTATAGCGACACAACCGTCTCGGCTCAAAAAGGTAAAATATCTCTTCCAACATCCTCCTTGGTGAAGGGATTTATTTGATATATTTGTTTTGAAATCAATAGCTTGGACTAAGCTGGCAGCTGTCCTAATTCTTCTTCTTTTGGTTTCGTAATTATGTTTTTATGAAGGCTTTCTGAAACCATCATAAAACATTGGCAGAAACCAAGAATGCAATAAATGTTCCTCTGGCGTGTGAGATAACAGTAACCTTAATGTCAAACAATGCAACGTGAGAGAGAGGGAATAACAGCGGGGGTACAAAGGTTTGAATAAGGCCGGCTATAGATGAAGCAAATTTCTTTCCTGCAACCAGGGGTTCCCCCATCAACAGAGTCAGTACTGACAGGGGAATCCCTCCCGCCGAGCCATTGTGTTCTCCAGGCGGGGGAAGCCTTCTCAGCTGGGAGAACTCAGTAATTATTGCTAGCAGCTAGAACAGCCACTAGCCATAATTGCATGTAAAATCCAGCAGGCTGGTTGTACCCAAGTTGATCGATCAGTTTGGGTACATTCAGCCTGCCCATACATGGTTTGAATCTTGGCTGGTTCCTGTTGAACCAGCCGAAATTGGAACCGTCTATGGCTGGCTTAAAGTGTTACTAAACCCAGGAGGCTGCAGTCACTATATCTGGTCTCCCCAGGAGCCTGCAGTCATTATATCTGGTCTCCCCCAGTACACAGAACATGGAAATGCAGTTATATTACTAAATATAAACTGCTAAAAACCTTTTCTCATCAGCAGTATATAGCAGTCTTGTGACTTCTATCAGTGTCAGGTTAAAGCTTGCAGGAGGAGTTTTTATTCTCTTTTGATGGTCCTGTGAGGCTGCAGGACCCCTTTCTTTCTGTCTGGAGAGTGCTGATTGGTCCGTGCTGATCACATTCACCCTCCCAAGAAAAAAAAAACTCTCTAGCAATACACACTCAACTGAGCATGTGCAGCTTGTCCCTAAGGCTCTGTTCAGAAGATGGAATGGGAACAGTGGAAGGATGGGAGTATCAGAAAAGACAGGATCAAACAGCCCTTTTACACAAAGCAGAGGATTAACCCCTTAGGTTTCACGGTGATTATAACCAGCAACGCTTTACTGCATATACAGACTAATTTTACTGTTGTGGGTTTGGTAACACTTTAGGGGAATGGGGGCGGCCGGGCATTGGGGGGGGGTGGGGGGTTGTTAAGGTGTTGAGCTAAGTGAAGACAAGGTAAAATAAGGAATTACAAAAGATAAGATGGCAGTTCAAAGGGTTAGTACACTTACCTTAGGGGGCTCTACCCTTTCCCTGGAGAGCCCAAACAGGATTTTCAAGAAGAAACTATGTGGTGGCAGAAGCACAAATGTACTGGCGGGGAGTGGGGTCCACCAATAGAGTAAACTAGAAGTGCATTTACCTTTTAAAGATTGTGTGAAGTCTGCAGTTTACAGTCAGGTTTTCCCATAAAATAATATATATATATATATATATATATATATATATATTCTACTATAATCCAAAAAAGCTGCCAAATACCTTAAGGTTGAACTCTGGGTATAATCTTAATTGCATTCTTTTGTATGATGGCTTGGACCATTGCGAGCATGATGGCTTGGACCATTGCGAGCATGATGGCTTGGACCATTGCCAGTATGGTGGCTTGGACCATTGCGAGTATGGTGGCTTGGACCATTGCGAGTATGGTGGCTTGGACCATTGCGAGCATGATGGCTTGGACCATTGCGAGTATGGTGGCTTGGACCATTGCGAGTATGGTGGCTTGGACCATTGCGAGTATGGTGGCTTGGACCATTGCGAGTATGGTGGCTTGGACCATTGCGAGTATGGTGGCTTGGACCCTTGCGAGTATGGTGGCTTGGACCCTTGCGAGTATGGTGGCTTGGACCATTGCGAGTATGGTGGCTTGGACCATTGCGAGTATGGTGGCTTGGACCCTTGCGAGTATGGTGGCTTGGACCCTTGCGAGTATGGTGGCTTGGACCCTTGCGAGTATGGTGGCTTGGACCCTTGCGAGTATGGTGGCTTGGACCATTGCGAGTATGGTGGCTTGGACCATTGCGAGTATGGTGGCTTGGACCATTGCGAGTATGGTGGCTTGGACCATTGCGAGTATGGTGGCTTGGACCATTGCGAGTATGGTGGCTTGGACCATTGCGAGTATGGTGGCTTGGACCATTGCGAGTATGGTGGCTTGGACCATTGCGCGCATGGTGGCTTGGACCATTGCGAGCATGGTGGCTTGGACCATTGCGAGCATGGTGGCTTGGACCATTGCGAGCATGGTGGCTTGGACCATTGCGAGCATGATGGCTTGGACCATTGCGAGCATGATGGCTTGGACCATTGCGAGCATGGTGGCTTGGACCATTGCGAGCATGGTGGCTTGGACCATTGCGAGCATGGTGGCTTGGACCATTGCGAGTATGGTGGCTTGGACCATTGCGAGTATGGTGGCTTGGACCATTGCGAGTATGGTGGCTTGGACCCTTGCGAGTATGGTGGCTTGGACCCTTGCGAGTATGGTGGCTTGGACCCTTGCGAGTATGCAACGATCATACCATTTATAGATGCCTTGTATTTTTTTTTTTCCCCATTTTAATGAATACAAGGTGTTTTTTGATTGGATGGGATGGAGAGGAGGGTGGTGATGTCATTAGCTCTCATTTATTCAGATAACTCCTTGTATTCATTGAATAATATACAAGTCATTCTATAAATGCTGGCAGTGCTGAGTGAGCGACACCCCCCCCCCCCCCCCAACTGGGGCAATGTGCAGAGAGCAAACCACTCAGAACAGGATCTGGAAGATCATGGCTATCGCTGTAGTAGTGTTGACTGCTGAGGGATTTCCAGCTGGCCCAAGCCAGTGTAACCTTGTCTTGCCTTCCCATAGTCCTCCTGCATCGTGGAAGTCTCCAGTTTTAGTAAATCATCCCAAGTGTCTTTACACTGCAGAGGCAAATGTGTCCATGAACATGTAGCATAACAATTCAGTGGGGATAGATTGAGGAGGGCCTAGAACCTCTGCCAGGTTTTAGGTACTACTTAGGGTCTTTTCACCTCCCTTCCTATTCTTTCTGGCATGTAACCTGGACAGGAAGAGATGAATAATCTACCCAATGAGGACACAGCAGTCAGCTGAAACCTTACTGAGGTTCTAACTTTTCTCCAATTTACTAAAAACATTGCATTTCTTGCTGAGCGATTTCCTCTCACTTTCTGTTCTGTTTAATAACTGTTGAATGGGCAGATAGCTTGCAATAAAAAAAAAAAAACGAAGTAAATTCTCTAATTTACTGGTATTCAAACAGGGATTCATAAATGGAGTTAAAATTGCATTAAAGAAGTTGTAATGTCAGAAGGTTTTTTATCCTATTGCATTCTATGCATTAAGATAAAAAGCCTTCTGTGTGTAGCAGCCCCCCCCCCAGCACTCCCTAATACTTACATGAGCCCCATCTCTATCCAGCGATGTCCACGAGTTCCTCGGCTGTCTGGGACTCTACCTCCTGATTGGCTGAGACACCATTGGCTCCCGTGGCTGTCAATAAAAGTCAGCCAATCAGGAGAGGAGGGGGCAGGGCTGAACAGCAGCTCCGTGTCTGAATAGACACACTAAGCCGTGACTCAGCTCGGGTGCCCCCATAGCAAGCCGCTTGCTGTGGGGTAACTCGAGAGAGGGGGGGGGGGGGCAGAAACCGCAACACTGGCCCTGATAAGAGGAGGATCCGGGCTGCTCTGTGGAAAACCAACTGCACAGAAGGAGGTAAGTATAACTTGTTTTATATTAAAAAAAGATCTGACTTTACAATCACTTTAAAGCGGTGTTCCAGCTGTTAAAAATAAATAAGTCATCAGCAGCTACAAATATTGTGGCTGCTAACTTTTAATATATAGACACTTACCTGTCCAGGGAACCCGCAATGTCAGCACCCCAGCCGATTTTTGGATCAGCTGTCAGGTGCTGCCGCCGCCGCCTTTCATTCTATTGGAAACTGGCAATGAAGTCCTTTAGCTTCACAGCCGGTTTCCTACTGCGCATGCGTGAAGTGCGCTGCGCTTTATAATTGGCTCGGTGGTGGGGGAAGGAGGAGAATGGAACTTTCGAGAGACAGCACCGCGGCGCTGTCTCCCTGGAGTGGGGAAGGGTACCTGTCAAAAACGGGTACCCCCCCGAAAGGTGCCAGAGGGGGGGAGGAAGCAGATGAGCGGAAGTTCCACTTTTGGGGGTGCATACAGCAAACAAATGAAAACATTTTTGTGATGACATGCCTTGAACAGAAAAAAAATGTTTGAATGTTCGCAGATTTATCCCGCACCTGAGCTCCCGAGAGATTACAAGCCGGTGCACTACTTTCGACCTGTGCTAAATGCAGCCAGTCAGACTTCTGCTACTTTGCAAGCCCTGCTGGCGTCTTCCCAGAGTCCTCCTGCTGAGCCAAAGAAGGATCAACTACCTAGTAGACACCAACTCAACTCTTCCCAGAGAAGGGAGATGCTGGGGGAGGAGGCACTTCAAGGTGAGTGGTATTCACTGTTTGATCTCGGTATGTAGGAGACAGTTGTCACCTGTTCAGGATACCCGGGAGCTCTTGTTAGTCATCAGCAACATGTAGCAGGTGCCATCTTTTGTGACCTATTGAGGTTGGTTTACTAAAGCTTGAGCACTCAGAATCTGGTGCAGCTGTGCATGGTAGCCAAACAACTTGCAAATTCAGCTTGTTCAATTAAAGGAGTTGTAAATAAGTTTTTTTATCCTAATGCATTCTTTACATTAAGATAAAAAAGCTGTGTGCAGCAGCCCCCTCGGCCTCCCTAATACTTACCAAGCTCCCTCTCTGTCCAGCGATGTCCGAGATTCTCCATTCTGATTGGCTGAGACACAGCAGGATGCCATTGGCTGCAGCTGCTGTCAATCAAAGTCCGCTAGCTATTCAGGAGAGAGGGGACAGGGTTCCGTGTCTGAATGGACATAGGGAGCTGTGACTCGGCTCAGGTGCCCCATGACAAGCTGCTTGCAGTGGGGGCACTGAACAGGAGGGAGGGGCTAGGAGCATAGAAGAGGAGGATCGGGGCTGCTCTGTGCAAATCCACTGCAACAGAGCAGGTTAGTATAACATGTATGTTATTTTTATAGGAAAAAAACAAGACTTTACAATCGCTTTAACCTTTGACATTAAATCCTGGAAGCTGATTGGCTACCACGCACAGCTGCACCAGATTTTGCACTTTCCAGTTTTAGTAAATCAACGACATTGTGTCAAACTTCTGATGAGGACATACCTTCTAGATCAAGCAGGTTGGGTCGACATTGCAATTTCAAGTAGATTTTGAGGGCAGTAATTTACCTCTTAGCGACGAGTATGCAAATATGCAGCCTCTTGGCAGGTGGGCGTTGACACAGAGGGCCGCATATTTGCGTACCAAAATGTAAACGAACCTGTGCCAAGAGCTTGTGCCCCGCGTGCTCCCAGCACAGATACTGGTGCCTAACTGAAAGCTCCCGTTCGCTTCTTGTGATTGGAAGCTTTGCGATCATGTTACCATTGTGACAGCCAATCATGGCGGTCGCATGATCATAAACGTTGCTCTGTCTCCCGGCGCCAGAAACTCCATGAAAGGGCCAGTGTCAAGGAAGTTTGAGGTGGTAAGGACAGCCTGTATACCACTTGAGTCCAGTTTTCTTTGGGATGTCCAGACTGGGTACCACCCAAATTTGGAGTGCTGATGAAGAGAAGGTAGGAGAATGGAAACCACGATACTGGGGAAACCCCAGGGTATGAGCTCCCCTTTTTCTGACATCAATAGTAGGCAAATTAATGGAAACCCTATTAAAGGATAGAATTGTGGAACATCTTAAATCCCATGGATTGCAAGATGAAAAACATGGGTTTACTTCAGGGAGATCATGTCAAACAAATCTTATAGATTTTTTTGACTGGGTGACTAAAATAATAGACGGTGGAGGTGCAGTAGACATTGCATATCTAGATTTTAGTAAGGCTTTTGACACTGTCCCACATAGAAGACTTATCAATAAACTGCAGTCATTGAGCATGGACTCCCATATTGTTGAGTGGATTAGGCAGTGGCTGAGTGACAGACAACAGAGGGTTGTAGTCAATGGAGAACATTCAGAACAAGGTCATGTTACCAGTGGGGTACCTCAGGGATCTGTACTGGGACCAATTTTGTTTAATATCTTCATAAGTGATATTGCAAAAGGCCTCGATGGTAAGGTTTGTCTTTTTGCTGATGACACAAAGATATGTAACAGGGTTGATGTTCCTGGAGGGAAACGCCAAATGGAAAAGGATTTAGGAAAACTAGAAGAATGGTCAGAACTCTGGCAACTGAAATTTAATGTGGATAAGTGCAAGATAATGCACCTGGGGCGTAAAAACCCAAGGGCAGAATATAGAATATTTGACACAGTCCTGACCTCAGTATCTGAGGAAAGGGATTTAGGAGTAATTATTTCAGAAGACTTAAAGGTGGGAAGACAATGTAATAGAGCAGCACGAAATGCCAGCAGAATGCTTGGATGTATAGGGAGAGGTATAAGCAGTAGAAAGAGAGAAGTGCTTATGCCGCTGTACAGAACACTGGTGAGACCTCACTTGGAGTATTGTGCGCAGTACTGGAGGCCATATCTCCAGAAGGATATAGATACTCTAGAGAGAGTTCAGAGAAGAGCTACTAAACTAGTACATGGATTGCAGGAAAAAACTTACCAGGAAAGGTTAAAGGACCTTAACATGTATAGCTTGGAAGAAAGAAGAGACAGAGGGGATATGATAGAAATCTTTAAATACATAAAGGGAATCAACTCGGTAAAGGAGGAGAGCATATTTAAAAGAAAAACTACCACAAGAGGACACTGTTTTAAACTAGAGGGGCAAAGGTTTAAAAGTAATATGAGGAAGTATTACTTTACTGAGAGAGTAGTGGATGCATGGAATAACCTTCCTGCAGAAGTGGTAGCTGCAAATACAGTGAAGGAGTTTAAGCATGCATGGGATAGGCATAAGGCTATCCTTCATATAAGATAGGGCCAGGGACTATTCATAGGATTCAGATATATTGGGCAGACTAGATGGGCCAAATGGTTCTTATCTGCTGACACATTCTATGTTTCTATGTTTAGTCAGGATGCAAGCTAGGGTCAGCAACAGTCGGGCATGGAAACCGAGGACAGGGTCAGGTCACCGGAGCAGGCTATGGTCCTCATTGGGCATTAAGGTATGAAAACAGCAGGCAGAATCCTGGTCTGTAATGGTTGGGCAGTGCAGTACAAGAACGGCAGAGAGCGTTGACTTGCATAGAACAGGCTGGGGTCAGCAATGGGGGGACTAGCTCTAAAAACGATCTGCACACCTGCACATCTGCACACCAGCACATGAGCATGCATGCTGGCATAACCTTCCTGACCGCAATAATAAAAACCCAACAAATAGAGATCATGCCACACTTTGTGATTCTATTCCTAGGTCCAGCCTCTGTCCTGGACCTCCTCTCCGATAAGGACCGGGAAAAAATCAAAGACGTGAAACAGACCTTAGAGGAGCAGAGGCTGAAAGCACAGAAACTCGCACAGGAAGCTATGAAGAACCGCTTCCAGTCCGCGTCCGCAGATGAGGCACAGAACAAGCAGCAGGATGAGTTGCTTGACCGCCGGCTTGTGCCGCCAAATGCTGCAGAATTCCGACCCTTTGAGAGGAATCCAGAAAAACAGAAAAGATATGAAATCTACATCCGGAAACTCCACGAAGGACATAAAGGTAGCAGATTGAAATGTATTTATTTGTTTTGCTTGCAAAATCTTTAATAGTTGCACACATTGACACAATGGAGTTGATTTACTAAAGGCAAATCCACTCTGCACTACAAGTGCACATGGAAGTGCAGTCACTGTAGATCTAAGGGGAAGATCTGAATTGAAGGGAAGCTCTGCTGATTTCTATCATCTAATGATGTACATGCAAAAATGCTGTTTTTTATTTTCCTTGCATGGCCCCCTCAGATCTACAGTGACTGCACTTCCAAATGCACTTGCAGTGCAGAGAGGATTTGCCTTTAGTAAATAAACCCCAATGTCCGGTCTTCTTCTTTCTGCCTCAATTACTGTGATGGCAGTCTTGCATTGTTCAGAGTTTAGGCACAGTCTAGGCATTTTTTTTATTTTTTAGGAACTGAGGCTTAAAGCGGTAGTATCATGTTTTTTTACACTTTTACCTACAGGTAAGCCTATAATAAGGCTTACCTGTAGGTACAATTAATATCTCCTAAAACGCACGGTTTAGGAGATATTTTCAGTGCATGCAGCCACTCACGCGAGCGGCGCATGCGCTCTGAGGGTCCGGGGGGACCTTCGGTTTTGCTTACTGGGAGCTTGCCGGAAAGTCACTTCCGCGCGCATGTGCGGGAGTGACGTCATCGCGGCTCCGGCCAATCACAGCGCCGGAGACGCCGAACCCGGAAGAGACGGCGAGGGATCATGGCGGCGCCCGCAGCGATGTCCGGGGGTCCGTGTCGGGGCTTCGTTTTAAGGTAATTAATACATGATGAGCTAGTATGTGATGCATACTAGCCCATTATGCCTTTGTCTTGAAGGTTTTTTTTTTTTTTTTTTTTTTTTTTTTTTTTTTTTTTACTTTTTGGGTTTACAACCACTTTAAGAAGTAGTTGCAATCTTAGGAAACTTTTTTTGCATTTTTTGGTTTAGTGCACATTATTATAAAGTGAAATTTTTACCTAATAGGTAATTTTCATGGCATTATGTGCATGCTATTCCAAAGGGGAATGTACTTTTTTTTTTTTTTTTTTTCAAGGTTTTAACTTGTAAAATATACTACCTTGGTGTAAAAAAAAAAAAAAAAAAAAAGTTTATTTATCTTAATGTGTCTTATGAAACCTTGATCTTGAAAACCTTGATCCTATGAATAGTGTATAAATGTAAATATGGGGCAGCTAAATTTTGATCATTACATGTTCAGGCTCTGTTTCCTGCTTTGCAGTACTGTACCATGGTTGCACTTTTTTTTTTTTTTTTCTTGTCAAATTTGTTTTGAATAAAATAAAGGAGGAACAATCTGAATTTTACATGGATTGTGGTACATATTTAAAGGGTAACAAACAAATTACTTCAATTGGAAAAAGACAAAAAAATTAAAATGCAATATCGCACTATATAAGCATTAAATAGACCGTCAAATGTTATATAATTGAAAAGAAAGAGAAAGGTAGGTAGATTGTTGACTGCCGTTCTAGTTTAAAAACAAATTGATTAATCTGTAAAGCAAAAGTATATTTCAATGGCTCTGGAGTACAACCTTGTGAGTACCACATAAGAACTGATAAAATGGAAAGGGGTTCCATTGTTGCACTTTAATACTCAAAATGCAAGTTTATAAACGGCTGTTTAAAGCGGAGTTCCGGCCTCAAAAACGACTTTGGGCCATCCGCTTGCTGACATTCACCTGCAAAAGAAATGGATAGTCCCGATTTTTTTTTTTTTTTTTTTTTTTTTTTTTTCCTTACCTTGTTTTTCAAGAAAATATACTTACCTTCCCTCTACTTCCTCCCTCTGCGGCCTCGGCCCGCGCCGTCACTTCCTGCTTGCGTTGACTCCTGAGAGATGAACGTCATCGCTCCCAGGAATCAATGCGCCTGCACTGGCCCCGCTCGTCCCTTCCGGTGCAGGCATGTCATTCCCTGCTAAACAGCTTCTGGGCATGCCCAGAAGCTGTGCAGGGATGACGTGCCTTCACCGGAACTGACGAGTGGGGCCCAGTGCAGGGCATTCTGGGACGAAGAGGACACCGAAGAGGATGCCCTGGCTTCAGCTGCCCACACCTGAGATTGCAGCACTGGACAAGAAATTTTCAAGGTAAGTATTTCTTCTTACAGGTAAGTGCGACCCGGGACAGTTCAGAGGCTATCTATCATGAAATGTACTAGCCCTGACTTTCCCGGGGGGTATTTTTATTGAAAAAAACGTTTCCGAGGCCGGAACTCCGCTTTATGCAAAGCAGAGAGATTCCATAAAGAGAGCTCCATCTAGTGGTTAATCTACAAATCTCAGTACCAAGCTAGTAAACTTACAGATAGTCAACTGAACATTTTAAAGTATAAACCTCCAATAGCAATTTTTAAGCTCCTCTCCAGGCACACTCTTCCTTCTTTTTTTTTTTTTTTTTTAATACTTTCAGATTGTTCAAATCTGACCTCCTGCCTTTCCTTCAGTCTTGCACAGTTATACCGTCTCATCTCCTGGACTGAAATGGCTTACTCTGGTTTCCCTGCACACTGTGAGCTTCTCACAATGTGCACTGGAAACTGCAGCAAGTCAGATTCTGCCTCATTTCCTGGCTGGAGGACATCCAACATCATCTAGCATTTATCTTCCCATCCGGACTGTCCCTGACCTGCCTCTTTCATTCTTTGGATAGCAGTTCTTTCAATCATGGAAGCTCAGCATTACACAAGGGTTTCCCAGGGAGGTCTGCATACAAATACAGCCTGCCTAGGAGTGCCCATTTCTCCAGTCTAACCTTTACCCATTAAGGCAACTTGATATTTGCAGAAGTCCTCCCAAAGGTAAAGTGGGGTGCACACTATGAGAAAATCTGAAGAAAAACTTTGTATGAGGCATGATCAGTTCGTTTTCGTACAATGTGTACACAACTTTTGACATCTGATTCAGACTTTCGAAATTTCCGAAGGGACAAACTCCAAAATCTTTCTCGTACGTGACTAGTACTAACAATTATTTTTTTCTTCAAATTCTTTATTTAGACAAAGGTATATAAATGGCATACAAAGGAGACAAAAAAAAAGGTGGCTCAAGGTACAGTGCAATAAAAGAGACAGAGTGGTCATAACAAACACAGCTATGTAAAATGCTATAGTTTAGGATAAAGAGTTGGCTGTCACATTCCAACCATCTCATACAAATATGAAAACTGTGTGTTTTTGCTTAAAAAGGGGAGGGTGTGGGAAATGCAGGTAAGTGTCTTCTTGTGCAAAAATGATGGGGGGGGGGGGGGTAGTATAGAGGAAGAAGGATCGGAACAGGAGGAAGCAGATTGGGTGAAGAGGGGCCAAAGAGAAGTTCCTTACACAGATCCAGCACGTCCGTTTTATCTCCTCACTTTTTTTCTCACATCCCTAGAGGGGTTCGCAGCACGATTTTTGTTTTATTGCGTACTCTTCTTATGGTTTTCGTATGAGAAAAATCGGATAGAAAAGACTGCACATGATCAGAAACCATAAACAACATAAAAAATATATCCCGTGTTGTACGAGAATTTTACTACAATTAGTATCATCCTCAGTTTGGATCTCCTGTGAAGCATTGAGGAAAACGATGATCCTTCGTCCGATTTTTTTTTTTTTTTTTTTTCCTTAGTATGTACTGGGTTAGCCCGCTGCTTGCATTGAATGCTTTGAAGACTACTGAGAAAGGGTTCTGTGATGTTTTCTGAGAGCTATGTACAGCACCCCGATGGTCCCTCCCCATCATGCTCAGCCTACATTGTATGGAGACCCAGTGATGTCACGGAGTTTAAAGCCTAGTACACACCACTCGTTTTTTTTTTTCGTTTAACCCAAAGGGTTAAAAAGCTGACCGCTACAGTCAGAGCCGCACAGCAATCTCCTTTGCTGTTCTATTGCATTTTGACAGGGGGCGCTCTCAGGCAAGGCAAAATATTAGCAGATTAAACTTTAATATTTTTGTAGCTTGGCCCTTTATTACTAAAGTCTATTCCTTTTGTTGTAACAAATTGTAAATTCTCAGTTTACCTTCCCTGTACAGGACTGTGGGAGTTCCCCGCCGCATTGGAATGACTTGTATGACCAATTGCATTGTGTTGGTGACTTCTCTCTGCCCCCTTGTGTTTGCTTTTTACATTCACACAAGCACAGCCTTTGATGAGAAGGTTTTAATAATATGGGGGAGATTTAATCAAAACCGATGCACACAGATTCTGGTGCATCTGTACATCAATCAGCTTGCAGGTTTTAGCTCCGTTCATCATCCTGTGAAATCGCATGCCAAATCGAAAGCCTATTGCTGGGAACGGCACTGTCTAAATAAGTACGACGCCGACTTTGCAATATACGCTTATTGGGATTTTTTTTTTTACCAAAAGCATGTAGCAGAATATATAATGGCTGACATTTTTGCGTTTTCTAGCAGAAAGTAGAAAACTTTTTTTTTTTTTTTTAAACCAGGAATGAGGATGATTAGCGACTTATAGCGGGACTGCGATATTGTAGCAGACAATCGCATACTGACACTTTGTGGGAACCAGTGACACTAATACAGTGATCAGTGTTAAAAATATGCACTGTCACTGTACTAATTATACTGGCTGGGAAGGGGTTAACTGTATGCCTAGCCAGTGTTCGTGTGTTCTCTGTGTGGTGCTTTTACTAGGGGAATACATGGATTCTGGTCCCTGTTTTGCAAAGACACAGGATCCATGCCTCCACCCCCCCCACCCTTTTCCTCTGTCATAACTGGGATCTGCCTCATTTACATAGGCAGATCCCTGTTCTGTGTTTACACACGATCGCGGGTGTCAGAGAACATCGAGTCCCTGTGACCCGCAGATTGGCTTCTGCTTTGAATTTTCACAGCAGAAGCGGCCCGCCGCCAGCGCGTGTGCTCCTCCTGCAGGCAGAAGTGCAGTATTGCGCATATATATATATATATATATATATATATATATATATATATATATATATACGTGATCCGGCACACAGCTGCCACCCTGTAGCAGTAAAACGGCTATAGAGTGGTCACGCATTGGGTAAAGATGTAAACATTTTGACTGCGATGTTTGTACCACATGCATTTCTAGCTCCTTGTTGCAGTCTTTCGTTTTATGTCTGCAGTTTTCTCTTCTCTAAAGCCCTCCTTTCCTTACTTTAACCACTTAAGGACCGGGCCTATTTCTGACATATATATATATATATATATATATATATATATATATATATATATTTTTTTTTTTTAGCAGAGACCCAAGAGAATAAAATGGAGATCGTTGCAATATTTTTTATCCCACCGTAGTTGTGCAGCGGTCTTACACACACTATTGTTTTGGAAAAAAAAATACACTTTTTTGAAATAAGGAAATAAGAAAACAGTAAAATTAGCCCTAATGTTTTGCAGAGTAAATAGATACCCAACATGTCATGCTTCAAAATTGCACAACCTTGTGGAATGGTGACAAACATTGGTACTTAAAAATCTCCATAGGTGACACCTTTAAAAATGTCTACAGGTTACCAGCTTAGAGTTACAGAGGACTGGGCTGGAATTATTGCTCTCGCTCTAACGATCGTGGCGATACCTCACATGTGGTTTGAACACCGTTTACATATCTGGGCGCGACTTGCGCATGTGTTCGCTTCTGCGTGCGAGCTAACAGGGATGGGGCACTTTAATACTTTTTTTTTTTTTTTTGATCACTTTTATTCCAATTACAAGGAATGTATCCCTTGTAATAGAAATAAGCAGGACAGGTCCTCCTTTAGGCTACTTTCCCAAGTGGGCGTAGCGGATCACGGGCAGAATCGCTGCGATTCTGCCCGCAATCCGGAATCGCCAACATCCCTTGTAATAGAAATAAGCAGGATAGGTCCTCCTTTAGGCTACGTTCACATGTGGGCATAGCGGATCACGGGCAGAATCGCTGCAGTTCTGCCCACGATCCGGAATCATTGCAAATTGCAGGACGCCTGTGCAATGCCCATGATTTGCAATGGCACCCCAAACGCTGTGCGATGTTGCCGTGATTTCCGCCTGCCGAATCGCGGGACGCATGACGCACAAAAGAAGCTCTTGTACCTTTTTGGGCGTCATGCGTCCCGCGATTCTGTTTGCGCAATGTTACCGCGATTCAGCAGGTGGAAATTGCGGCAACATCGCACAGCGTTTGGGGTGCAATTGCAAATCACGGGCATTGCACAGGCGTCCCACAATTTGCAATGATTCCGGATTGCGGGCAGAATCGCTGCTACGCCCACATGTGAACGTAGCCTTAAAGTGAGATCTGGGGTCAAAAAAGATCTCACATCTACACTAAAAAGCAAAAAAAAAAATTTTTTTCATGATGGGGAAAAAAAATGTGCCCTTTAAGGCTGTTGGGAGGAAGCGATGTATAACATCGCTCCGGTCCTCCCAAGGCCATAGAGTCGAGTGGGGGCCATCTTGCCCTCCCTTGACTTCCTGCCTAGGAGGGCATAGGAACGGAATTGTTTTCCCCACTACTGACAGCTCCCGGTAAGCGGGAAAAATGACTGGGAAGTGGCAGCTCTCCCGCCGCCCATAAAGGTGATCATGCGGCGAAATGCTAAAGCGGACAGCCCACCGTTTAAAAAAAAAAAATACCGATCTGCTGCCATAACCCCGGTATTTAACATCAAAGTACCGACGTATATACGCGGTGGGTGGTCCGGAAGTGGTTAAACCACATGGTAACCAAGAAAATGATTTAGAAGCAGAGGGCATACTAAGGCCTAGTGTAATAATGGAGCTCCTTCTCTTCGGCTCGAACTAACCAGACAGTCGGACCTCAATTATATACAAGGTCAAAATGTGCTTTGTAATTTCCCGCAGCTGAATCGGCTAAAACACGGGTTATCATGAGAAGCTAAGACCTTCTTAAAGGGTAAGGTCACCTTTTCAAGAAAAATGAAAAGTTTAAACAAGCTCCAATTAATCCTGGACACACTTCTGAACCTCGTTGCACACAGTTGTCATGATGCCCTGTGCTGCCAGCATAGTGGTCTGTAAATGATGGCTTTAGCTGCTGGGGATTCACTTAACCACTTCAGCTCCGGAAGGTTTTACCCCCTAATGACCAGGCCATTTTTTTGCAATTCTGCGCTGCGTTACTTTAACTAACAATTGCATGGTCGTGCGACGCAGTACCCAAATACAATTTTTTTTTTTCTCCCCACAAATAGAGCTTTCTTTTGGTGGTATTTGATCACCTCTGTGGTTTGTGGAATGGTGAGCTGCGCTAAAAATTGATAAATAACATAAATGAGGTATAAATTAGTCCATGCAGATATGGAAATAGACTAGAAGATCAAACAGTAAAGTCCAACTTCAAAAATGGCTCCAAAGTGCAGATACAGAAATGGATGAATCAGCCACCAGAGGACACTCGATCAGCCACAGTGAAGCACATGCTAAGGGTGTACGCTTACCAGATAGAGAAGGAATATTCGCATTGTACACACTCCAGGTGTTTAAAAGCCAGCTCCAATGCACATCTCCTTTCCTACCGGGTCCTGTCAGATACAGGGATCTGAAGCGTCCCACAGGCAAACCACCTCATCCCAATCAAAGGTCCAGCAAGGGTATGCAAGAGAAAGGTGGGACCACAATAGTGCAGATGGTCTGAACACTTTATTGTAAAAATAAGTAATACACTCATAGAATGCTGAAGAGATCAACGCTCATCAAAACAGATTCAAAGTCGCCGCCGCCCGACTTCCGGATGCACAGTAGTGACGTCAGCACGCCTTCCCTACGCACGTTTCGTCACAAACTGACGTCTTCCTGGGGATGCGGGGCTGTGGTTTATAGATTTTGCGCTATAAACAAAAAATAAAGAGCGACAATTTTGAAAAAAATATATATTTTTGACTTTCTGCTATAAAACATTCCCAATAAAAAAAATTTAAATTTTTATCAGTTTAGGCCAATATGTATTCCGCTACATATTTTTGGTTAAAAAAAAAAAAAATCCCAAAAAGTGCTTCAGTTTCCCCGAAGATCGCGAGAGGCCGGCAGCGATCGTACCCGATCCTCCCGTGGTCTGGCTCCCGCTGTGTCTAAAAAAAAAAAAAAAAAAAAAAATGAATGAACGAGTTTGGGGTGGAGGAACTTCTTGACTGGTCTGCACAGAGTCCTGACCCCAACCCGATAGAATACATTTGGGATGAATTAGAGCGGAGAATGCGAGCCAGGCCTTCTCTCCAACATCAGTGCCTGACCTCACAAATGCTCTTCTGGAAGAATGGTCAAACATTCCCATAGACACACTCCTAAACCTTGTGGACAGCCTTCCCAGAATAGTTGAAGCTGTTATAGCTGCAAAGGTTGGGCCACCTCGGTATTGGACCCTACAGACTAAGACTGGGATGACATTAAAGTAAATTTGCATGTAAAGGTCCCAATACTTTTGGTAATAGTGTATACGCAAGTATGAACGTAAACGCACGCATTGGGGGCAACAACGCATGAAAACGTCAATCGCGATGCACATGTTGCATTTTGCTGGGCACACCGGAGTGAGAGCAATAATTCTAGAACAAGACCTGCTCTGTAACACTAAACGGATACCTATAGGGGTCTTTTGAAGTGTCCCCTAAAGAAAATATAGGGTACTGAAGTTTGTCTCCATTTCACAGGCATGCACAAATTGAGGCTCCATTCACACCTGGGCGTTTTTGTTTCAGGCGTTTTTATGGGCGTTTTTGCAGGCGTTTTACAGGCATTTTTTGTGCAGGCGTTTTTAGATTGACTAGAAACCAATGGAAAACGCCTGTAATCTGCCCAAAAAGAAGCTTGTGTACTTTTTTGAGCGTTGGGCGTTTTGCTTCAGGCATTAAAACGCTCAGATGTGAACAGGGGCCATTTAAATGAATGGGGTTTTACTTGTTGGGCGTTTTGGAAACGTTTTTTTTGAGTGTTTTTGGAGCTGAAAACGCCCAGGTGTGAATGGAGCCTTAAGGTTTCATGTTTTTGGCATCTACTTACTTGGTGCAACGTCGTCTTTCATAGTTTACCAAAATGTGGGTAGTGTATTGCGTTTGTTTGCCATAGAATTCATTTTAGTATGTTTTTTTTTTTTTTCTCTGAAATTTGTCGCAGTCCCGCAAAAAATCGCAGATCGCCGCCAATTAACTAGTAAAAAAAAAAAAAAAACAATAAAAATGATATAAATCTTTCCCGTAGTTGGTAGACGCAATAACTTTTGTGCAAACCAATCAAAATACGCCTATTGCAATTTTTTTTTTTTTTTTTTTTTTTTAACCAAAAATATGTAGCAGAAAACAAATTGGCCTAAAATGTTAAAAAAAAATTTCATTAAAATGTTTTTT